>NC_137123.1:20097489-20537489 GCF_949319135.1 Squalius cephalus
ATGTACTTCTTATTCTCTGCTGAATTTCTTTCCTTTTAATGAAATGGCTTTTTAAAGAGCAATTTGAGATGAATCAATGAGCAGTTTGGCAATGAACCAGTGAGTTGTAAGAGATATAATATGCACCAAGGTGAAATATATCCCATTTTTGTCATTGTTCAGGTTATTCTCATTGAAAATAAAGAGGAGTCTCTGGTCAGGGCCAGAGACCGAAGTGCTCAGCTTGGATTGACAAACATTGGCTTCATCCAGACAAACCTCGACTACTTCACCGGAAACTTCAACATTGGGGTGAGAACCGTCTTATATAAAACATACATGATATTTGTGAAGTGTTTCTCTTGGAAGTGTGTAATAATAGATATATTATTATTATAGTGAGCCAATATTATTATAGTGAAAAATATACACTATTATAGTGAGCCAGAGGAAGCCAAGACTTTTAAGACATATTAATATTCACCATTGGCTTCCTCTGGCTCACTATAATAATGCTAAAAGATTTAGATGCCACATTTTATTGTGTGTGTGTATTTGTAATTTAATGCAGGTTTTTTCTTTATGAATTAGTTAGCTTGTGAAAATTCATGCATGTTTCTGATACTCCAAACTAAAGTAATGTGTTTGGAGGGTGTTTAATGGCTGTTATGAAGTTGATATTAGGTTTATAATCATTTCTCATAACATTAAGAAAAGTTGTTTAGCTCCTAAAATAGCATTGGAGTCTCTCAGATGCCAAATAGTTTAATATTTCATTGTGTATCTTGGTGTTAAATTTGTTTAATTGTTTAGTTTTACATTAGATAGATTTCAATGTGGCCTCAGACATTTGGATCAACGGCAAGCCTTTCATCGATAATTGCTTTTGTTAATGTTTGCTTTCAGCGCTCGTTCTTGCTATGAGCAGTTTCAATAATTTCACAGTTTTGTCCAGAAGGTATAGATATCTCTTTATTTGCATTGCAAAGCCTGTTTTAAAGGATGGATTCTGGCACCCTGTAGTTGTAGCTTGTTTGATTCTCTCTGCCATCCATATTAATTATGCAGTTCACCCTCACGTTTGTCCTTTAAATCCTTTCAAAAGAGAATGAGTTGCTCATTACTGCATTTTGAGTGATGAAATTGGCTCCTCGACAACTTGCCCAAACATTAAGATTACATTTAATCTTTAATGAGACGGATTGTGGAACAATGATATTATTAACAGTCATTTACACACATTTGTTTTGTGTTCTCTTCATTTTTAATTCGGTCAAATATTGTAACCACAAGCATAATAGAAATTAGACTGCAAAGTTATATTACTGTTGGATTGTATATTTGTTAAGAGCACTCCCTAATCATATTTGAGGTAGACAGAAATGAAATGTTTTATTTTTCATACGGCACTGGCGGCTTGTTTTGAGTAGAAACCTTGCGAGTTTTGTTTTTGGTTTGTTATTTTGTTACAGTTTGGCAATGTGGTGAGAAAAAAAAAAATTAATTCAAGATATATACTCTGAAAACAAGTCTTATCTTACACAATTGTGCATTTTAAGTGGTGTTTTTACTGGAAAACAAGATAAAAAATACTGATTAAATACTGATTAAAAAGATTTTCTTTGACGTGTACTCTTTGAGGGGTGCTGTTTTCTGTGATAACTGAGGAAGTATGTACTTTCTGCAGTTCTTATATTTGTTTCTGGAGGTAATGAGATGTTTCTTTCTGCCAGAGACCTGCAGCCCCTGGCCTCGTATCCACAGAGAGCTGCAGCTGCAGTATTGAGCTTCACACACTGCTCCTGTGTGTGTGTGTGTGTGTTGGGGGGGGGGATTTTCTTCCAACACGGAGTCTTTATCAGACCTTCACTGGTTCCCAAAACTAATATGTGTATCTGTGTAGAATTTCTTTTGTGCACCTAGCACAATCATTAAAAATAAGAATGCCAATGAGATTCGTGATGAGATTCATATCAAACAGTCAACAATGTTTTTTAAATAATTTAACATACTAGGTTTATCTACGTTTTTCCCTCCAGACCTCCGTGCGGGGATGAAATATTCCTCCACTCACATTGCCGCAACTCTGCATTAAGTGATAAAAGCTTTCTCTTTCATGCAAATCTGACTTTTTTTAGCACCTGTGACAAGCGGACATCATGTATTGTTAAACATTAGATAACCTCCAATTTGTCACGTTACGCAGCAGCGGACAGAGATTTGTCTCTCTCGTCCTTTTGAAAAGTTTTGCAAATAAACAAGGTGATCTAATATAAAAGATGTAGGTGTATATTTAGTTGTCATAGTCTTTTTTTCCCCATTGTGATGTATATTCAAGTGAAATGGCTTCTTGTACAAGAAAAAATGTTGGGCGGGTCTTGATTTCGTCCATCGGGAATTTAATTGATGGTTGTGGTTTGCTATTGGTGGATCTCGTGTGAGTGACAGGTTGCTCCGCCCTCACGCCAGTAAACACGTCATTAGAGAAGAAAATAACTGCAAGAGGGAGGGGAAGTTATTTTGATCATAGATTATGAGGGCACATGAATTTAAAAAAAAAAGATGTACATGTATAAGTCACTTATGGATGCAATATTCCATAAAAAAAAAAATTGTCAAGGGTTTAGAACGAACTACATTGTGTTATTTTATGTGCATGTCAGTGATGAAAAAAGTTGAAAATATCAGGGACATTATACAATTGTGATTTACCGGCTTGGAAATGAATGATTAGACATTGAAGTGGTTATGAATCTGTCTAAATATAAACAATTCATCGGTGAATTTATATGAATTTGAATTATTTTATTTTAAAACTTACAAGGCGATTACAAGTGAAAGGAAGCATCATAGAAAAGTCAAGCTTGTTAACCTGTTAGGGCAATGTGAAAGCTCTGGAAAAGTGATTGTGGATAATTAAAGACCGATTCAGGTTTTACCTTTGAGTTTCTAAGCTATATTGTGTTATCTTGCGTAACTCTGCACATATCATTAGCATAAACGATTAAAAGGTTTGCTTGCTAAAGCAGCAGAGCCAGAACTACTGTTTCCCTGTGGTTTAGATGCGTGAAAATAGCTACTATTCCTTTTTTTTTAAAGACAGTCTGTAATAAGGCTTGCAGCTACACTAGGAAAAATGACTAAACATGGGTAATGATGTGAAAAGAGAAGTTATGGGCTGTTTGCTCTAACTTGATTTGTTGTACCTGTTGAATGATGGTGAAACAAGCACACTGCTGTGTTCGGTGGCTGTGAATAATGAACTTGCATTGTAGTCGTGAAGTTGTGCCTTCCATCCCTCGGGCAAACTACTTAATTATGAAGACTCCCATTGAAGGGAAGAAAAGAAACATCATCAGCAAAAAAATGAAGACCTACTGCATGAGAAAAACTAATAAAGAATATGCTTTTGCAGCATGCTTTATTATTTTTCCGTTGTTGAATGGTTTATACAAGAAAAACTAGCATTGAGGATGACGTTAAGCTCTTTGTCAATGTCTTATATTTTCAGTGCTTTCAGAAAACTTAATTTATTAGATCCTTCAGTACAAGAGACCACACAAAACCATTGCAGATTCCACTCTATTTGCTTGCAAAGGAAAAACAAACTTGAGCTTTGTAACACTGCTTCTTTCCCATGCTAAACAGTATTCATCTGATCTTTTGGGAGACGGCCCACCAGCTTTGTCTCATTATGACTGTAAATTTGTACTTGAGGCGGAGCATCCGACATTCCGATGGAAGACTTGGAATGACTGCGATGTGCTTTTCCAACCTCTTTGCATTTTAAAGAATAGATTCTGGCATAATTGCATGCTGCCAAATAATGCTTTACAGTGTTATTACCGAACATTCACCCACAAATACTAACAAACAATATTTCTACAGACCTGTTCGCACTTAAAAAAAAAAAAAAGAACAATGTGTTTTTTGTTTGGATCTTATTTTTTGTTCCTGATTTTGTTTTCTCGCTTTTGATTTTGTTTTGACATGGATTGATTTCTGTTTAACCCTCTGCATTTAAATAATTTTTTTTTTAAAAATCATAGCTTCATCGGAATGGTCCGAAATTTGGTGACTTTGTTGGTACTTGGTATATGAACACCCCAAAAAATTGGGGACAGGATTTGAATAGTCTAAGTGGTTGTAAAAAAAATAGTCACACTCAGGACCTTCGGGTCCAAATGGACCCCCATAGGAAATGAATGGGAAATTGGCAAAAATGTGACAATACAGAGTTTTTTTGTGCGTACAATCTACAAATCAGCCACGATCCAGAAAAAAAAGCACACAACAGTGAAGGGGTTAATCTATAAAACATCAAGAGTGCAAAATACACATACACACTAATAAATTCAGATTACAAAAATCTGTTTTGAATTTTTAAAAATCACAGCTTCATCAGAATGTTACGAAACTAGGTGACTTTTATGGTATTAGGTATGTGTGAACACAAAAAATATTGAGGTCATGAGCATGCTAAGTGGTCGTCACACTTCTGCTCTTTGGTCAAAAATGACCCCCATAGGAAATGAATGGGAAATTGTCAAAAATATGAAAACACAGAGTTTTTTTGTGCATACAATCTACAAATCAGCCAGGATGCAGAAAAAAAAGGACTCAACAGTGAAGGGGTGAATCTCTAAAACATCAAGAGTGCAAAACAGACACACACACACACACTTATACACACAAGAACACACAAGAACACACACACACACACACACAAATGAATGAAAGCTAATTTTGGCACCCATCTCATTTCAAAAATTGCTTTCATGAGGCCTAGGCTTGACTCTAAAATGAAATACAGCTTTAATAAAAATAAAATAAAAATTATATATATATAAAAAAAAAATCTATTATATTCAATGGGGAAAAAATGGGTCATAATTATTGCATAAATATTAATTATAAATCATAAAATTATCTCAAAACACCAAAAAAGAAAAGAAAAAATATTATAAAAAACAAGTTAAAAAAAAATTAGGATTTTTTTTATATATATTAATCCCGCCCTCCGGGTCCCCAGAGGGTTAACTGTTTGTTTGTTTTTTGTGGGGTTTCTGTTTTGTTTTGTTTTTTTTGTTTATTGCTTATTTGTTTTGCTTTTTGTTTATTTTTGTTGTTTTTATTTTGTTTGTTTTGTTTGCTTTGATTTTTTTTTTTGCCTTGTTTTGTAATGAGAACAGTTCATTTTGTGTGTGTGTGTGTTTGTTGAACAAAAAAACCGAGAAATAAGATCTGAGCCTTTTGATCTTGTGCAATGAAGCAAAAAGACATGATACAAATGTAATGATAAAACAAACAGGAATGTTTTATATTTAAACTTTACCAACCTAGTGACAGTTTATTGTGAAAGCTCTACTATTACCATAAGTACACTATTATTGTCATTATAGCTCATATTCCTTTACCATGCTATGACTATAGCTACATCTGTTTTTTAAGCAGATATCTTGTATTTAGTTTTAAAGTGTGTAATATTTTTTTTTCATTTGTGCTTTTTCTTGCATTACAGCATCTGAACTACCAGAAGGTTTTTTTTTTTTTTTTGCCTTTGCTGTGAATAGACTCGCCTGTGATTTGCTATATTTTTCATTTAATTCGTGTTGTGAAAAAAAAGAGCTTTCCTCCCGCTGTTTATTCCTGAAGTTCTACTGTAGTTGTGCATTGATTTACTCTTTAAAGTCTCTCATCCGTTATTGTCAGAATTACTTGTGAATTTCATCAGTAAATGGTCATTCAAAGTTGTACTTTCACAAAACATCTTCTGAAAGTTCTCCCGGCGTCCTTAAGAAACACTATCTGTAATATTGTCTTTTTTTTTTTTTTATTCACCTGCTGCATGACGTCCTCAAAGCTAAAGGTTTTCACGGTTGATTTTGCTTGTTGTGGTGATGAGGCATTCTGTTTTTCGCTTTAGATGCGAACGCATGGCTCCATTATGAGATGGTGGTCTACTTCAAAGAACTGAAACCCTGCGTTAATGGATTGTGATTAGTACATTAGGGTGGCCCTTGAATACTCAAACACCTGCCCAGGGTTTTTGAGAATGGCTTTATTCCAGATCCTGTTAAAAAGACATTATGAATCATTTCGTTCTAATTAGCGTCTCGAGAACTTAATTACAATCCACACTGGACGCTTTGCCAATATTGCTTTTTCCCTAATTTATTTCGTCTTGGCTTTAAGGCTGTGTGTTTTCCCACACAAAGTTCACGGACGTAATTCCTCTCCTATGGCAACTCCAAGCAGCGTGTAAAGCGAATCCTCTGAGATTTGGCCACATTTCCTAGAAAACTTCTTATGGGGGATTTGAAGGGTGTTAATCCATGGGTTTGGTCAACTGTGCGCTCACACTCACTGAGACCAGAGTTTGCATTATTTGTTCCAGTTTCTCACCCAAATGGTGATGGATACAGGAACTGTTCCGGTAAAGGCGTGAGCAAAATCGAACGCTTGATCTTTCACAAGCCTCTGTATGGACATCTAAAGCTTTTCTTTACCCTCCATCAAGCTGTTTGATCCAATTTTCCTGCTAATAGGCAGAGAGACATCTGCTGTCATGCAGTGTCACACCGGCAGGGTATGACTGGCATGCTCTCTCTCTCGCTCTCTCTCTCTGTGCCCGCGTCACTAACAGATCAATGAGAACACGCTAGATACAGAAAGGTGGGAAGAAATGTGGCCAAGGACAAGCATGAGTTTAAACCGTTTTTTAGTTGTCATGCGTAGATTAACGCCACTCTGAGCACATTTGCAATGATGTAACCAAAATTGTGTTATGCTTTAATGCATTATGCTTTAGATAAAACAACCTACTGGTTCAAATGCCAAGTTCATTTTAGTAATTTGGTTGCACTTTATTTTACATTATGTGCACTTACATGTACTTACAGTGTACTTACCTAAAAAGCTCTGGTTAATATAAGGTAACTACATGGGTTGAGGTTAGGTTTAGGGGTAGGTTCAGGGTTAATACCTAGTTATTACCCAGTTATTTTTATTACTATAATAAGTATGTACATGGGGAACAGGACTGTAAAATAAAGAGCTACCAGTAATTTTTTAATCTTTAATGTTGGCTTAATTTGTTTTGGAAAAAAACTGCTATATCATTCTCCAAATTTGTTTTGAATTGACTGACTTTGTTGTGTAACTATCAAGTAAGCAAATGTTTTTCGTATACCTTGTTTTCTCCCCTTAAGGATTTCATCCTTTTAATTAGCCATTTCTTTTTTGTTATATTCTCATTCCAAATATACCTTTATATATAAACTGAATATACCTCTGAGTAACCTTTTCAGAAAAATCTAAAAATGAATTTTAATTATGAAAATGAAGATATATATATATTATGAGCCATTTGAGTAAATACATTTCTAGTTGATTTTGTAACCAGAATAATATTAAAAATGCACTACTGTTCAATATATTTCTTTTTTAAATT
Organism: Squalius cephalus; assembly: GCF_949319135.1. Lineage (NCBI taxonomy): Eukaryota > Metazoa > Chordata > Actinopteri > Cypriniformes > Leuciscidae > Squalius > Squalius cephalus. Next base: position 20,104,922 of record NC_137123.1, read on the forward strand.
AATACTTTTATTCAGAAAGATGCATTAAATTAATCAAAAGTGAGAGTAAAGACATTTATTATGTTATATAATGATATTTTAATGATTTCTTTCTCAAATAAATATTCTTTTAATGTTTGTCTTAATCAAATAATCTTGAGAAATGTATCATGATTCCACTAAAATATTAAGTAGCTGTTTTTCAGAATTGATAATAATAATAAATGTTTTTTTGAGAAGCAAATCGGCATATTAGGATGATTTCTGTGACGCTAAAGTTAAAAATTCAGCTTTGCCATCACAGGAATAAATAGAAAAGAAAATGGGTATTTTAAATTGTAATAATATTTCAAAATATGACTGTTTGTATTGTGTTTTTGATCCAGTGAATGCGGCGGCTTGCGGCCTTGAGGATAAGTGTCTTCTTTCAAAACATGTCGACAAACATTTGAATGTATTTGTGAAAAATGACAGTTAATGACACTTATTACAATAGACAGTTTCCCACACATATCTTGCTCTAGAGCTCAGGTATTTTGATTACCAACTTTTGTTTGAGAACCCATGTCTGTAACCAGCATGACTGGTGTGTTGTGTGTGTTTCAGGTGGCCCTGCATGCGTGCGGAGTGGCAACAGACATGGTGTTGGATCGCTGCCTCCAGGCGCGGGCGGGATTCGTCATTAGTCCATGCTGCTACGGGTTCATTCAAAACACACTCAAGTTCAACTTCCCCAAGAGGTCAAAACTGCTTCTCCTTCCTCTCTGACTTTTCTCTCTTGCTATCTTTCTCTCTTCTCATTTGTTCCCCTAATTCCACAGTACACAACGACAGTGTAGATATTATAATCCACGGTATATTAAAAGCTAAGCTCTGCATACACTCAAAAGATACTGACAAGAACATGAGGACGTTCGAAAATAGCCAACCATAATAGGCAAGCATAATAAACATTCATTATTGCGTCTATTTCTGTCTTTCTCTTCACATGAACGTTCTCAGAATATTCTGTCCTGTATCAACAATCACAGCTGAGCCTCGTCAGTACCGCGTTAAATGTTGGCAAGAAAATGCAAAAATTAGAGAGTGTGTTTTTAAACTTCTTAAAGGGTTACTTCAGGATTTAGCATTAAGCTTTGTATTAGTAGAAAACCTGTAGTATTTTCGAATTACCGTACTTTCCACCCTCATATCCCCCTGAGAGGAGAGATTTATGTATTTTTTGTCTGGAAAAAATCCTCCGATGACGCAAAAATCGTCATTTTGCGTCATCGGAGGATTTTCTGGCCAGAGGCTAAAGACTACAGCCAGTAGATGGCGTTGTTCCGCATGTTTTCAGCCCGCCCATAGGAGGTGGGATCTCACTCACAGAATGTACACAGTGTCAGCCGTCTTTCTTTGGAAGCTAAGCTTGCAGGCTCTTGTTCTGTGGAGAAAGCTGAATAGTAGGAGAAAGCTGAGTAAGTAGGGAAAACCATCCTCCTTTTCCCGGACTTGTCCGGCGGGCGAGATCGTTCAAAATGTCCGGGATTCAGCTTTTGCGTTCTGCAGTCGCCATTCATTGTTTACATGCAGCTCACCTTTTGTTTCAATCTAACTGAATTCATTCCGATTGGTGAATCTGAATGTAGTGTTTACATGAACGCTAAACAAGTGATCGTTTGATGTGCGTTTTACCCTTGCTAAGAAAATTCCCGCACCTCCGTGAGAGATGCGAGACCCGGCGCGTCACAGTAATGACGCCACCGGTCTCGCGCCGTTCTCCCGCGGCCGTCAGCCTCGTCCTGCTCGCCACGGTAAACATGATGAATGGCGACTGTAGAACGCAAAAGCCGAATCCCGGACATTTTGGGCGATCTCTAGAGATCCCTGGCAAACTCATCACGTAGGCTAAGCCTTGTTGTTTTCAACTAGTGCGCACTCTTACCGGTAGGCGTGGCCTCCTAAGGCAGCGAAGCAAGTGCATTCTGGGAGTTGTTGTCTTTCATCCACATAAGCCAAAAATACATTTTCTGGCTTTTCTCAGTCTAGAAAGCTCCAAATTCAAAAATTTCCTCACATTTCTTCTACTTAAATGACCTATTTTAAATACACATTCATCTTCCCAGAGGTGAAGTATCCCTTTAACAGTGACGATCAGTCATCAGTTTTCCCCCCGATCTCAAGCAATCACTCTCCAAATCTGGCGTAAACTGTCATTTAATCTCCGGCAGGAATTTTGCCGCAGGCCATGAGCATCAGGGTGGCGAGAGCAGGAAATTATTTTTCTGTGGTTGTGTTCATGGTGTTGCTATAACAGCGGCCCATCGAGGGATTTGTCATTTGTTGCATTCAACAGTAGGACAGGAAGAGCGACCTGATGACAGACAGTTAATGTACCAAACATTACCTACCACACACATAATCTCCAAGAGTTGCAGAGCTCTTCTCTATCATGCAAGTGTTACGTGAGACATCCCGTTGTATTTACAGTACGCACGGCTTATGATCCGGATGGACTGTCCTCTCCTTAAACTTGTTTACTTTTAACGTGTCATGTCATTTTTCATTCGCTCCTCAGTGAGTGTGTGAGTTCATTAAGTCTGCCCCCCTCCGTCTCTCTCCACAGCACGAGGTTTGCGGAGACTTTGAGCTATAAGGTAAGGGTTTCAGCGCTCTTTTCATTATCACCTACACGTGTGAGACGCCACACTGCCTGATTCTTATTGCACAACCTCCACAGGAGTCCATACGCCTCATGTATGTGAAGCACAGTGTTTGGTTTAGTCCTGTTCAGGTCATGAGCTTGGATGCACGGTATATATGTATACATGTACTGTGTATATACTATATATACATAGAGAGAGAGTGTGTGTACTTTATACATATATAGAGACCCCTCTCTCTATATAAATATAGAGTACTTTCTATCTATTTGGTTAATGTTATTTTATATTAGTTTTTGTCTTTTTACCTTTTTCTAGTTAGCTTTAATTGATATTTGATATTTTTCTACTTTTTCTTCTATATTTTTTTTCCAGTTTGTTGCCAACATTAATACTTTTAAATTTTTTTGGTAACACTTTATTTTACAGTGTCCTTGTTATATATGTTACATGTACTTACCATATAATAACAATAAATTATGCATAATTACATGCAACTAACCCTCAACCAAATCCTAATCCAACCCTAACCCTATAGTAAGTACAGTACAGGCCAAAAGTTTGGACACATTACTATTTTTAATGTTTTTGAAAGAAGTTTCTTCTGCTCATCAAGCCTACATTTATTTGATCAAAAATACAGAAAAAAAAATTATATTGTGATATATTATTACAATTTAAAATAATTGGATTTCAAATTATTATACTTTAAATTATCGTTTATTTCTGTGATGCAAAGCTGAATTTTCAGGATCATTACTCCAGTCTATCAAATGATCCTTTAGAAATCATTCTAATATGATGATTCATTATCAAAGTTGGAAACAGTTCTGCTGCTTAATATTTTTTCATAACCTGTGATACTTTTTTAGGATACTTTGATGAATAAAAAAAAGAAAAAGAAAAAAAAAGAAGCAAATGTTTTCAAGATAGAAATCTTTTATAACAACAATATACACTACTGGTCAGTAATTTGGGGTCAGTCATTTTTTTCTTTCTTTTTTTTTTAAATAAATCAATAATTTTATTCAGCAAGGATGTGTTAAATTGATAAAAAGTGATAATAAAGAAGATTTATATATATAAAAAATAATATTTTGAATAAATGCAGTTCTTTTTAACCTTTTATTCATCAAATATATTAGGCAGCAGAACTGTTTCCAACACTCATAATAAATCAGAACATTAGAATGATTTCTAAAGGATCATGTGATTGACTGGATGTCACATGTGACACTGAAGACTGGAGTAATGATCCTGAAAATTCAGCTTTGCATCACCGAAATAAATGATAATTTAAAGTATAATAAATTGAAAACCAATTATTTTAAATTGTAATAATATATCACAATATTACATTTTTTTCTGTATTTTTGATCAAATAAATGCAGGCTTGATGAGCAGAAGAAACTTCTTTCAAAAACATTAAAAATAGTAATGTGTCCAAACTTTTGGCCTGTACTGTACATGTAGTTGCTTAATATTACTCAGTACTTAAATATATAATTACACTGTAATAACGACACTTTAAAATATAGTGTAACTGTTTTTTCCCCCTCCAACTGTTTTCATGCCTGATTTTAATTGATATGTGATTTTTTTTTTTTTTTACGTAAAGGGGTGGTTGATTATGATTTCACTTTTCTAACTTTAGTTAGTGTGTAATGTTACTGTTTGAGCATAAACAACATCTGCAAAGTTACGACGCTCAAAGTTCAAAGCAAAGGGAGATATTTGCTTTTAAAGAAATCACTTTTTAAGGATTGAACAAACGGCTGGTAGGGACTACACAAGCTTCCTCCCGGGTTAGTGACATCATAAACCCTAAAATTTACATAAACCCTGCCCCCTGAACATGATTTATAGATTGTCAAGACAGAATATGCTAATCAGTGACTAGAAGATAACTACACATAAGCTACATAAATTCATCAACTAACCATTCAGAAACGTCCTGTTGCTTCTACATGTTGTCACTTCTTCTCGAGTCTCTCCATCATTGTCTGAATCCGGTTTGAACATAAAAGGCTAAACGTTTTTGAAATTTTCAGTGCATGTCTGTCTTGAAGCTCCACCCCCTATGCTGGGAGCAGCAGCTCATTTGCATTTAAAGGAACAGACCCAAAACGGTGCGTTTTTGCTCACCCTAAAAAATGTACAATTTTAACATGCTATATAAAAATATCTGTGGGGAATTTTGAACTAAAACTTCACATACACACTCTGGGGACATCAAAGACATATTTTACATCTTGTGAAAAGGGCATTATACCACTCTTTTAATGTGAAGTAGGGTTAGGAATCAAGAACTTTTTTTTTTTTTAAACAGTTAATTTAAAAAAAAGTAATACAAATATATTGAACAATTGATTTTCATGATGCTATTATTTTAATAGTTCTTGAACATTAGTAAAATTACTAGAATACTATGTGAAATGTTTCTCGCACCGCTGTTGAATCAACAGCGCCACGACAAAATTATTATTTTTTATGTCATTTTTGTTATAGAAATTATGATTAGTGAACCTTGAGTCTGAAATAGATTTGAGTGAAAAAACTAAATAATCAATGTCAAACAGTGCAAGCGTTGTCATGGATGAATGACTCTTTTGAGCTGGTCCTTTTAAGGAATTTGACTCACGAATTAGTGTACTTGCCTATTAATGACCATTGCAATCGAATTTGACCTCTGACGAAATTCTGGCAATGTCAGAAGTTTTAACGCACAGTCCTGTAGTCTGACTTTGACCGTTAAATCAAAAACCAAGGAGCGCCGAACCTGATGATGCAACTAGTGAGACAGTAACAAACCACCACTTGCTCCACACACACCGTCTTCATATTTTTTCAGTTTCCTTTTCAAGAGAAGCCATGATCAAAATTAATGCTAGAGATGGTGTTTGTTTACTAGACGCCATTTCAATCCTGCGTGTAAATGCAGCTCACGTCACTGAACGTGTCACGGATTGATGTCAAACTCCAGGTCAGTTTACTTGTGTGCGTCTGTTTTTAATGCGTCTTGACTGCCGTACAATCTGACATTAATGACAACTGAGATCCCACAGTGTGACATGGCTTACAGCGGGGATCATGTTCATGCAGTCTGACAAGCAGCAATCATAAAGGACTATTATAAATCGTACAGTGTGCACCTGGCTGTAGTATGAGAGGTATTTTTGTGTGTAAACTGGGTTAGCAGTATAGATTTGTAATACTGACAATCAGTTATCGCCATGAAAATAATTAGTTTCAGCCACACTTTCTGTACTAGTGCATTCCTCGTCTCGACTCTTCACTATGGATTTTCATCAGCTTTTTGCTCTGTACACGCAACAAATTCTGAGTTGCATAAAACATCTGTCCATAAGCCGATGTTTTTCCTTCTCTTCTCTTGATTCTCAGATGAAATTGTGGGAAAAGTGTGTGTGTTTGGAAATTCCTGGGAATAGAGTGCCCCTTGTAGCCCCTTTCCTGTAGGTCAAACAGTATAGCGTTGGCGCTTGCAACGTGCCAAGGTCATGGGTTCGATTCCCAGGGAAAGCAAGAACTGATAAGAATGTAAATGTGTACCTTGAAATGCGATAGTCGCTTTGGATAAAAGCGTCTTCCAAATGCATAATTGTAAATGTAGTTGCACGTTGTATTTTTCCTGGTGTTTTCCTGCTCCAGGCACTGTGCTGGAGTGGAGGCGGAAGTGTGAGAAATGGATGAGGTTAATCAGCCGTACTGTATCTCACTGTCATCAGTGTTTGCTCGACTCCTGCATCTGCCTCTTTCACGCTGTGTTCAAGGCCACTGCTGAGATATCACCTACAGAGGGCCCTACAAGAGACAGCCAGTACCTTGGGAATAGATCTAGAACAATTAGAAATTGACTCTCTAATGTTTGCTAAGATGAGCATCACTGTTGCTATTAATATTTGGATTTGAACATTATGAATTAAGCTGTTTGTACACTGTAAAAAAAATCTGTTAAATTTACGGTAAGAAAATACTGCAGCTGTGGTTGCCAGAAATTTAACGTTAAATATACGGTAGCAACATTTTATGCTTTAGATTTTACAGTATAAAAAAAACGTATTTCATTAACTTATATAATGTTAATTTACCAACCTATTTAAGTACTAATATCTGTTTTGTACCTTTGTAATACCCTGAAAACCACAAAAAACAGGTGGTGATGAGAAAGTCACATGATGAATCAAAGCTTTTCCACAAGCTGAGAAGATAAATATATAATATATAAAAAGAGCACAGTGTCATTCACACAAGCACAAAACACCATCATGGTAACACACATGACACTAAAGTAATGCAATAAACATTAACTTAACAACATTAGATGTAACATAACACCCTAATGTACATAACTGATAAGAAAAACTAAGAAGAATCATGGTTATTTCAACAAAATCAAATGTGAAGTGTCACACAGGGAATTCAGTTTTTCACTGTAAATTAAACAATGACTCGTTCTTTTTCACTTCCATTTACCGGTATTTTACTGTAAAATTTAGGTTTACGGTTAGATCTAATACAGTTATTCACCGTATATAAAACGGAAACTTTCTGTTAACCATTAAAGGGATAGTTCGGCCAAAAATGATATTTAACCCATGATTTACTCACCCTCAAGCCGTTCGAGATGCATATGTCAATCATTTTTCTGACGAACACATTTTCAGTTATTTTAGAAAATGATTTAGATCTTTCAGTGGTTATAATGTGAAGCTATGGGGTCCACCTCCTTCAAGTCCCAAAATGTGCATGCATCCTTCACAAAAGTAATCCATCCGGCTCCAGGGGGATAAACGAAGGCCTTCTGAGGGTAATCCGTGCGGTTTTGTCGCGGTTTTGGGACTTGAAGGAGGTGGACCCCATAACTTCACATTATAACCACTGAAAGATCTAAGACATTTTCTAAAATAACTGAAAATGTGTTCGTCTGAAAAAAGATTGACATATGCATCTTGAACGGCTTGAGGGTGAGTAAATCATGGGTTAAATATCATTTTTGGCCGAACTATCCCTTTAACAGTTTAATGAATGCATTTTTACAGTCTTTTACTGTTAAAATCACGCATGAGGTGAACCTTTAATACCCTATAGCAACTTTGGCACAGGTAAATATCACTCAAAGTTTGATCTACACACAGTTTAGATGCATATAAACCCCCCCCCCCCCCCCTTTTTTTTAATTTGCAAGTGGTTTAATTCGACTGGATTATTCAATGCATTGTGATTTAAAATGAATGCATTGAAATTCCCTACAGAAAAATTGATTTTATTTTAATTGTTTGGATTTGATTCGAGTTCAAAATGTAAAATAGATGGATTCCCTTTGCTTCCTTCCAAGCAACCATGATCGATGCAAAAGTTCTTATTACTAACAAATGCTGAAGAAATGCTTTACTGTGTTAAATTAACTCTTTACTGAGTTATAGCATCTATAACAGCTATTAGCCTAGAGGATTCAACTTGATAGGAGGAATCAATCTGCCAGGGCTGTTACGTTCCTTTCCATCAGCACTTGTTTCACTCAATTAATGCAGAATAATGGTTGCTTGAAGCCATTGTTGGACAGGAACAGCAGAGGAAGTCATTTTGTTCACTTCCTTGCAACAGTCCCTGCAAAAAAAGAAAAAAGAAACTGCAATTACAGTGCATTGATTTACATAAAATGAAATGGGTGCTGCTTTCCTCTGTTTCTCCTCTAATGGCTGGTTGCAACGGTTGATAAATGGTCTATTCCCTCACCACAACCCTAACGATCTCATGCATTGATATTTCTCTGCAGCTGAGCTGTTTTTCAGATGCTTTTGTGTGTTTATGTGCAAGTGTGTTTATTGATGTGTCAGCATGTGTTTTTTTGGTACATTAACATATGTTATATGGTTTCCACAGGAGCATATGATCCTGTGCAGGTTTGCAGACCAGACAGCCGTCAGTTTACCTCTGGATCGGCGATTAATCGGTAAGATGTTTGGTTTTTTTAACAGGTGGCTAGGGTTATTGTGAGAGTTTTGCTTTAGGTCTGGAAATTCCTAATAGAGTTCGTCCATATGGCTACAATTTTTAGCTCTGAATCAGCTGCAGTGTTGAGCAGACTTTATGGCATAGTCAAAATTCTGGCTGTGCGTGACTAGTAAAACCCTTGCAGCCATGTAGAACTCCTTGGCAACTGCTTAGTAACTAATTAACATTAATTAATTGCAGCATGGTTAATTGATTTCCACTTCTATTGGGCATTTAAGAAACTTGTTAATGGTTTTATGGACCGTAAGCAGTTGTTGGGTTAGCAATTTTAAGAAGGCTTTCAGTCTAGTATAAATGGAGAATCTTTAACATTGTAATGTGGTAAAACAAAAAATGTGTCTGAGATCGCCCCTTGTACCCTTAAATAGGGCACTATTTTACCAGTGTACACTCAACAGGTAGTGAATACCCATAATGCACTGTGAGAGTTGCGCACTGAATGAATTACAAATTCTGACCAGAAGATGGCGCCTCCATCCATTTTCCAAACCGCTGATGTCCAATGTGGGTACAGCGTAATATCATGCAGCTATAAATTCCTTTTTAATTGATTATTCAATTGATTAATTAAGGTTTCTACATAGTTTCCATGACAAATTTCAAGATGAATCTTTACATTCATACTACTGGAGCTGCCTAAGTTTGCTAAGTTGATGATTATTAAAGACAAGCAAAAGCGGCAGCCCTTCAGGCGCACTCAGTGTCTGAATTCACTCACTCGTTTTCATTCACTCCTTCGAGTGAACTATATTAGTGGACTAATGTAGGGAATAGTGAAGAGAGGGCGATTTCGGACACAGACAAGAGCTCCCCGCTCTGTCAAACTTCTCGCTACACACTTGCAGCCCCGCAGTCTCATCCCACTCTCACATAAATCTGACGCTGCTGTCATCTTTCCTTCCACTGCCCATCTTTTCTAGCTGGCGAGATGACAGCCTCTCAGCCTCTTTACAAAACACATGCTAACCAGCGCTGTTGCCTGTGCCGTGCCAGTCAAACCCCACACTTCACAAAGACTTTCAAAGGCAGATATCTTTGAGTTTAGATGAGCTGTTAATTACAGTTTGATAAGATGATAAAGTTTGTTTAAAGTCTTACTGTTTTATCCGTCAGATTACAGAGAGCTTCTTTAAAGAAATGGAATTTCAAATGACTTTAATAACAGACACTTTAGAAAAAGTATCAAAATGACTTCATGAAATTTGAAAGATTGACGCTGTTCTTTTGAATTTTCTATTCATCAAAGAATTTTTAAAAATGTATCATGGTTTCCACAAAAATATGAAGCAGCATGACTGATTTCAACATTAAGAAATGTTTCTTGAGCATCAAAAGTAAATTATATTTAAATAGAAAAAGTTATTTTCAACTTTAATAATACTTATATGCAGCCTTGCTGAACATTTGAATTTTTTTTATATAACATTTTTAAAAATCTTACCAACCTCAAACTTTTAAACACACTGTAAAACCTATAACAGTCAATTATATTAAAGTAAATTAGTTCATTTCATTTAAATATTACTAGTTCATTGCACTTAATAGAACAAGTGATGTGAACTCAATATTCATTTAATTATAGTTAAGTTAATCGAGGGGAGTTTAATTGTATTTTAGTAAATATTCTTTTAATGAATTCAAATGAAATGAGTTCACAGTACTCAAAATTAATAGTTTCTAAACTTAAATGAATTGAGGCAGCATTTTTGATAATTTCACAAAACTTTCATGGCCCCCAGAATATTTTATTGTATGAATATATGAACAAACAACACACCAAAAGAAAGAACAGAGCCTCAGCTTTTATTACAAAGGGAAAAAAAGCTGTTTTTTATAGCTGTATTCTGTCAATGCCGGGAAAATGTTAATTAACAACAATGTAATATCCGAGTAATGTTTTCTGCATAGATTTCTGGCCTGCTCTTAATACACGTAACTCATTTCATTATTGGTTTCATTTCCAAATGTTTTCTCCCTCGATCACCAGGGAAGCGCTGTATGGGACTAGTGGACTTGGACCGCAGTTGGGCCGCCGAGACTCATGGGTATTCTGTGAGAGTGATGACCATGGTCCCTGAGGGCTGCTCGCCTAAGAACAATATGCTTGTGGGCTTTCCTACAACACAACACTGACTCACTGAGAAATACCCACATCAAGACAACATTCAGGACTACAAAAATATTGTTTCATTTATTCCATGGGATGTTTGATTTTAGGCAATTTATAATGTTTCATTTAGAGGGATAGTTCCATCAAAAATAATTGAATCACCTTCAAGTCATTCCAACCTCGTATTATGTTTTTCATTCCTCTATGAAACACAAAAAGGCAATGTTAGGCATGTCTGAGTCAATCTTTTACATAACATGAAAGTAAATTGTGTGAATACTGACAAAAAAGCACCATAAAACTATTGTAAAATCCATTGGATTAGTGTTCTACTGTACATTCCAAATGTCTTCTGGAGACATACAATAGCTTTGTATGAGGTACAGAATCTAAATTAAAATGTTTTTATGGTGCATTTTTATGCTTTGTTTGTAGGCCATCCCCATTACTTTTATGCAGAACAGAAGCTTTGACATTTTGACATCTCGTTTTATGTAACGCAGAAGAAAATAATACTGGTTTTGAATGACATCAAGATTTTCAATTTTGGATGAACTATTCCTTTAATTGTTTTCCTTTGATCTAAAAGCATGCTACTTATTTACACACACACTTGAATCATGGTTTGAGCTAATTGTGCAATTAGTATGTTTGATTTTTAATTGCTGATTTTAAGCTTAGCTTTTAAACTTGGCTTCATCTAAACTATTCGATATTTTTATTTCAGTAATATCTTTCAGATCAGTCTGAGGTTTGTGTGTAAGTAGAGACGCAAACCAGCACGCCCCTCAATAAATTTAACTTGACTTCAAATGTCGTTTGCAAATCAGTCACATTGAATTGTATAAAACCACCTTGCACCCCCTCCTCCACCATTATCGCATATTACGCACAAAACAGAGTCCGGTCTTCCCAAGTTATTAATGTAAAATTATTCATTGTAATTTGCACTTCTTCCTCGCAAGAACATCGAGACATCGCTCTTGAGCTTTTGTCTCAAAGTGTTTGATTAGAAGTATTGAAAGTAAACACGAGGAGGAATTGATCACGATTCCCATGTGACTCGGGTCAGGAGAATTGGAGGGGTTAATATTTATGAAATGGTGCATGCATGGATTAATCTGACCACGGTTATGAATATTTGATTAGGCCACGGCTCACACAAATGTCAAAGTCTACAGCGTATGCTGATATATGAACTATTTCCCCGTTTTACTTTGCTGTGTTTGCACCCATACTGTCATCAAACACGCCTCTGGTTTGCTCGCTACAGAAGAGCCGTGGACTGTCACATTTGTGATGTAGAGATGAGATATGTTCCTCCGCCAAGAGGAAGTGCACAACCTTAAGCTTTGAGGAGCCGAGCTAGCGAAACTCATCTGAATTCTGCAAGCGGAGCCAATCTTTCTGAGTGTGAAAGACTGGAGACGGGGGCACCTTCCAAAGACCTGGAATCATTTCAATGGGAAACGCTTCTTCTTTCCCCAAGGATTGGCTCTGGTCCCTGACTAAATGTACATGAAAAACAAATACATAATAGGATAGGTTGAAAATAAAATGAGTCTAGATATAACTGCATTACTGTAATGTTGACAAAAATATTGAAAGATTGATTGTCTTTTTTCCTTGTTTTTTCCCCCACAGAACTACATGTTTGCAGAATATAAAATATGATGCAATATGCCAAAATCTGACAGTGCCACATGCACAATGCTAAAAAACATTCTGCATAAAGTCAATACTGAAGGCAGAAGTGTAGGTGTTTTTTTTTACTGAAAACATGTTGAAAATGCTCTGTAAATCTTTTTATCAACACAATCTTTTGCTATATATACACAGAAAAAAAGATGGGGATGATACCCTTAAAAGAACATTTGTACCTTTTTTTAACTCCTAAAAGTTGCACATTAGTATCTTAGAGTACAAATACATACCTTAAAGTACTACTATGAACATTTTTGTGGGAAAAAAGGTACAAAGATGTCCTTTTGAGGGTACCGTCCCAGTGACAAACTGTTGTACTCACAATATTACATCTTTTCTGTGTGGAGGCCTTTATGAAAGAACATAAGATAATAAATTGAACTACTCACTCACTTTTTGAAATAATACATCAGTAGGTTATGCAAATTCGATCTGACCAAATCCAGTTAATTGGGTTTTAGGGTATTTTCTGTGTGGATCACTTAACATTAGGATGTAAAAATGGTCGTCCTCGGTGTGCAAATTAGATTATCAGTGGTTAACTTCCAATATCCATATTTTATGGTAGTTATTAAAATAAATATTCAATGTAGTAACAGAAGTCACTGTTCTGTATAGAGCTGAGTTCATAGAATTGATGTCGGTGGGAAAGCACAATGGCCAGTTGTGCTGCTGCTTTGCTGAAGAACTACTTGTGCGAGCAGTACGAAGCGGTACGCAACTCTTCCCATACCATTTGTGCAATAGAAGTGAATTATAGAGTGCATTAGTTACCATCCACTTTTTCATCGGTGTTGGTTCCGTTAATTCTTCCCATAGCGAGTCTTCGTAGCCTACCAAGCAGTTATGAGGTGAATCACAAAATCTGATTTGAAGAAAAAAAGTATTTGAAAATTGGACAAAAATGCAAAGATACAAGACTGTGTACTTAACAGCTTTGATGAGGGAAAAAACTACAATCCCATGAGCCTTGTGAATGAAAATCATATTGAAAAATGGAGAAATTAAAAACTGTAAAAATATATTTTAAGTTTATTGCTACAGGTGTATAAATGCAATGTTCTGTCATGAAACGTTAGATGACGTAGGTTGATGGTCCTTAATTCAATCTGCTTGCATTCACATCATTCTCTATAGGGAACAGCTGATTGGTTGGTTGCTGCTCTATCATTAGCCAATGAGCTCGCTGCTCAACCTTCAAATACTTGGTCAGTGTTTGCTGTAGCAGTTTTCAGTGCACTTTCAGAAACTCCACCTTCCCCCCAGCTCAACCTGTATAGATCTGCTACGGGTAATTCATGTATGCTATTGTACAGCAGCAGCATGTCTTGCTCACAGCAGTGTGTTGTGTATTTATTGACAGTAGAAAGTCCTGAACTTGCTCTGCATCAGAAACAGCCATAACCAACAGCAGCAGCAGCGTAGCAGATCTATTTCGCCAAGACCAAATGTCCACATTGTCAAATCCATGACCATGCCAAAGAGATGTCATGACCAATAAATATATATATATTTTTCACAAATCTGTCTAAATCTGTGTTAGTGAGCACTTCTCATTTGCCGAGATAATCCATCCACCTCACAGGTGATGCATATCAAGATGCTGATTGGACAGCATGATTATTGCACAGGTGTGCCTTAGGCTGGCCACAATAAAAGGCCACTCATTGCGGACAATACGAGGGGTGGAGTTGAAATGGGGGCCCATCAGAATATCATAGAAACTTGGGGGTGAGCCACTCAAAACCTCATGGCAAGCGTATAGCAATGTGCTGAAAACCCACTCAACACCTTAGCAATCTTATGGCGATGCCCTTGCAAACACCCTAGCAAGAATTTTGTGTTTTTGTTTAACAAAAAGTCACTTTTCACATGCTTTCCTAAAATGCTAATCAAAGTCTGCTTATGTAGTGTAACGAATGGTCTTAATCAAAATGACCTAGACATCAGAAAAACCTTCCCCCTCTCCCCTGTTGTCATCGGCCTTAAAACCAGTTCTCTTCAAAGGCTGTTATCACCTCGGCTCCACTGAACGATCTCAGCAAGAGACTGTGTTTTCAAGCCTCAAAGACAGAACAGGAGACACTAGCTGTTTGGTTAAAGACTATAAAGACGAACTCCAATAACACAAAGGACATTTACTCCATTCTTATCCACAAACTTTTCCCAAATGTTTATGGTATTTCTCCTGTGTTTTATGCATGTCCCTATGTTTTATTAGCCTAGTTATGATTCTTTAGTTATGTTAGAGTAACTTCCAATGTTGATATCCAAAGATGATGTATCACTGCTTTAATGTCTTCAAATCCCCTCTTTCTTAGTATCAAAATAATCCCCTTCTGATTTTATAATCAATGGTGTACAACATGTTTTGATCAATTGCATCATAAATATTTGTACCATACTTTTGTGTAAAGACTGCACAAATTCTCCATGCCAGCATGAACATGCAAATGGAGATAAGATGGAACAAAGACTTTCTCCAGGTCATCTTAGATTGGTCACCTCAACAAATGGGTGTGAAATGATAGGACCTTTGGTATCTGATTAGGTCAGATATTTGCTCAATCTCTTTGAGACAACATTCTCCTGTCTTCTTCCGGCAACTTCATCAAGTTAACTTCTTTGGATTCAACGTGGACCACCCCAAGAACCCAAACGCACTCCTGACAAAATCATCAAGAATCTCCTGCATCTGGACTTGTTCAGCAACTAAAGTCAATGCAAGTACCTGTTCGCAGCCTTTAGATGCGTTTCTAAGTTATTGTGCCCCCCCCCTGATTCTCTGATGTTTCTCGTAGGTTGTGGTTAACTGATTGTAATCTTGCCATTCTCTTTTCTTCTCTCTCTCTCTTTCTTCACTTTTCTTTACTTTCTTGATTTTGTATACAATCTTTGCTTAGTTTAGTTGTGTGTGTAGCCTCCTCTAGTTTCATTTATTAAACCATTATATCGACACTTTATTGTCTCTGTGTTTGCCACATATCGAAGTCACTTAAACATCTTGATCTAGCGATACCTATGCTATTACCCTGCTAGAACTTTATTTACTTTAGTTGTAAAAGGTTATCCTTTCTTGGCCAGGAAGATAATATATTTCCTAGAATTAATAATTGATTATGCTTTCTGTTCATTGGATGAACTGATTAAATAATTGTACTATTAATTCTGCTACAGTCAATTCTAAAAATAACTAAAATATGTATGATTAATTATAATCCGTTAAAATTAATTATAAATATAAATATATATTTTAAACTGTAGCTCGTTACAGTAGCCAAACACACAAGAGTTAGAAAAGATGCATCAAGGGTGCTGAAAGTGCTTCTCAGATGACAAGTACAGACTGTGCTATTGCTTCCTTCACAGTATCTCCTGTTTCCTCCTCACCTCGCATACAGGAAAGTCAGTTCCTTTGGAAATATCAGAAGCGCAATGTGCAATTTCACCTATTGCAGGCCGCAAAATTCATGAGCAAATCAAGCCGCAATCCGCCTTAAATTCATCTGTGACAAAACCTAATCAGAAAGCGCGACAGTCTCTCCAGTTCTGAAGAGGTTGAAAATGAGTTTTTCTCCAGTGTCACCATTCATAGAGGCTGTGGACGTATCTCCATGAATTTAGAGTGACCTTAACATATCTTTGAAATGCCACTGTGTAGTTCATGCTCAACTGGACTGAAAATACACATGAAGCATGTTTCTCTTTGACACTATAACAGTTATAACACTTATAAAGTTGCCAAATTTGAACAAATTAACTTAAAAGAAAGCTGTAACATATTGTAATTATACTGTACATTTACACCACAGCTGAATTTAGGCCAAATATCCCTCCTACCTCATGAGAGAAAAAAGATCACATAAATCTATATCTGGACCTCTTTCATATGTGGAAATAAATATGACACATAACAGTATCAAAATCTTGGCAGTGTAGAACATTCAGGTAAGAATTCATATAAATACGTCCTAAAATGTCATAATCATGTTCTTGCTTTACAGCGAAGATGGTAAAAATGGCCAATGCTGTGATAAGGTTTTAGAGCTCAGTAATATAAGGTGCACCTTTATATTTACTATTATATATATATTGTAAATCCTCTGAGATTTTGGTCCATATTGACATGATATCATCGGCATGATTTGTCGGCTGCACATCTATGATGTGAATCTCCCGTTCCTCCACTTTGAGATCCGGTGACTGTGAGGAGGCTGTTTGAGTTTAGTGAACTCATTGTCATGTTTGAGATGATTTGAGCTTTGTGACAGCGTATTATCCTGCTGAAAGTAGCCATCAGAAGATGATACACTGTGATCATAAAGGGATGGACATGGTCAGCAACAATACTTAGGTAGGCTGTGGTGTTTAAACAATGCTCAATTGGTACTAAGAGGCCCAAAGTGTGCCGAGAAAATCTCCTCCACACCATTACACCAGCAGAAGCCTGAATCGATGATACAGGAATGGATCCATGCTTTCATGTTGTTCACGTCAAATACTGACCTGACCATCTGAATGTCAGAAATCAGAACATTCTGCAGAACTCGGGTGTAATGAGTGTGTTTGAGTTACTGTTGCTCTCAGCTCAATCCAGTCTGGTCATTCTCCTCTGATCTCTGGCATCAGCAAGGCATTTTCGGCCACTGAACTGCAGCTCACTGGATATTTTCTGTGTAAACCCTAGAGTTACTAAAATACTCAGACCCGGCACGAAAAAAAATAAAAATGTCATGTTCAAATTCACTTAAATCACCTTTCTTCCCCGTTCTGATGCTCAGTTTGAACTTCAGCAGATCTTCTTGACCATGTCTACATGCCTAAATGCATTGAGTTTCTGCCACACTGTAAAACCTGATGAGTTAGTTCAACTCAAACCGTTTGAGGAAACCGATTGCCTTAAATCATTTAAGTTTATTAACTCTAACAATTTAAGCATAAAAAAATATTTGATTTGTGTCCAAGTAACTCAATAACTTATTGTTAAGTTAACTTGGGTAAATCAAGTTAATAGTACTAAGTCCATTCAATTAATATAACTCAAATCTATGAAGTACACTGTAAACCTGAATAAGTTGGCAGAACTCAAAACATTTAAGGAAATCAATTGCAATCAAAGTTTAAGTAAGCAGAACTAGCAGATTTTTATTTTGCACTTAAACAGTTCAAGTTAAGAACAATTAAAATGTATGAGTACATTAATTCATACAATTAACTTAAAACTTTCATGCAATCTCAATGTGAACACTTTTATTAGTATAAACTTAGTTAGCTTTTAAAAGCTAATATGCTAACATATTAATTTGCTAACATATTAGCAATAGTATGTTATACAGAAGCACTTGCTGTATGAGCGCAACAATATAAAGGGATTATTTGCTCTCAAATCAAGCTGCATGCACCACTTGTCATCATGATGGTAACTATCAAGCCAACATTAACAGAAATTCTTCTAAATTAGCATAACAAAACATTATCTCCACTATCCAAATCTCACACTTAACATTAATCTTGCACAAAAAAAAAAACATTATGTTACACTTAATTTTAGCATTTACTCTCCCTTTCGAGTGCCATCGGCAAAGCATGCTGGTAAATAGACATCCCAGCCGTTTCAGTTAAATTTAAGTTTGTCTAAATTAAAATAAATAATTTCATAAAACTCAAAACAATGAAACAGTTCAGTTTACTTAAAATATATCAGTTATGTGAACTTGCAAGAAAAAGAAAGTGCTAAATACTCATAAAAGTAAATTTGACTGAACTAATTAGTTTAATTTAAGTTTGTCCTACTCAAACCAATTAATTATTTTGAGCGTTATCACATGCATGTGATTGGCTGATTAGATATTTGCATTAATGAGCAGTTGAACAGGTATACCTAATGAAGTGGCCGGTGAGTGTATGCATGCATGTTTCACAAAATAGTATTTAAGCAGAACATTGGGCTCTTTGGCTTGCAGTATAAAAGTATCCCAACAAGCCGTGCACAGTAACACTTTTGAGTGTGACTTTTCCAATACCTCACTATACTCGACTGCAACATGAGCTGTGTCCTTGTTATTTTTCTCTGGGATATAGCACTTTAGTTAAAGAGTAGAGCATGATTATGGCACTGAATATGACTGATTTGAGATGAGACCAGATATAGATGCCATCTGGCATACTTGCATTTCTAAGCGTTAACCCAATGGAAATAGAGACGAAACATAAACACCCTTATTTCACATGCCCTCTGCCCAACGCTATGGGGAAACTAAAAATGAGACGTAACCCTGCACACGACTCCTTGAGACCTGAAACTCAAGTGATGACTTGGAACCATAAATCTTCCTTCCAGCAGTTTTACATGACAAAATCAGGTGCCCTCCTGTCTGCAAAAACCTTTCCCAGTGATTTCTTATCATATACAGTATATACTGTAATATGAATATTTATATGTGTGTGTATATATATTTACACGTGTGTATGTGTGAATATTGTCTATATGCATATACATGGCCCTATATAGGCTATAACCTCATACTGTTCATAAACACTATGTTTACATATAGCCTAATGAATGTGCTTGTAATTTTTATTTTATAAAAATTTATAGTAGAATAAGCGTTCCCGTCTCTCCTTATTGGGCTCAGTGCTCATTCAGTGTGTGTGTGTGTGTGTGTGTTGAGAGAGAGAGAGAGAGAGAGAGAGAGAGAGAGAGAGAGAGAGAGAGAGAGAGAGAGAGAGAGAGAGAGAGAGAGAGAGAGAGAGAGAGAGAGAGAGAGAGAGAGAGAGAGAGAGCTGAGCGCACCGACTCTGCGCTCCAGTCCACGGTTCTCCACCGGAGGAGCGGAGCGCAGACAGAGACTCTGCCGGTATCTCGTGCATGAACAGCAGTCAACGCCTTCTGCTCGACCCGCTTCGTAGCTTTGAAAACTGACGGATCTAAACATCACCATCATTCCCATTTAAACACCAGAAACCAGCGGCGTCGTTTGGATATACGCACCGTACACGCAAGGAGATGTGGATCATAAAGTTCATGCTGATTTGGACCTGCTGGTTCGGAGTGAGCGCGGACTTCGACGGCAGGTGAGACGGCAATTAAACGTCTAGACGATTGTATCAATGTGATGTTAAGAGTTTTAAGAGAGCAGAGAGTTTGTTTTAAGAGTCATTTTATGATTCTGGCTGTTTTTAAAAGATGACTTTAAAGTAAACTGCTTTAAGATTTTATACATTCAATGTCTTTTAAGTATTAATAAATTGCATCTCAGGCAAAATGTAATATAGGCTATTAATAAATATATGCTGGGCTATAGATATGCCTTTAAAAGTAACAGAGTTGACAATTTTAAAGTTCATTTAGGCATAATTAGGTTTGTGGTCAAGGTCAAAACACTAATGTGTTTATTAAAATGAGAATTTAATGCTGATAATTCTTCAAACATCCAGTTTTGAATAAGTCATTGTATTATGTAAAGAAATCGTGGAAACAGGGCTTTTTAAGATCATCCCCTAAGCCTCACAAAAGAATGAGATAAAAACCATGAAACACTTATGCTTAAGGAGTCAACATCCTGAAAGTATAATGATACCATTATGACAGTGTTATTTTTTATTTTTTACTAGAAGAATTTTAGAAATGTTTTATGTTTTTGAGGAAGTTGCTGGTAACAGGGTTGACTAATAACAAAACCTAAATTAGTAAAAAAAAAAAGTAATTCTTAAAGTCAATGTTTATGTTAACGATTAGAAGTCATGAAACGAGCCATAAATACGCTTCTGGTCGGTTCGATTTAGGACGGGCTTAAAGTTTGTGTTGTGTTACTGTGTTGTCAATCAGCACGGTGAACTTGTGAACTTGCATCAGTCTAAAGCTGCTCTTAAAGATCTCACAAATGCAAAACACTAGCATTCATTCTTTAACTTATCAGTATGTGTTGAATACTGTATGTAATGGCAGTTAAAAAAAAAAAAAAAAAAAACGTGTTTAAGAAGCATTTATTCTCCCTTTTAGACAGTCAGCGCACATGCTCCCGGTTGTTTCGTGCCCAAACATGTAATGTGAAATATGTGGTGAACAGAAACGTGCCAAAGATTCAAATCTTCTTAAAGCTTCATTGAGATTAAAGGGGATTGAATGTCCATGCTTGAAATTAACTATGTGCTTTAGTAGAAGTAGCTCAGTATACCTTAGGGCAAGGTTTCCCTGTCCGTTCCTACAGGCCCCCCTGAACTGTCTGCACATTTTAGGGGTCTCACTAATCTGACACAGTGTTGTTCATGAATCCCTCTGCTAGTAAGACTGATCGTTGAATAATGTGCTAAATAAGAGAGATATCCAAAAGGTGCAATCTGAGAGACTTTCAAGATTGAATGGCTCTAGGGGTTCATTGATCTCTCCTGTGACTTGGAGAAACTTTTAAAACAGTGCTTATGACTCATCCTTATTGAGCATGCATTGCTGAATCACATCATTTATTATGGAATGCTCAGTTACCTCATTCAAGTATGCATTGTTCATTAGGCCTACTCATTAAATATGAAAGTTAAATACTTTATGAATTTAATTATGTATATACATTTAACAATTAAATGCATATGCATTATTTAAAAGTCAACAAATTCAAAACTGAGCCTATATATTTACTTTCCTAATGCACATCCATGGTCCTGTTACAGTATATGTACAGATCTTTTTTAAAGATTATTTATCTTGCTCTGCACTGATTCCTTCCCTACAATATGAACTTGTTCCTTCTGTGGAACACAAATTAACATATAAATATATATATATATATATATATATATATATATATATATATATATATATATATATATATATATATATATATATATATATATATATATATACAGTATATAAAATGAAAATCAATGGAGTCCATTGTTGTTATGGACTCCATTCATTTTCATTGTATGAGAAAAAATAAAGTACCTTGTCAAAGGAAGGTTTGAAAATGACAGTATAAATGACAACTTTTTCATTTTTGTGAGAACTGCCTTTTCAGTTCATTATGCAAATACATTATGGAAATATAATTGGTTTCAAACTGTGTTTCAATGTAATTTATTAATTTAGTGATTCTTTGTCATTTAACAGCATTGCTTAATTACGTCATATATTAAGTGTGCATTGCCTATTCACGTCATGTATTAAGTGTGCATTGTCTAATTATGTCATGTATTAAGTATTGGTGGCCTAATTACGCCATGTATTAATTATGTATCGTCTAATTACGTTATATATTAAGTATGCACTGCCTAATTACGTCATGTATTAAGTTTGCATTGTCTATTTGCATCATGTATTAAATATGCATTGTGTAATTGTCATGTATTAAGTATGCGTTGCCTACTTAAGTCATGTATTAAGTATGTATTGTCTAATTACGTTATGTATTAAGTATGCATACCCTATTTACGTCATGCATTAAGTATGCATTGTCTAATTATATATTAAGTATGCGTTGGCTACTTAAGTCATGTATTAAGTATGCATCATCTAATTACGTCATGTATTAAGTATGCATCACCTAATTACGTCATGTATTATGTTTGCATCACCTAATTACGTCATGTATTAAGTATGCATCATCTAATTACGTCATGTATTATGTATGCATCGCCTAATTAGTCATGAAGTTTGCATCACCTAATTCCGTCATGTATCAAGTATGCATCGCCTAACGTCATGTATTAAGTATGCATTGTCTAATTATGTCATATATGAAGTATGCATTGGCTACTTAAGTAATGTATTAAGTATGCATCATCTAATTACGTCATGTATTAAGTATGCATCACCTAATAATGTCATATGTTATGTTTGCATCACCTAATTATGTCATGCATTATGTATGCATCGCCTAATTACGTCATGTATGAAGTTTGCATCACCTAATTACGTCATATATTATATATGCATCGCCTAATTACATCATGTATGAAGTTTGCATCACCTAATTACATCATGTATCAAGTATGCATCGTCTAACGTCATGTGTTAAGTTTGCATCGCCTAAATGCATCATGTATCAAGTATGCATCGCCTTATGTCATGTATTAAGTTTGCCTCTCCTAAATACATAACGTATCAAGTGAGCATCGCCTAACGTCATGTATTAAGTATGCATTGCCTAATTACGTAATGTATTACTGTAAGTATGCATCTTCTAATTGTGTCCTGTATTAAGTATACATTGCCTAATTACATCATGTATTAAGCATGCATTGCCAAATTACGTCATGTATTATGTATGCATCGCCTAATTACCGGTAGTTCACTGTTGTGAATGCATCACTTCCCATTCACTGTTACAGTCACTCGGTTCCCACAGGGTGTTCCGCTGAGACACTGGCCACCCAAGTGTGGACTTGTGAATACAACTCCTGCAGTGATCTTTATGGCATCTTCTATCTTCCGCTCTGCTGGGAAGCATTTTGCCCTTTTGGCAAGATGAGCAATAGCTGTCCTTCCAAATGGACTGGAAATTTATTCACTGGCAGAAGCATTTGTTGTGTTAAAATTCAAGCTTGGTTCTTTTGCTTCTTCATTGTCCCCTTATTTATCATTGCCAGTTGCCCAGAGGCAGAGCACAGCTATGATGCGGTTTCACGAACACATCCGTACTCAGTTAGGGGGACATTAATAACGGGTTTTTTGGTACAACATTAGCGGCGCTCTTTAAGAGACATAATGAACAACTAATGTGTCATCTATATTTGTCCAAATGACCTTAGCACACTCATTTAGTCAAGACTCTGTTATTCATTGCATTCTATGCATTCTGACTTCTCTTTGTCATCCCATACATCATGAGCTTAATGTTTGTGTAACTCACAGACACAATATTAATGCTTTTTCTTCAGGGCATGGCTTGTGCTGGCATTTCAGGAGCGGGAGCTGCCCACTGTAATGAACGTGTACATTAACCTGCTGGCGCACATTATTAATTTCAGTCGTGATGGAGTTCGCTTGTCACCAGGGCCATTATTTGCCAATTTGCCCTGCTTACAAACCTGCTTCACTGCCCCGATCTAAATTCATAGAGAGAATATAGTGCATGAGAGCACTGTGAGGGGCCCATTCATTATATCCAGGCCCTTAGCAGGGGCCGTTAAGCTCCTGTCTAATGGCTTGTGCTACACCTGAGGGATGACTCGCCGCTAAACCGCCAACTTGTCATTTGCCGACATGATAACAAGAGTAATCAATTATAGACAGACTCATTAAAGTGTCCAACTTTTTCAACTCTTCCAACATGGGGTTTTGGACTGTTGGTTCCTATGACTCACTGGAGCAGAATGGATATTCCCCGCATCTCTAATTGTTCTAATATATTTTGTCAACAGTGCTTTGTTACGCTCTCACTCAGTCTTGGGGTAAACCCTACAGGCCCATTCAGAAGGGCTTGAATTATGTCCACATGTCCGGTTGACACTCTTTGTGGTCTTTCAATTGATTTCATCATCTGAATTGTCTCAGGGAGCAGAATTTGCCCCCAGGCCTGACTTTGCTATCATCGGAGTCAGCTACCATGGCCAACGAATGTGCATTTGACTGAAAATGCATTGTCACTTGGTCCGTAGTCAAATTATTTTCAATGTTTGGATTTGACCCTCTCCGTCAAGCCGTCTGCTGAAAATAAGACGCACACACGACTTTGAGTGTGCAAAATTACATATGGGGAACAAGATATGCTGTCACATTCTATGGATTTTGTTGTTAAGAATAAAAGAAAAACATCAAATAATAAGTTGAATATATTAAAGGGGACCTATTATGCCCTTTCATTATTTTTCACATGTTTATGTTGCAGCACCTCTCTTCTCAGTCTGTCAGTAACATTCTGTTTAGTTTCTGTCTCTATGAAGCTCCTCCTTCTGATAAGCACAATGTGCTCTGATTGGTCAGCTGGAGCAGTGTGTTGTGATTGGTCAACCGCTTCGAGTGGAAATGTCACGTCACTCACTATAACCACCTAACTCAACCAGGCTTCACACCTTTATTTTTCGTATGCCTTGGGCGGGAAATATTTAAATGAGGAATATTGTGACGTGTTCGTTACCGGAAGAAAACTCAAGACTACAATCGGGGCGTTTTAAAGAGTAAAATACTGTTTATTCCACTTTCCGGAAACACTGTAAGTAATGCAGCTTTGAAATTTGCATTCTTTTTACTGAGCCAAATCTGTGACATTTTGATTCTTAATTGGTCAACCACCTTCTCCCCATGCAAATTCACAGGCCAGAGCTGAAACTTTGGCCTGCATTTCCTCTCGCCCACGTTTGCATGCATATGAATGGAACAAAGTCTAATGTGACTGCACTTGCGATGCTAAAATGCTCTTTTAGCCACTCTTTTTTTTAGGCTAAATCTACTTCTAAATTTCCAACCAGCCAGACTACTGACTAAATAACTGCGCTGACCATTGCAAAACTCATATCTGTTGTCTTTAAATGCTCATAAACATCTCAGAAACTGTGGGAGATTCATAAATCTGTCCCTTTCACCACATGGGGCGTTTATTTCAGACTTGTACCTGCTGCGTCTGATTGCCGCTTAGCTCTGGATGAGATGGACTTTGCTTGACCGGTGTGCCATTCTCCAGAGGCATATATTCTATATGGAGGCTGGCGAATGAAGACAGCTCAACTCGAGCGCATGTTTCAAAGGCGCGTGTCTAATTGTCTGGCAGTCTGTGGAGGTGGTGGAGGAATGTGAAGGGCTGTAATTAAACCCCTTGCACTTGCACCCGAGCCCCGCTGCATGTCATCATTCATATACATGTGCAGACTCACTACGGAGCCGCATGAATTGTGTCAGACCGCTCCAGACAAATAGAAATGCGAATTGCATGAATTTTTCATGACTCAAATGTACCAGTGCACAGAGATAAAGGCATCTACGTCTAATTTTCGTGACCCGGTTGCCTCCTTTTAGCAGCCGGGACAGAATTGCATTATGGAGATATTTGTCGTTTGTGTAATCCGCTAATGCCAGATTGAGCTGGAAATTGAAACTGTGTAAT
The DNA here is from genome assembly GCF_949319135.1 of Squalius cephalus. Lineage (NCBI taxonomy): Eukaryota > Metazoa > Chordata > Actinopteri > Cypriniformes > Leuciscidae > Squalius > Squalius cephalus. The sequence continues at coordinate 20,130,433 of NC_137123.1, forward strand.
AGCTGCATCTTTAACAAGGTGAGGAAAGACTCTAACTCAGGTGGACGAGGGATTTGTTGTGACAGACTTGTTACCTCAGTGAATGTGGCGCCGGTTTCTCGCTGGGCGACGCTCTCTCTCTTTCTCTCTCTCAGTTTGGTGTCTCTTTGGATCGGGCCCAGAGTTTGCAGATTGCTGACTGGCACGCATTCGCTTGTCTCTGGTGGGGCAAGCACTGCACACGAGGAGATTTGTCTCTCTCTTTTCCCCCCTCCCTCTATTTGTTTCTTTCTTACTTGCTTTCTTTTCTATTAAAGAGGGCATGTTTTGCTTTTTGACATTTTTTTACTTTCTTTAGTGTGTAATGTTGCTGTTTGAGCATGAAAAAGGTCTGCAAAGTACAAATTCACTCTCTATTCTCTATATCAGTAACACTGTTTCTGAACTCCCTGAAATTCCTCCATTGTTGTCTTGAGTTTTCTTCCGGGAACAAACACGACAAATATCCCTCATTTAAATAATTCCTGTCCAAGGCAAACGCAAAAAAATGGGCGAGGCCTGGTTGAGTTAGTTGGTAGTGTGTTAAAAATCACGGTTATGGTAAGTGGCGTGACATTTCCACTCAAAGTGGTTGACCAATCACGGCACACTGGTCCCGCCGACCAATCAGTGCACATTGCTCTTTCGGAAGGAGGAGCTTCATAGAGACAGGAACTAAACAGAGCGTTACTGACAGACTGGGAAGAGAGGTGCTGCAACAATGCGAAATATGTCAAAAATAATGTGTTTTTTGAATAGTCCTTTTCTAGCAGAGCCCAAAACCAAGGCATAAACGTCCTCTTTAAGCACTGCAGTTTATGTGAATAATTAAATTTAAATGCAATTAAAATGACTAAAGATTGGGTATATGGGGTCATTATATATGTACACTACATATGTTCTGCTATGTTTGCAGTCCACATAAATTGACAACAACCATTTGGTTTTCTTACTTTTAAAAGACAAAAGACAATAGAAATATATGTGCAACCCTGGGAGCCATTGCGATATATGATGTATTCTGCACCCAGCATCTTTGCAGTGAGTTAGAAGTGATGTTTTTAATGCATACAGAGGTGATTGTGTTGGAACATGGTGAGTCCGGCCAGTCTCTCTGTGTGTGTGTTTGTGATTAAATGTGTGTTTCAGGTAAGATATAGCAGAGTGACAGGCAGGAGCACGGACTCAATCCTCTTAGCATGCGCTCTGTGTCTTTAGAGCCGTCTCCTTTTCCTTGCCGAGCTGCACACGCAAACATTTTCCCTTCTGCCTGTCACTCTCATTTAGTGCCACATCACACTTTCTGACTGGAGTGACTGGCAGCCATAGTGGCCGCATTAGCATTTTCACTGGCTTCCGATCCAGAGTAAACTGAAGAGGACAGTGAGCGTGCGGCTAAAATTCACAATCATATCCTCCCTCACTTATGCATATTATAACACATGCAACTTTTAGAGATATGTCAACACTCAAAAAAAATAGGAAGGTTGTGCACTTTACATAATATATTTATATTTAGTTTACATATAATAATTGTGTTTGTTGACTTGAAATGTTTTTTTCTATTAAGGTCCACGTAATTATGCCTCAACTTAACAGTACAAAATCCTAATGCGTTGTCTAAACACAAACCATTTATGTTAAGTAAATAATTCTTACATCCAGATGGTGGCAGTATAGTGCGACGCCATCTGCCATTTTGCCCTAACTTAATTTGATTGTGTTCAATCTGCTTATATATGAAAAATTTAAGTTTACTTAATCCGTTTGTGTTGTCATTACTTGAATGATTTGTGTTGCATTAACTGAAACTTGGCAGTGCTTGTTAGTTCCCAGCATGCTTTGCATATGTTTGAATTAAGAGAGAATAAATGTTAAAATGGAGTGTTATTTTATGTTTTTTGAGAAAATGAGAAAAGGGGAAGACTTGATTGTGTGTAATTGTGTTTAATGTTCAATTACATTGGAATTATTAGATCCATTTACAGTAAATTACAGTGGGTTACCATTGTGGAGAAGAGTGGAGCATTTTGTTTGGCTGTGGACTGATTCAGATACTTTCAAATGCTTTGGTTAAAGGAACATGTAAATCTTACCATTTAAGATGCTAATATGTGTTACTGCTAGCTGATAGCTATCTATAGTCTGTCAAATTAATTATGTGTCACTTAAATGAATGGAATATTAAATAAGTTGGATTCACAAATTTTGTTAGTACATATAACTTAACTGACTTTAGTTAGTTAAACAAACGTCTCTTGTTGAGCAAAAATGATTGATAATAGTTGGCTTGAGTCCAAAATATTATTTATCCCTAAAACAACCACATTAAGTTAGATAAACTTAATTATTTGTTTTCAACTTTCATAATTAAATTAAGTGGAACCTGTTGACAAGAAAAAATTAATTAAAGTCAAGGTTTTCTTTTTTTGAGTGAATGTTTTTTATTCTTGTAATGGTATTATCTTTTGTTGCCTAGTAGAATCAAAATGTTTAATGTAAAAAGTAAAAATCTAGCTAAAAATCAGGATTTATTGAAATAAATCAATCATTTGAAATAAATCAATCATTCAAATCAAAACATCAGCAAGGATCCTGGAAAAAGTATCACTGTGTATGTATGTAAGGGTTAAATAAAATAAATCATCTTATTATCATCTTATTATCATCTTCAAATAAAGTAATTCAACAAAATATAGAATGTTTATATGTGATATATGATTAGCTCAGTTTATTTTCTTTCTCGTTTTCTCTTCTCTGTTTAAATACAGCCAGCCGTATTAAGTAGAGGTTTAATTTTAGATTGTGCGCTGTGCTTTCCCTGTATCTATTACCCATGATGATCCATTTACATGACGTCATTTGACCTGTGTTCATTCCCTTTTGCTTATTTTCACAGACCTTAAATGGTTTTACTTCTTCACAAAAACATTTGGAGCTCTGCTGGTGGAAAAAAAAAGAGATTCGTCCTGGCGTGCACTGCCAAGAAACTCTCCGATTCAAAAGCACTTCAGCTGTACCTTTATCTTCCATTTTATGGAAAATCGGTTTTAAACGGCCTTCGCTGTTGTTTCCAAGAATGATGTTTTCCAAAAATCTGTCTTGTTCACTCACATTGTTGGGTCATGTAACATATCTTTTTCTAAGAACACCCTTATTTTTCATAAATTCCCTCTAGCATAAGCACAGACAGACTTCATCTGATCTCTGCGCTGTGTGTGCATCCAGCATCATACGAGAAGATCTGCCTCTGGTGGAGGAGTGATAACTCACAGTGCTCTTATCTGCAGCACCTGTGTCACTGAGTACAACGGAAGCTTTGTGAATATAGATAACACGTCACTGGCTGACTGATGCACTGGATAAGACAACAGTAAAAACTGGAACAATAGAAGTTAACTCATGACTTGCAAATGTGTTTGAATCTTGAATCTACAGATTCATGGGCTTAGATAGACTTAGATAGACAGACAGGCCGACCAATAGATAGATAAAGTAGACAGACAGACAGATAGATAGACAGACAGACAGACAGACAGACAGATAGACAGATAGATAGACAGACAGACAGACAGACAGATAGACAGATAGATAAATGGATAGATAGATAGATAGATAGATAGATAGATAGATAGATAGATAGACAAACAGGCCGACCGATAGATAGATACAGTAGACAGATAGACAGATAGATAAATGGATAGATAGATAGATAGATAGATAGATAGATAGATAGATAGATAGATAGATAGATAGATAGATAGATAGATAGATAGATAGATAGATAGATAGATAGATAGATAGATAGATAGACAGACAAACAGGCCGACCGATAGATAGATACAGTAGACAGATAGACAGATAGATAAATGGATAGATAGATAGATAGATAGATAGATAGATAGATAGATAGATAGATAGATAGATAGATAGATAGATAGATAGATAGATAGATAGATAGATAGATAGATAGACAAACAGGCCGACCGATAGATAGATACAGTAGACAGACAGACAGAAGACAGACAGACAGATAGACAGATAGATAGATAGATAGATAGATAGATAGATAGATAGATAGATAGATAGATAGATAGATAGATAGATAGATAGATAGATAGATAGATAGATAGATAGATAGACAAACAGGCCGACCGATAGATAGATACAGTAGACAGACAGACAGAAGACAGACAGACAGATAGACAGATAGATAGATAGATAGATAGATAGATAGATAGATAGATAGATAGATAGATAGATAGATAGATAGATAGATAGATAGATAGATAGATAGATAGATAGATAGATAGATAGATAGATAGATAGATAGATAGATGCAGACAGGCAGACAGACAGACAGACAGACAGACAGACAGATAGATAGATAGATAGATAGATAGATAGATAGATAGATAGATAGATAGATAGATAGATAGATAGATAGATAGATAGATAGATAGATAGATAGTTATGCTCAATGTTACTTGTCACTCGTTTAACTGTCTTCTGTGTAGTGATTGGCCAAGATCTGATCAAACTGTCTCCTGATAGGTGGCCCAGACAGATGGCCTCGTCCAATGGGCTGTGTCGATACGGCGCTCGGGTCGACTGCTGCTGGGGTTGGACACGAGTCTCCTGGGGCCAGTGCCAGCGTGAGTAACTGCTGCTATAGGGTGAACAGTGCTGTAGGGGCTTCTAGACTTCCACGCTGCTTTAACCTTCTTCCGACACTTAACAACACTTCACAGCAAGTCACCAGTTCATTGGAGTACATGCCAAATTCTGTTCTATTGAATAAATAGTTCTATTGTCAATACTCTTTTACTCTTAAGTCTGGCATAATGTTTTAGATGCTGATTTGATTGCAGGATCCATTTGATTCCACCAAATACTGTATAATGAACTGGTGACTTCACAGAAGTGGTAGAAAATGATGGCTGAAAATAAGCAAGACTATGTCTTGGGAAATAATGCTTCTAAATTTCATGCTTACTAACTGGTTTAGTCGCCCGCCGGTTGTCTGCTTTGTCTTTGAGATATTCTGCATGACACCCAATATTACGTGGTTCAGTCATTTGGAATAATTAGAAGGTACAACGAGTAGTTTGCTGCAACAGCACCACATTCCTGCAGGATTAGTTTGAGGTCTAAAAAAGACATAGAAGGCCAAGCATTCATTTAGAAAGCACATTTAAAAACAACTGAAAGTGCTGTACAATAATAGGAAAAATATAAAGAACATTAAATAAAATGATACTGAAAAAAAAAAAAAAAGTATATATATATATATATATATATATTATCAAGTTTAATTGTATCACTTCCAGCCATTGTATTACCCCTAATACCTTTAGTTGGATCAAGCATGGATTATGCTGATCTGTAATGTGCGATCCATATAAATGCATTCATCTCACACTAGAAGTGATGATGCCTCTCAAATCTTACACCGCATTAATCACGTAATGATCTTCAAGTACGGATTAGCTCATTTTATTGCGTTATCATGGAATCAGAGGATGTGCTCCCGCTGCTCATATTAATAGCGTCTTATGCTTCATTTATCAGCTGCCATATGTTCTCTACAAATCTAAAAAAGATATGCCATGCTTCTGAACAAATGTTTGACCGTATCAAAAAATGGAACAAGCCCAGCGCTGATTCATGGGCTACTTAGTGATGCATGAGTATTAGCGGCACAATGTATCGGGCAGCCTGACAAATGCAAGATTCTCTGCATGGCTTGTGCACATGATAGCCCAGCTGTTGCCTTTGCCAAAGAATCACGAGGGTCACATGCTGAGGGGCTCCAAAAGCTAATGCTTATGCTTCTATGCTAGTAGATTCTCAGCATTTCGTCTTTATACCGTATTTTGTAACAAATCAATGTTTTCTTTGTGTGACTGTGTGTGTATGTGTGCAAATGTCTCTCACACTTCACGTGGCCGAGGTACGCCCTTTGCAGATTGCGTGTTTTGGATGGTTGATAACGCTGAAAACGGTCATTTGAAGTAAATAAATATGCACAATGGGAGGCAAACAAACCGATTCTGTCCTCAATCACGGACAGCAAGACAGCCAGCGGTTGAACTCGTTAAGGGCGTTAAGGGCTCCATCGTGACTGATTACGGGATCCCTGCATCTCATATCTTTGATGAAATTGATTGATGATCACCGTCTGGCCAAAACAAACCGCAGCAATTTCAATTCGATTCGATTTGAACTGAATTGAATTGAATTGAAATTGCTGCGGTTTGTTTTGGCCGGTCGGTGAACACACTGGGTGAAGATGCACATTGAGAATGAAAGCCGTAATAAATGCATCCCCGAACACAGAGTCCTCAGGGAAAGTGAAGTGCTCGGCTCCGAAATGCTTTTCAAATATCCATCCAGTCAAAGGTTTTGTTGGGCGCCGCAGTCATACTCTATTCTCACCTCAATAACAGGAACGTGAAGCTGCAATATTTGACTTGCTCAGAACAGCTGGTTTAGGGGGCAGCCCTCGGTTTCTTGGGCTGAATTCAATCGTGATTAAGATTATACCTCACACAGCCGAAATTAGATTCCCCAATCATAACAACCTAATCATCTAGAGTTAACAAGATCTCCAGCTGAGGATGAATTTTGATGAAGTTCCTTCTCGAGAACGGCTCAGTGCGAGAGTGAAATATCTGTCTCAAGCGTCAGGACATCTCGGACTGTAATCTCTCTCTAAAAGCTGGATTTTAAAGGAAGGTTCCGGGTTCAATACAAGTTAAGCTCTATCAACAGCTTTCATAGCATAGTGTGGATTACCAACGAAGATCATTTCGGCTCATCCCTCAGGTTATAAAAAGAGCAAAAATCATAGTTACAGTAAAGCACGTTCACTGCAAGTGCTTAAGGACAGGCAGTCAACGTTCAAATTTCTTCATTACGGTTCAAACGCTTGGGGTCAGTAAGATTTATTTGAATACTTTTATTCAGCAAGAATCCATTAAATTGATGAAAAGAAGACTCTATTCTTCTAAAAGATATTTTTATTTCAAATAAATGCTGAACTTTCTATTCATCAAAATCAAAAATTATCGTCACAGTTTCTGCACAAATATATCAAGCAACAATTTAAGCTGATTTCAACATTGATAATAATAAGATATCGTCAAATCAGCATATTAGAATGATTTGTCGGCCAATGAAACCTGCCGTCAGTTTGAAGGTCTGGATATGCAAGACTAGGTCAGGTGAATCCGAAACCAGTATAATAACACTTATACTTCCAGTTCAGAGCAATTTAACTAAATAAATAGGGTAATCATTCAGTAACATGGTGTATAGCACCATGGTATCTTTTGAAGGGTAATGTTAGCTTTGAGAGTCGTCACTTCTGTAGTTTAAAGCATCATTTAATTTGAAGTAATTGGCCCTCGTGAGGACCGGTGAGGTCAGGCGGGACAAGAGGGATTTAATAGTTGAACATCTGCAACACCGCCTATCCTGTTCCTAAGCTGCTCCTAAAATACCAGCTCAGCAAAATGTTACTCAAATGTTTGAGCATCAGTAGTTCACAGGGGAGTGTGTGTGAAGCTGTGTGACTGAGGAACTGCAAAGAAACCTTTGTTATTGAGGCTGCCCTGCCTGGGCAAGAGAACATAGGAACTAGAGGAGTGAAACTCGGTTTTGTGGACCGATGAATCAAAATTTGAAGACAAATGTCTTCTTTTTTTGTCCTTTGGAAACAGTTTAAGCTTTGTTGAACACAGCTTTGATATAGTGTTTTGCACTTTGTAACAATATGTCCATTCACAGTAATATTGTGAAATTATTACTTACATTATTACACAATTTGAATATATTTTAAAATGTACTTTTTTCCTGTGATGCAAAGAATTTTCAGCATCAAAAAGAAACCTTTTGAAACATAAATGTCACTTGTGATTTTTCCCTGAAAAAAAGTTCGTCACCACGTGAAATGCGAGAGACTTTAATCTTTAATCTGTGTGTGGATTGTATGTGTTGCGTTTATAATGCTTGTCCATCATCAGCATGGCTCCCATGTAATGTTTTCATCTCACATTTAGATGAAGCTTCTTCCTTTTTTATTTTTTTTGTCTGGCCGTTTGTTTTGCAGCCCTCTACGTCTTAACCCGCAGAGTAATCGGGATAAGGTGCCAACCCCAAGGTTAGCACCACATCATATTTCCTTTGCAATCATCTTGCCTCAGCGTCATTCAGAGCACGCATCCGCTGAATACCGAGTTCCCGTTTATTTATAGTCCCCCGCGCGCACTCCTCCTTTGAGAATATCCTGATATCCTGTGAACACTTCACACCTGCTCCAGCTTCCATCTGAATATCTGGACCCTCCAGGATATTTGGATATCACTGTTTATATTCATATTTGTTTGTTCCCCCACGTCAGCCTCAAAGGATCTCACATCAAGGGTCTTTTAACACAGCAGTAGAGAGAGAGAGGACAGGAATGATGGAGGATGGAATCAGGAAACCAGATTTAAACTGGCATCTCCCATATGAGCGGTACTGCTAAATATCATGCATCTGCTTTATTGGCTTCCTGCGGATAACACGTCTAAAGCAAAAAACAACTACAACAAACATTTTAACTACTTAATTAGTTAGCTATCTAGTTGTCCTGTAGAGGCATTTATGATGTGACGAAAACTGAAATATAAATATAAAAGTAGTAAATATTAAAGTTAACATTTAGTATAATTTTTCAGATAGCACATGTACGTCTGTAAGATGTCTGCTAGAGGTCTGGAAAACATCTGCAGTGTAATACATCTGATAAACATCGTAGAAAAAGCAGCTTTACATACATTTTAAACCATATACAGGTTTAAGACAATCCCAGAGACGGTTTGCAGATGAGCAAACACTCTAAAAAATACATCTCGCAGATGTAAATGCAGACGTCAAATAGACGTCTCTAAGATGTCCGAGTGCTTTCAGGGAGATGAATGCAGCGTTGTTGCCTAACCACCATAAACCACCAATAATCGCAATAAGCTCCGCGTTTTGTTACTTTCGATAAGAAACAAGAAGAGTTTAAAAGTTGCATTTTCAGTTGAATTTGGGGAAACCACTTGAAACGTTTGTTGTGTTGAGCTATTTCAATTACTTTTGTTTGATTTGCTCATTGCAAACAGCCAATAAACCTGATTTGCAGTGGGGGTTGAATAATTTCAATTAAAACTGTGTGTGTATATGCAGTATATATATGTAATATATTGATTTATTCATTAGTTTATGTTTTATTTATTTATTCATATATAATATGTTATATATGTATTTATTTTTAGATGGGATATTGTAGCGTAGTTAGTGTGAAACTTAAATATAAATATTAAAGCTAACTTTTAATATCATTTTTAAATTCTACATTATGTCCATGAACAACAAAAATCTATTGGATGGGTATTACAGGTCTGGCACAAACCACTAGGACATGGTGCGGTTGTGCTTTGCAAGGTTTATTGATTTTTCCAGCTTGGAAAAATCATTATTAGCTTTTTAAATACTTAGTGGGCCTTATTATGAATCTTATTTTCATAAAATTCACCAATAACACTTCCTGACATTGCTTTGAAGCTGCCATCCGGTCATGCGTCATCAGAGCGCATGGATTGATAGGTATGCAATGCCGAGAATGAAAGTCTCCAGGGGTAGAGGAGCGCATGTGGTGAGAGAGGAGCTAGGCGTTTTGAAGCCAGCGGGACCGTTTGATGTGGTTTGTCAATAACGGGTACTTCCCTTGGCCCGTTTCGCCTGTGGTTTGTGTTCCAAGTGTCGGCATTTCTCTGAACCGGACCGCGGCAGATAGGTTTCCCTTTAAAGCCCTGTCCTTAAGCTCTTCATTCGTCAGCACTTAAAAATATAACCACTGCTTGTGATCACACAGCGTCCCACCAGGATTAATCCATGATTTCATCACATTTGATAACTGTCTGGCTAGCGAGATAAGGCAGCCGCCCGGATAAACTCTCAATGTCAGAGAACTCGTTTCGGTTTCCTTGTTTGTCTCCTGCCAGCTTGGGGTTTACCACCAAATTAGAGCTCATGTCCTTTTGTGTTTTAACCGTAGGGTTTGATCTTACTGTCTAACCTCTATATTAAATAACACAGGTTAAAAGCAAGGTCAACATGTACCTTTGATTAGCTTACTCAATCTAATAAGGTGGAATGAGACGGGCTGATTCTTATCTCACCATTTTGCCAGAGTGGGCTAATGCTTTTCCGCCTTCATGCAGTTTGAACAGTCTGAAAGTAGATATGCGTGTCTTTTATCACTAGTACACTTTAGTCTTGCTTTCACCATCTGGGGTCAAGGGGTTATATACTGTAGCATCTTTTCTCATTTATGTCTCTTGTAGTATTTTGTGTGTGTATTTGTGGTGTATTCTTAGCTCCTCTTTCACTCTGAGAATGGCACCAGTGAGGAAAATTAACAGTCTCTGATAGGCCTCTATAATTGGAGAGTCAACGAAGCTTTCAATGGAAATTAGTCTCAGTCGACTGCAGACTCTGGTATGAACCACCACTGAGTGCTCTAGTCCAGCCTAATGTTACAGCCAGGGTTGGTAAATTGAAACTAAACTAAATAAAATAAACGTTAGCTGAAATATATAAAACATTTAAAAAAATAAACTTAAAGGGTTAGTTCACCCAAAAATGAAAATTCTGTCAGTAATTACTCACCCTCATGTTGTTCCAACCCCGTAAGACCTTCGTTCATCTTCGGAACATAAATTAAGATATTTTTGATTAAATCTGAGAGCTGTCTCACTCCTCCATAGGCTGCTAGGTGACCGAAACTTGCTGGCCCAGAAAAGTTATTAAAGAGATCGTTAATATAGTCCAAGTGACTACAGTGGCTCAATCTTAAGTTTATAAAGCGACGAGAATACTTTTTGTGCGCAAAAACAAACAAAAATAACGACTTTATTCCACTATTCATTTCCTTCTCTCTGGGCCTCTAGTTGGTTCACGTAGTGTTTTTGCGTAGCGCTTCTGTGTTGCACGTCACCACGTAGGCTCACAATTGGTCGAAGCTGGTCATGTGTGTGATGCGTCTGACATGCAACACAGACGCGCTGCACAAAAACACTACGAGGCCCAGAGAGAAGGAAATGAATAGTGGAATAAAGTCGTTATTTTTGTTTGTTTTTGCGCACAAAAAGTATTCTCGTCGCTTGATACACTTAAGATTAAGCCACTGTAGTCACTTGGACTATATTAACAATCTCTTTAATAACTTTTCTGGGCCAGCAAGTTTCAGTCCCTTAGAAGCCTATGGAGAAGTGAGACAACTCTCAGATTTAATAAAAAATATCTTAATTTGTGTTCCGAAGATGAACGAAGGTCTTACGGGGTTGGAACAACATGAGGGTGAGTAATTACTGACAGAATTTTCATTTTTGGGTGAACTAACCCTTTAATTTCAACTAGTTGCCAAAGCAAATTCACTAAAACAGAAATAAAAATGTAATATATTTAAATAAATAAAAAAACTAATAAAATTGACAAAAACACAACAAAATTACTAAAACTTTGAGTAAAATGAAAATGGAAAATACCCAAAAAAAAAAAAAAAAAAAAAAAATCATAAAAATAAATTATATATATATTTATATGTGACCCTGGGCCACAAAACCAGTCACATGGGTCAATTTCTTGAAATTGAGATTTATACATCATCTGAATAAATAAGCTTCCCATTGATGTATGGTTTGTTATGATAGGACAATATTTGGCCGAGATACAACTATTTGAAAATCTGGAATCTGAGGGTGCAAAAAAATCGAAACATTGTGAAAATCACCTTTCAAAGTTGTTCATTTATGTTCACGATTGTGCTGCATTCACTCACAAAAATAAATGTTTTATATATTTACGGTATAGGAAATTTACAAAATATCATCATGGAACATGATCTTTACTTAATATCCTAATGATTTTTGGCATAAAAGAAAAATCGATAGTTTTGACCCATACAATGTATTGTTGGCTATTGCCACAAATATACCCGTGCGACTTATGACTGGTTTTGTGATCCAGGGTCACATATAGAGGTCTATATACACTCCGGGGCGAAAAAATAATAATACAAAAAGGCCAAGCCAAAAATGGCTATAAACTAAGCTTTTAATTGTCTTAACGACAACGTATTGGTCGGAAAACTGGCAAAATTTAAACAAATGCACTACTTAAAAAGCCATTAGTGTTTCAGAAAAACATCAAAGACAGAATGAAGTTTTTGTCAGAATATGGGAAGCTGTGTGTGGAGTGATGAATCACAATGAAACACGAGTTGCATAGTGAAGCTCCAGAGCGTTGTCTTCAGAAATCTGCTGAGAAATATAATAATAAATGCATTTCTAGCACAGTGAAGCGTGAGGAAGAGACTGTGTCATTGTGTGAGGAGCCTTTTTATCTGCTGCTATTGGTGAGTTTCTTCACTGTGAAAAGTCATTTAATGCTTTAGAGTGCAGGAGAATAATGCAGAATGGCTTGCTTTTCACAAATAAAAAGTTGAAATCAGATGTTGTTTTTCAACAAGACAATGAAAAATGCAAAGACAGCCAAGAAATGGCTTGAGAACAAGTCCATCAGGCTCATGTTTTGGCATCGGTCAGAGTCCAGATCTGAACCCTATAGTTAATATTTGGACTGGCAGACATTTTTCAACTTCTCATGAACTGTTTGAAGCCATTAACATTGTGTGGAACAACACTGACTCTTCTTCCTGTAAAAAGCTGTCTGCAAGAAAGCTATTCTGTGCTGAGTCACTTTGTGCAATTCCTGCTAATTTCCTTACCAGTGATTTGTGATTAAAATGGTTGAGACCATTAAAATACCATTAAATATTTTGGCTTGGCCCTGCACATGCAGGTGATCAAGTAACTAGGGTAAATTGGGTAACTTTTTTTTAAATATACACTTTATTCTTCATACATTTTCCACAAAAACAAAATAAACTTACAAAAAAATATATGATAATGACAATTATTTTATGTTATACAATCATAAAACATTTAATATGAAAATAAACCAAAATAGAATACCAAAGACTCATGTTGTGGCATATTTATATAACAATAAAAAATGTGCTTGGAAGCATACTTTCATTAATTCACTAATGAATATGCCATTTGGGCATCTTTGACGTACTACTTCAAACATAACTTGCGTTGCTCTGAACCTAATCTGGTATGCTATAAAAGACCGATCAGTTTCCTGTGCTGTTATTTAGCAGCAGGGCTGCAAACACAGAATCATTCTGACAACATTAGGAAGAGCAGTATGGGATGGGATGTAGCTTTTGTTTTTTGAAATTTGCATGTTTTTGTCTCTATTTTGAAGATGTCAGAGGCAGTATTTACCTCATATTCAACCCTGAGGATGTTTTCGGTAACTCTTGATTTTAAGGTTAAGTAGTTACACGTTACTACATGTACTTACTATTGTAATAACAGTAAATTATGCATAAGTATCTAACCCTAAACCAAACCCTAACCCTAACCGTAACTCTATAGTAAGTACATGTAGTTAATTGATATTACTCAGCAATACAATGCAGTTCCCTCAGTCTCGGATCTAAAATGTTTCTGATGTTGCACAGCTCTGGGCTGCTTCCCAATCCAAATGTGAGATGTAATGAGACATAAAGCAGAAGTGAGGTGGACCGTACACTCGGTTCATGAAAATGACCAAGGCAAACAATGAATTATTGATGTAGGGGGCCAGCGCTCCAAAATAATGTTTTTGTGGATCTCTCGCCACAATATCCTCAAGGTCTAATTGTATGGACACTTATTTCCCACAGTGAGAACGGTTTGATTTTTTCTCAGCACAAAAACTGAAGCCTGTTTTTTTGTTACATGTTTCCTGCACAGACTTTGGTGTAAAATGATGCTGATGATCTTTTTGCCTACAGCCGTATGTCAGCATGGCTGCAAACACGGAGAATGCGTGGGACCCAACAAATGCAAGTGCCATCCAGGTTATACAGGAAAAACATGCAACCAAGGTAAGTGCTGAAGTGTGCTTGCAGTACGTTTAAATCAATCTCTCTTTCTATTCTAAAGCACCAATTTGTCACTGCATTCATTTAAAGGCCTCTGGATGTAGATGTTACTCTGTAGGTCTACAAAAAACAATGCATCTGTTGTACTGAGTGATGTAGTGATTCAGGATGCGAGGTTTCCCTTAAGCTGATAATATCTCAATTACTGAACTAAGAACGCTGTACCGAAAATAAAACGGAGCCAAGGGACTAAATTCTGTCTGTAGTTGTCTCATCAGAAGAACGCTGGCGTCGGAGATAACCCCTGATTTAACAGGCACATTTCCATTTGAGAGGAGAAGGCTGGGAGAGGATTCTGTGCCCTCGGAAGGCAAAGGGAGAAGGTGTAATTAAAAGACGGGAAGGAAAGGGAAAACAATCCCCTCTGGAATGTGGAATAGAATCTTTTCGGTTTTCCCTTGCGTCATGGTTTCATGTCAAGTCGATTAAACGTCTTTAGCATTGCTGGACTGGGTGGGAATGATTGAATAAAAAATAAAAAAAGATAATCACAACAGATGACGTTTCTAACAGCTTCACTTGGCTTCCGTGGCGAGAGCGATTAAAAGAATCTGATGGGGATTTATAGGAAAGGGTTTATTTGTCCTGCGCGTTTCAAACTTTGACAGGTGCTGGTTAGAGCGGACACCTGGGTGGCATATTAAAATTATAGGCGGAAATAATCAAGCCTTTCATTTTCAATGTGACTGACTGAAGTGTTTTTCAAGCCGCTAATATTTTTTTTTTTTTTATTGAAATTATTTGTAGCACAACAATCAGCATGCAAATTAAATTATACCAAACAAGATGCCCAATCACTTACTAATATTATTCATGATTTATTTTGAATCCTTTGTGAAATCATAGTCGATACTTTGCAATGCAAACGTTGATTGTTAATAGCTCTATACTAATACTAATGTAATCAAAATGTGTTTTACATATTAGTTCATTTTTGTATTGACAATCTCTATATTAATAAATATAATATTATACAATTGGGGCTGAAACTAACTTTTTGCAACACCTGCCAATGGCCAGTGACTTATAAATATTTTTTTTACCAGCCATGAAACATAAAGTTACAAAAGTTATTCAGTCA
Organism: Squalius cephalus; assembly: GCF_949319135.1. Taxonomy (NCBI): domain Eukaryota; kingdom Metazoa; phylum Chordata; class Actinopteri; order Cypriniformes; family Leuciscidae; genus Squalius; species Squalius cephalus. The sequence continues at coordinate 20,145,621 of NC_137123.1, forward strand.
AGAGCATAGTGATTGTTTTCTGTCTTTTGTTGTTTGATTGACACACAAAATTTGTGTTGATTAATAACACAAACAGCAGCTTATATATTAGGCTGCTGTCACTTTAAGAGCTAATGCACGGATCCAATACACTGATACACATGCGTTTTATTTCTCAACTGATTACGCTTAGTTACTGATACTCGCCAAGATGGGCATTTTGACATAATTATGTTTGAATTTGAATTTGAATTTTGATTTTTACTCGCGTTTGGTGCTTGGCAAATGTTAATTTTAGGCCCTGCATATGTGTGTATATATATATATATATATATATATATATATATATATATACAATAGCTCAGCCATCAATTTGCATATTTTTTTTTTATACATGAAACCCTTTTATAAAGCAGGGCCTCAATGTTAAAAGGATCCACCACAAGTGATTAGTGCAGAGAAAACCACGTGCAGTGCTGAACAGAAACAATGATAAAGAGCTTAGTGCTTAATCCATAACAATGAGGTGGGATAACACCCCCAAAGTTTAATAGCCAAATTGGGATTTAAAGGTGATGTGTGTCATTTTTCGATCTTAAAATACTTTCACCTATCCTAGTTTAATATGCAAAGACAAGTATGTGATTGAGCATTGGGCTCTGCAGTGCTATTAAAGGATATGATATATTTTGATCATAAATATAAAATGATGAACCTGTCACAGAAATGTTGGCTCAAACAATGGCGCGCGTTTGGGGCATCCGTTTATCTCAATCACGTTCTCATGGTCCGTGGTTTGGCTGGTTACACACTTTACCTTTAAGTTATGTTGTATATTTGATAGAACATGTGACATGTAGGACAGCAGTTCATGCAACTCAAAAGTACAGCCTGCAAAATGCCATGAAGAGCATCTGTAATAAAGCAATGAGCCGTGCATCACAGAGATTTTACCATAGTTTTAAAAAATGTATAATTCTGACCAGTATTCTGTCGCATTACAAGTAACGCAAGTTTAAGTTCTTAGATTACTTTTTAAGTTAGTTAAGTATTAAGTTACATGTAAAGTAACGCATTACTTTTAAATTTTCAACAAAATATATGAGTTACTTTTTCAAATAAGTAATGCAAGTTACTTTGTTTTCCAATTTATTGAGTGACAGCTCTCCTGTCCTCATGTTGAGACTAATCGTAAGTGCTGAGGTGTTGTGTGCGCTGTGTAAACATGACGGTTATTGTAGTTGCATTTTATCTCACTCTTGGTGTAAAAGGGCCTTTATATTTTCCAAAATACTTTTTGTTATTAAAAAAACAAATGCGCAAGCCCAGCCCAGGTGACTAAAAGTAACTCTAAAGTAATGTAACACACTTTCCGTAGCTAAGTAACGCAATTAGTTACTTTTTAGGGAGTAACACAATATTGTAATGCATTACTTTTAAAAGTAACTTTCCCAAACACTGGTTCTTACTGTTAATTCTAATTGGTTGAACCATATTTAGAGCTGTCAGATGCTTCATGAGCATAACCAAAATATCTTTACAGTTGCCACATTAATACTTACCTGATGTGTGGAAACTGAACTATCGATTTTATGACAAGAAATAGTCAAAATTGTAGTTTTATGCAATTAAAGAGATAGTTCAACCTGTCATCACTTACTCACCCTCAAGTTGTTCCAAACCTGTATGAATTTCTTTCTTCTGCTGAACACAAAAGAAGATATTTTAAAGATTGACTTCCATAATATGAAGAAAAAAAAAAAAAAAAAACTAATGGAAGTCAATGGGGTCCATCTACTGTTTGATTACTGACATTCTACAAAGTACTATCCTTTTAAAGCACAATAGCATTCACCTCCTTTGATTCTCAATTTTGCCAGTAAGCTAATGGCTGCAGATGCTCTTCACTGTAACATCACTGTCATGGAGACGATCTGAGGCAGATGGGCATCTTTGCCCAGAACAAATAAACTCATTAAAGCGCTAATCCATTTAGGAGTCAGAGCTGCATTCGGCTCTCCATGGATCAAATCAATGTAATAAGATGCTAATTTTCAGAGGAGGTCTCTGTTAATGAGAATCTGCTTACCTGCTGTTCCTGGAATCGGTCAGGAATCCATTATGGGGCATCAAATATTGTAAAATGCTTTCAGATATGAAGATAGATCTGCTTTATGGTCTAACAATGCGTTATCCAGGGTGCACTTCTCCGTGGCCCATGTTAAATGCTCAGTTTATTAAATGGCTATTAAAGCAATTGTTTTTAACATCATGCAGAAATTGTCTTGTGCACATGACATATGTAACTAAAATAGATGTTCCAGTCTCATGCTAAACTCTTAAGTCATTTGGCAAAATAGTAAGATATCAAATGGGTTGGCTCATACAAAATGTACACCTTTAGTCTGATTGAACGGAATGTTGGACAGTTTGGGGCTTTTTAATTTGGAAAAAAATAGTCATCTAAAGCTAAACTAAAACTGTTTTTGACTAACATCATACATAGTCTTCAGGGCAAACATAAAATAAAAATGTTTTCTTTGGTGTCTTAATGTTTAAAATTAATTAAACTCACATATGGACCCACGGATTTTAAAAGTTGCAAAGTTTGATTTTCAGCAAGCCAGGGAAAAACAATGTTTGAAAACCAATGTTTGGATGGAAAACCAATGTTTTTTGAAAAACAATGTTCATTTCCGTGTGATATTTAGGAGTTGGAAAGTCAAGCACAGCTGAGGGGATTATATGGGATTCTTATGTCATCATATAATTAAGCTGTGAAGCGCCGACATTGTTCTGTGACACTGACATTCCCGGCTCTCATCTTTTTTTCCAGTGTCAATCACAGACAGTCGTTGGTACTGTAATCGTATTTTTGAAAGCTGAAGGGTTACATTGGACTATAAACACTTTAAATACCAAACCCTTCAGTCACTCTCCACTATTTTTAGGTTTAGTCTTTTAGTTCATCACCTAATATCAGCTGCTCCAGAACAAAAGGGGTCAGGATTTTTCCAGTCATTATGGTTGGTGCTCACCGTGTAATTATGCAGCTGAGACTAAACCTGCCCACTTTTATTTATATCCAAAAAGAACCATTTTCTGCAGACAAGGGATCTTACTGTAACGTTTTCTTCCGAGAAATCATAAAATCAAAATTGAGTTTCAACAAGAAACAGCTTTAGCAGCCCATTTCTGTTCTATTTCTGTATTTGACAATAAATAATGTCGGACAAGACTTTCAGTTTTATGATTAATGGAATGGATTGTGAAAAGTGCTCTTTATGTAAATGGGGGTTGGAAGGAGCAAAAAGGAAAGTCATTTCAGAGCTGGTAATACATTTTGATGAAAAATTAAAAAGACTAATATGAAGAAATTTTTTATTCAAATATAATGATCTTTTCCACCTCAGAAACATCCCTTATATATATACAGTATATGTATATGTATATGTATATGTATATGTATATGTGTATGTGTATGTATATACAGATTTTCGCCTGCCCATGAGAATCTTTTCACTTGGTAAATAGGACAATACACACAGCCGTATTGAGAGATAACCCCATTTCTCTCGGCCGTCACAGAGGATGCGTTAAAGCGGACATAAGGCCGTGAAATTAGAGATACACTGCCCTAACAAAAGCCAAATTTTTATTAATTCATGCGCATCCATACTCTCCTTTTCTTCATAGTAAAATGGCAGTGGACGCACAAATGAAATAGGTTATTGTATACATACACCTAAAATCGTAAGGTTTGAGCATTGCGCACATGTAAAAAGTTTCTCGTGAGTTTTTGCAAAGGTCCCTTTAGGGGCTCCGTAGTAATGACTCTCTTTTGGTGTTACCAAGGCAATATGAATGAATACTTTTCACAATCAAACCCAGACCTACGTTGTTTAGCTCAGAATATGCTGAAGCTTAATACATGTCTAGGGCTTTCTTATTTTATCTACTAATAATCTTTATTTACTGAATAATGTTATTATTCTCCTCTACAGGAATATTTGTATGAATGTTTTTGTCCACGTTATCCTGTGTGCTGTTATCTGTCTGCTTTCCTCACTCCTAAAGAAGAGCAGGGCTATGTTATCCCCCCATTATGGCACAGTCACCCTCCTGTTTTTGTTCCCATGGACCACCAGCCGATTGCGGCGCCTTCAGAGGGTGAGCTAATCCTCTGTGTGTGATTTTCATGTAAGAGCACTCACCGGGTGACGCCTGCGTCCCGAATGCCACCCCTCTGGCCCACGTGCATGGTGCGAGAATCAGGACTTTCCTTTCAGCAGATCCCCAAAGCCTCCACAGGCATGGCCGGAATGACATGGAGAAAGCCATGCATGCCTTGGCAGAAACACACACATATTAAGCCTTTAAGAGGCTGTTATGTTTCACCCTGCTTTCTTTCTCCTACACACACATCCTGTCTGTGTCTGTCAGTCCCTCTGAACTTCTTTTATCCGCGAGCACTCCAGTGGCTGTCCGGCTGCTCTCCTCCTCTTTGACCTTCTGCCTGTCTCCTCTATCTCAGGCCCATCTCCAGTTCCCAAACAAATATCCTGTCATTCAAAAAGCGTCTGTCATGTTATTGTTGTTGTTGTTGTTGTTGTTGTTGTTGTTGTTGTTGTTGTTGTTGTCTGCCTCTGAGGTAATTCTGGTCATGATTTTTCAATCAGACCTGCAGTATGGGATGTCAGTTTCAAGTGAACTGCCCTCACTATCTATCTATCTATCTATCTATCTATCTATCTATCTATCTATCTATCTATCTATCTATCTATCTATCTATCTATCTATCTATCTATCTATCTATCTATCTATCTATCTATCTATCTATCTATCTATCTATCCCAATCAAATCATCCATCCATCCATCCATCCACCCACCCATCCACCCACCCATCCATTCATCCATCCACCCATCCACCCATCCACCCACCCACCCACCCATCCATCCATCCATCCATCCATCCATCCATCCATCCATCCATCCATCCATCCAAATCTAATACAATACAATACAATACAATACAATACAATACAATACAATCCATCCATCCATCCATCCAAATCGAATTCAATACAATACAATACCATCCATCCATCCAAATCTAATACAATACAATGCAATACAATACAATACCATCCATCCATCCATCCATCCATCCATCCATCCATCCATCCATCCATCCATCCATCCATCCAAATCGAATTCAATTCAATACAATACAATACAATACAATACAATACAATACAATACAATACAATACAATACAAGACAATACAAGACAATGCAATACCATCCATCCATCCATCCATCCAAATCTAAAACAATGCAATGCAATGCAATACAATACAATACAATACAATACAATACAATACCATCCATCCATCCATCCATCCATCCATCCATCCATCCATCCATCCATCCATCCATCCATCCATCCTCTCTCTCTCTCTCTCTCTCTCTCTCTCTCTCTCTCTCTCTCTCTCTCTCTCTCTCTCTCTCTCTCTCTCTCTCTCTCTCTCATTTTTCTTCACTACTCATAAGTGCAACACTCAGAAATAGTCTGCGGTCACACTTTCTGTACGGTGTAAACTTGTTCAATCTACCTGCACTCTGTTTGTGGTTTTCAACACCTTCACACCTCCTCCTACCCTCCATTTTCCCCGTTCCAAACTGGACAATTTAGGCGTTTTTATTATTATCATTCCTTATCATTAGTTTGCCATGTGTTGCAGCTCAGAGCTGTCTCCTGCGAAGAATGGCTATTCTGGGAATGTGACATTTCAGTTCTGCTGTTTTCAGCATTATTTTAGTTAGCAAAGGGCCAATGAGTCTCCTGTGATGATGGGTTAGTTTCCTCTTCACCTCCGCTGACAGAAACAGGAGTTGCTTCGTTTTTCATAACGTCTTTCTGCAGTGTATTTGTTTACTTGCTGCTGTGCTCAGAGAGTTGAGTTATAGCCTGAACCACTGAGACTCCGTGCGATATAGACGTGGTACAGTAGATGAGGTTCTGCAATTTTACAGATGATTTGATATCACTTGGTATAGTGAGGTCTGATTAAATATTTTGTTTTCACATATTTTTTTCTTAAAGCTCACCCAAAAATTTCAATTCTGTCATTATTCATCCTCCCTCATTTCTTCCATGAAACATAACAGCAGACGTTCGACAGAATGTTCTGCCTGCCCTTATCCCTGCAATGGATGTGAATACAAGCTCAATTAATGACATAAATTTAACTCATTTTTTCATCTTATTTATTATTATTTTTTATTGGATGATGTATGAAATGTTGATGTGTATGTTGTTAATAATAATAATAATAATAATAATAATAATAATCTTGATGTATGATGGTGATAATAATAATAATTGTCCGTACAAAGAATATGAATTCTAGCTCAATTAATGACAAAACACCATATAAATACCCAAAAAATTATCCATGCATTTTTGTCTTTTCAAAATATCTTCTGTTGTATTTCATATTTCATATTTCATTTCTGTTGTATATATATATATATATATATATATATATATATATATATATATATATATATATATATATATATAGTAGTCATCTTCATTTATAAGTAAGTAATTACAGGCTTAGAAATCATGAGCACATAGAGAACTTTTTCTCTAATATTCTATTTATATATTTTGATATTAATATATTTTTAAGATGAATTATAATAATGCATATTTTAATACTTTAAGATTATTTTATTATTTGATTCTTCCCCTATACTTTTTATTTCTTATATCACTTCATAGAAGTGTCTGGCCACAATTCCAACTAGTGTTTGAAGACTTTTTTCCAAAAAGTATTGCAAATGCCCAGCTAAAATCCACAAGCAAAGAACGTGCCCAGGAAAGGGTCAACGTTAGTCAATTATGTCCCAAATCATCATGAAACTGCAGCCTAACTGGGAATTGAAATTCGGAGTGTGTAATCACGGCTTCAGCAGCTCAGAGCCGCAATATATACTTACAGGAGAAAAGGTGTATATACGTACGGTTTGAAAAGGTGTCAAAGATTTAGACTCGATTTTGATTCCACTTTGAAACCGAGAGATTGATTTGGTCCTAGTGGTGGACTCTCGGTAAGATGAATGGCTGTGATTGTAGCTGTCCTCGCACACCTCTGCTAATCATCCCAGTCGAGTGACCTCCCACCACTGCCAATTACCAGTAATACAGTGCTATTCATCTATTTAAATCAGTGCCACCTGTCAAATATAGCCAGCACGCGCTTCTCTAGGAATGCATTCCGTGCATAACCGACCGCTAAAGATGGCGCCATTCTCTCAGAACTGGGCCATGCCAAAGACCCTCATGTACACCAGCCAGGAGGATCTATTTTCAGTCCGGTGCAAATGAGACTGCAGGCATCATGCTACGTGTCTGGCCTATAAACCTGGCTGTGTAGCTTATGATATTGAGATGTAAGTGATATGTAGCCCTGCTGATGGCCCATGTGGATATATAGTTGAGCACGGATTGAACTATATCATTTTTTTTTTCTCCCAAATACAAATCAAGCATTTCTTTGCCTTGGTGATAGAAAACCTCTTACTTGTATTTATTTCCCCCAGCTCTCAACAGATGAGGGCTACTTTTGTGATGCTCAATAATCATTTGAGGAATGGATAAACAATTAAACAATCACTTAAAATAATAATAATTTATCAAGTAATCAAAATTAATAAATTAATTAAGAAAAGTATATAATAAGCTAATTGAAAATACAATGTTTGTTTCACTATTTACAATATTGAACTAATCTTTTTTTTTATATATTGATAAAATTGAAATCGTTATTTCAATTGGGAGAATTACACACAATTTTCACACTGACTTTTCCTTTTGTAAAATAGAAAACACCAGATATGAATTAATTAATGAATTAATCAACACATAAAAGATATAGTTTTCAGATCAGCATTTCAGTGTTATTTTAGTATTATTAGCATACTATTATAGTATTTATTAATATTTTGAATGACATTTTATTTTTCATTTTAGTAATTTTTCCCCATTTTTATTATTTTTCTAATATTTCTTACATTTTTTCAAATTTTCAAATTCTTTTTTATATTTAACTTAAACTCACTTTATTTCAATTTAACATTTTTTTTTTTTGGTTTTTCATCTGATATATATGATATATATATATATATGAAAATTATTTTCAATCATTTTAGTTTAAGTTTTAGTAACAATAACACCAATTCAGCAATTGAGAATAAAGAAATCATGAAAAAATTGGTCTCATAATGTGTTTTTTTTATGTTTTATATATATATATATATATATATATATATATATATATATATATATATATATATACAGTATATATACATATACATATATGTTTTCATATATAGCTCTATTATTGATTTACCTCTTTGGTCTGGCACTCAATCTGCTGTCCTGAAGTTACAGTTTTAAGGTGGTTATGGTTCAAATTGTCTCTATATGGCAGTAAGGTTAGTGTTCAAAGTCTAGAAATAGTTCAACAGCTTAGTTCAAGTTTAGAATACTGTAAAATATTTAAAGTCTGGTAATGAGTTCGTAGTTGACCTTTGCAGAGTTGAGCAGAGTTTTCAAAAGGAAGAAGTTACTTTTTGTGTTAGACGCAGAGTGTTGGAAGCTAAAGCTCAGGTTTGTTGAAGTGCAGCGTCCTGTGGAGTGAGGCGCTCAGAGGTGGGCCTGTCCCGACACGGTGGCCTGCGGCTTCACCTTCTTCTAGCAGACGCCGCCTCACAGGTTTAAAAGGATTGACCTTTTAAATTTGACCTCTGGTTTAAGCCTAATTCCTTTGCTCTCTCACAGGAGGATGTTGTAACCTCCCCCTCTCTGTTCTTCTGTCTGCAGACTTGAACGAGTGCGGCCTCAAGCCTCGGCCCTGTAAACACAGGTGCATGAACACATACGGGAGCTACAAATGCTACTGCCTGAACGGATACATGCTGTTACCTGATGGGAGCTGTGGAAGTAAGTTACGTCTCTGTTTTGCACGTGCTGTCCTACTGTGTCAATGGTTTAATAGCTCTTCAGCGCTTTGCTTGAAACGGATGATAGTGTACAGTGTCAACCACTATGTTTTGTTTCTACAAGCTGGATTTCTAGAGGCTTTACAGTATATTGTTCCAAAAAGCTTTACAAAGAATAATAAGATTATTAAAAATAATTGTATTTTTTTATGGTTTCATTTAAAAAAGAGAGCAAAAAGCAGTGTTGTCTTCCTGGATTTTTTTATTTTATTTTATTTTATTTTATTTTATTTTATTTTATTTTATTTTATTTTATTTTATTTTATTTTATTTTATTTTATTTTATTTTATTTTATTTTATTTTATTTTATTTTATTTTATTTTATTTTATTTTATTTTATTTTAAATGGTTTTATTTTTCCACACCAAAAAGAGCAAATTGCAATTTTCCTTCTGTATTTTTTATTTATTTATTTATTTGTTTGTTTGTTTGTTTTGTTTTGTGTTGTTTTGTGAAAAAGGTTTTATTTTTTCCACATTAAAAAAAATAATATTTCTGTTTTGTTTTGTTTTGTTTAAAAGGTTTTATTTTTTCCACATTAAAAAAAAAAAGTTTTGTTTTGTTTTGTTTTGTTTTGTTTTGTTTTGTTTTGTTTTGTTTTGTTTTGTTTTGTTTTGTTTTGTTTTGTTTTGTTTCGTTTTGTTTCGTTTTGTTTAAAAAGTTTTATTTTTTCCATTTTAGAAAAAAAAAAGAAATTAGAAGTTTTTCCACATTGGAGAAAAAAAAAGGAAAATCGCAAATTTCCTTTTGTTTTGATTTATTATTTATTTTATTTATTATATTGTATTTATTAAATTTATTTTCCCTTTTATTAAAGAGAAAGTCACAATTTTCCTTCCGGGATTTTATTTTATTTAGTGTGTTTTTATAGTCTCTTTTGCCATACACAAATCACTCTAAGAGCTCAGGGCGTCCCTCAACCCTGCAGAGAGCTTTCAAGTGACTCACAAAAAAAATATGAGAAAGCTGTGAACTTCAACCCTGCCAGGCTAAGGCTAAGTGTTATTGCTGGCCTTAAGCTATATCCTCCCTACGCCAAGTGGACTGTGCCTGTGCTTGCCTTGTGCTAAGTGTGCTTCCAGAGGCTTCAAGATTACACTCTCTGATAAATATTTTCTCACCTTCCCACAGCTCACACTTGAGCAAACACCATTGAATCACAGAGTTAATCAAAGTATGGTGACGTGGGTGGTACAATCATTGTCAATGCTCTGATGGCAGATTACTCCATAGTTTGGAGAGGTTGGGTGCTGATCTGATAAAATTCTGCACAAGCTCAAATTATTCATAACTTGATGGTAAAAAAAAATGCTCTTTTGAAATCAGCTTCATCACTGTACGTCAAATACTGTAAGTGCCAAATAAAATGTATTTTATTTTATTTTATTTTATTTTATTTTATTTTGTTTTATTTTATTTTATTTATTTTTTATTTATTTTATGCATTTAAATGGTTTTATTTTTCCACATTGAAAAAAGAGAAAATTGCAATTTTCCTTCAGTATATTTTATTTATTTATTTGTTTGTTTTGTGAAAAAGGTTTTATTTTTTCCACATTAAAAAAAGAATATTTTTGTTTTGTCATAGTTTGGAGAGGTTGGTCTGATCTGATAAGGGTATGCAGAAGCTCAAATTATACATAACTTTATGTTATTTGACTCTTTTGCTCTTTTGAAATCAACTTCATCGCTGTACGTCAAATACTGTAGTGCCAAATATGCCGACTTGTAAATTCAACTTGATGTAATGTCTGTTAGATTCTTTTGGTTTAATTGTTATTTTATGTTATTATTATTTTTTGTTATTATTAAACTTCTTTTTATTAAATTCAATTGAATTAAAATTATAATTAATTAAACATATTCCACCTGCAATGAAAAATAATTATTAATAAAAATAAATGTAGAAAATATGAATTTATAATAATAATAATAATAATAAACTATTTATTCACAAAATACACAAAATTGCTCAAAATGAAATGTCAAACATTAATTAAAACACTTATTTGCTCAAAACTCAAAAACAAGCGCAATTTTATTTTAATGTTATTTGATTTATTTTTACTGTGGTATTTTAACCTGGCCCAGAATTGAGATCTATTACTTATGCAGTACACACAAATTTAAAGGTTTCGTAACCCATCTCTTTCTTATTTCAGTTCCTTCAAGATTTTAGAAAATAATTGACTTTTTTGGTTTGGTTTTGTTTGTTTTTCAACCAGCATTAGCAGGAACAATGTGGCATCTTCTTTTCTCTCGAGTGTTTTTTACCTCGCTGTCTGGTGTAAAATGGGCTGTGCGGTCTGTGACGACCCCCTCGACACACTAGTTGAGAATGTTTCTCCGCAGAGCTAATAGATCACTGCACAATCTAATAACGCAAGGTTATCTGCTTCACTGCTCGTTTCCTTCAAGGCCATGAAGCTAAATATGGAAAAGTGTGTTCCCTTCTGCGACCTGTGGCCTTGCACCCTATTTAATGGCTGTTCATCTTTGTTCTCTTGCTTGGATGCTTATATATGGAACATCTGTTGGTACATTTTGCTTTCCATGTACATTGTGCTTCTTGAGTGGTTCAGTGTTTTAATGTATAAGTGGAGGAAATGTGTATCATAAGTGCTAAACCTGGTGTGCGCATCTTTCTGTCAGATGCCCGGACATGCAGCATGGCGAACTGCCAGTACGGCTGTGAAGTAATGAAAGGAGAGGTTCGCTGCCAGTGCCCGTCTCCAGGTCTGCAGCTCGCTCCAGATGGCAGGACCTGTGTGGGTATGTGTTCATGGCTAATGCATTACTTTAATTGGTAATCGAATTTTCACTGATCTTTAGAAAGAAAGCTCATTATTGTCACGGATAGGAGGCTGTAGAAAGCACACGACGAAGATGGCGGTGAACAAATACTAAAGTCTTTAATCCAACAGCAAACACAGAAGAGTACGACACTGATAACACCAACAATAACTGAACAGAACAGGGTGTATAAGTACACATAGCAAATGAGGACACTAAACAGGGCCAGCTGGACAGAGATTAACCAATCAGACACCATAGCAACTAATGAGAATGAATACAGACATTGCCGGTAAACTGACAATCATGAGAACGTTTACGAACAAAAACGTTGCGCCTGGAATCTCATACTTTCTTGAGCAGTTTCTACATTTGAATTTGAAATTACTTCGTGACCGTTAAAAAAAGTATGTTCTATTTAGTATGAGTGTGTGTAGTATTAATGTAATCTGGGGCCGGTTTCACAAAGCTATTTTAGACCGGTCTATAGTGTTAGACAAGTCTAAAATTTGCTCATAGACTAGTCTAATGCAAGTTAGACTGTTTCACAAAAATAAAGACTGACTTAATTTAGACCAAAAGAATTAGACACCTTACCCCCAGGCTAACTTAGGTCTAAGACTATGTTACCTTGGCAACCAGCAGTAACAATCAGTTACATTACAAACAGCCAAAAGAAAAGGGAAAATGGCTCATAATTTAAACATTTCTTCTTGTTACTACATTCTCCGCTAAATTTCCCAAGTACAATGTCCTTGTAACTGTTATACTCCTCCAACAAACACATATTTTCAGCTGGGGTAAACTGCACTGAATGCGCTTACTCGATCCGCCATGTTTTTTGTTTTGAAAAGTGTCTTATTTTACCCAGAATGCATTGCAGTGTAGTCCTACTTAAGATAGTCAGAGTCTTAAGTTCTTTGTGCAACGGTCTGATTTTGATGTCTATCTGAAGTCTGACTATCTACTATATCTAAGCCATATAGTCAAAGTCTATCTTTGTGAAACCGGCCCCTGGACGTACTACATCCGCCATGTTGTCATTATCATGTGATCTACCAGCGTCAGTTGCGTCGCTTCACTGCCATTCATAAATCTTCTCCCGTGGCCTCATGGGATAGTAAAGAGTCCATCTTAAGCACACTTCAGAATCTCACCGGAAGTTGTAGGTCATCCGGTGGCCTTTTCGAATACTATGCATTCAGACATACTACTCTGTTGGCGTACTGTTTTTTTGCATACTATACTGTAGGGAAGTATTCGATTTTTGATTTTCTGCCATCAAAAGTGTCAATATTTTATATTTATAATAAATTGTATAAACAATATATAATATATATTAGTATTTATAAATTATATACAAAAAATATGCAGTATTATGCATTTTATTGTAATTAGCATATTGCTAACATGATTTGACCTCTTGTTAGCATTATTTAGCACGTTGCTAGCATGATTAACATATTTTCATGAATGATTTAGCGTGTTGTTAGCATGATTTAGCATGTTGTTAGCCTGATTTAACATCTTGCTTGCATAGCATAATTTAACATCTTGTTAGCATAATTTAACGTCTTGCTAGCATAATTTAGCACATTGCTAGAATGTTGTTAGCATGATAAATCAGAACAGTCTGAAGGTCTGACCCGAGTTTGGTGGTTCTAGCTTTAAAGCTTTAAAACTCCTAGGAGGAGTAGCAGTCAGAAATTTTAGTCTCAGAAGAAGAAGTTTAACGTTAAATAGCATTCCGCTTTCTCAAGCCAACTTAATAATATGACACTAATGCCATTCCTAATAATACTACTGCTAATAATAATATGACACTAGCAATGCCATTTCCAGGAAACTTGAATACTGTAAATTGCTTTGGATGGAAGCATCTGCTGATTTGCATAAATGTAAATCGATGTAGACTTCAGGCAGAAAAAAATAAAAAACATTAAATAAGAAATGACATGACCCCTTTAAGTCAAAAGAAGAATGAGCACCATCTCTTTGCGCTCTAGTCATCTTTTGAAGGTGTGACATGATTTTTCTTTTTTTGTGGCTGTCAGAAAAGATGCCAAACCTTTGCTATTAAGAACGTCACAAAACAGTTTCACTTTCACTCACGCTTTCTCCTGCTACAAAACCGTACGGCTCGCACCAGTCCTCGACAACAGAGCTGTGCTTCTTTCGTTTGATATGCTTATTATGCGTTAAGTGCTTGGAAATGTCATTGTGGCGTTCGTTAATGACTGTTTTAATGGCATGCCGTAGTCCTAGAGACGGCAACTACATACACAGTTTGAAGAAGCAGATATTCACATCTTCACCACACAGATCACTAAATCACAAACGGAATGCGACAAATTGAGTCAGTTAACCTAAAGCTCTTCTACGCACATTTGTCTAGCTTGACTCTTAACATTTTTTCCCCTTTTCTGCCTTTTTTCTGGAGGCTATGAGGAGGGGAGTGCAGAAAACAGTGTGAGTTTTTTAAAAGGGCACCATAAATCATGAGACTGACCATCTTAATGTTTCACGACACAGGTGTTCAGCTCTTTAGGCGTTTCAGCAGAGGACTTTTATCGCTCCGAGGAGGGCAGCTTTTGTTAGATGGATGTCTGTACATGCACACATAAGCGTTGAGTTTGAATGGCACTCCTGCAGAGCGTTCACACGCTGCTTGATGCAGATTTTTGATAATACTTAAATGCAGCATATGCCAGCACAAAACATCACTGTGTACAATTAATCCTGACAGCATTATGCAACACATCAATTCAAGGGTCATGAATTATATAAGTATACTTTTGAGGTGATGTGAGTATTGAAAAATAGTAGAGAAATGATGGATTGGTGTGTTTGTTTCGCAGATGTGGATGAATGCGCCACGGGTCAGGCGGTTTGTCCCCGTTTCCGTAAGTGCATCAACACATTTGGGAGTTACATCTGCAAGTGCCATGATGGCTTTGACCTGCAGTACATCAATGGGAAATTTCAGTGTACAGGTAAGCTGGTGGTGGATATAGTGTACATTAACATTACATTCATAGACGACATCCAAAAACCTTTCAAACAATGTGATTTGTTGGAATAGTGTAGCATTGTTTGATTTGATGATTCTCAAACACAGACAAAATTGAAGAATTCCAAAGAAAATCTTTGACTTAACTCACATTCTTGCCAACAGTGGACATTTTGTGCCAAGTTCAGGTTTTAATGAAATTGTGCCACTTTTTTTAAAACATTCTTTTTGAGTTTAAAATAATAATAATAATAATATCAACATTGCTCTGTTTCAAAGCTCAGAGAGCTGGTCTGTAAGAAGCATTTTATGTTTTTTTATTTTTTACCTTGTTAAGTTACGTTAATTATTGCATGTGTCCTTCACTGACAAGACATTTCAATAAACCATAATTCATTGAGAAAATCTATCCAATGGTGGATGAGCCAAGTAGAAAATGCCTGTTGAAAAATGGCATGTTGTTTTGATATCTCTAATCAAACTAACTATTAGTGATATTAGTAGTGATGCACCAGAATTTCGGTAACCGAAATATTAGGCCAAAACAACAACAACAAATGTTGGCCATTTTATGCCCTTTTATAAAGTCTTGATTTAGTTTTTGGTGTCTACTAGAAGAGGTTTTCATATTTGAATGTTCATAAAACATTATTTTTGAGCAACCATTGTTGCAGCACCTCTCTTCCCAGTCTGTCAGTAACGCTCTGTTTAGTTCCTGTCTCTATGAAGCTCCTCCTTCTGAAAAGCACACTGTGCTCTGATTGGTCGCCTGGATCAGTGTGTTGTAATTGGTCAACCGCTTTGAGCGTGTTTGGGAAATGAGTTTCAACACACTACTTACTCAACTCAACCAGACCTCACACCTTTTTTTGTGCATGCCTTGGACTGCAATTATTTAAATGAGGAATACTATGACGTGTTTGTTCCCGAAAGAAAACTCAAGACTACCAAAAATCTAAAATATTCGACCAAAACAACAACAACAAAAAATTATTTTCGAGTTTCGGCTGAAATGGCTTTGGAGGGACAAAGTCATTAATCATCAGTGACGTTTAATTAGTGCTTCTTCCAGGAACAATGGCGCTCTGATTGGTCGGCTGGACCAGTGTGTTGTGATTGGTCAATTGCTTCCAGCGTGTTTGGGAAATGTCACGACCCTTACCATAACCGCTAGTTTCAACACACTACTAACTCAACTCAACTCAACTCAACCAAGCCCCTTTATTTATTTATTTTGCGTATGCCTTGGGTGGGAATTATTTAAATGAGGAATATTGTGATGTTTTTGTTCCCGAAAGAAAGCTCAAGACTACAATAAAGGCATTTTAAGGAGTTCAGAAAAGTGTTGTTCACTAGTTTTGGAACAGAGCTGATGACTTCTATTTTAAAATCTACCTGATCTCACAGAAGCAATTCTTTCTGCTTTAATAATCCTTTAGATGTGAACGAATGCTCTTCGAGTCAACACCAGTGTGGTCCCTACGCCACCTGCTATAACACACCTGGTTCATACAAGTGCAAGTGTAAGGATGACTACAGAGGCGTGGGCTACGACTGCAAACGTAAGTATGCAAACCAAGTATTGAGATCCACTTCAAAGTGTTTACTTTTTGTTACTGTTATAATGCACACGATTTAAACTGAGAATAAAATCAATATCACAACAATAAAAATATCTAATTTGCATTAATGAATACACTCCATGCATAAACTTATCAAATTATAGCTCAGGCGACAATTTAATTGGTCCCCATCTGTTCTCAGTTGCAGTGATTTTGATTAATTTAGATTAAAAGCAGCTGTATAAAGTAAAATAAGGTGGAACGGTGCTTTCAAAGGCACTTCAGGATAAAGGTTTGGAAAGGCTTAAGTCAGGAGTCATTAGTATAAAGGCTTTAAGCACAAAAGCTAAGGCAAGGTTATCATTAAGAGGTGGACCTCGAAAGTAGACGACCAAAGAGGCTGATCACAGACGCTGCCAGGAGATTGATGGACTTTGATGGAGCTTTAGGCCTTTTTGTGGCAAAGACTGATCTGGCTTTTGTGCATGAACGGTGACAAAGTAGACTGAGGTAAACCATTACTGCAGTTTGCACTGGTAGATGCATGTTCTTTGTAGATGTTCTTCCCCTTGGCCTGGGATTGGGGCACTTGTCAGGAAAGAAAAGAAGATGGATGATGAAAAATCTCGACGAAAAGCCGGAGCCTCAGCCAGGATGTTGAACATAGGTAGATTGTTCACATTTTCATCCCATAGCACAATCCCAATGGAGCGTATAGTGGCTGAATGACAGGAAAGAGAATGTTCATGAGCGGAGGTGTCGGAGTCCTGACTGAAATCCTTAAAAAAATCTCTGGAATGAATTAAGTCAGACAGTCCCTCAAAGGTTACAATGCATATTTGTAGATAATGATAAATGATACAAAATGTAGTAAACATTTTAGTAGTAAAAATGTATAAGAAAAAAGCACTGCTGTTCAAAAGATTGGGATAAAAATACGATTTTTAAAAAATATTTTCGAAAGAAGTCTTTTATGTTAACCGAGGTTGAATTTATTTAATCAGAAATACAGAAAACATTGTAATAATGTGAAGTGATATAGCAATACTGTTTTCTAATTTAATATTTTTTTAAATGTAATTTAATCCTGTGATTTTTTCATCAGTCACACGATCCTTCGGAAATCATTTTGATTTCCTGCTCAAGACACATTTCTTATTATTATCAATGGTAAAACAGTTGTGCTGCTTAATATTTTTTGTGGTTTCTAGTTTCAGGTTTCTTTGACGAATAGAAAGAACAGCATTTATTTGAAATATAAATGTCTTGTAACATTATAAATGGCTTTACTATCACTTTTGATTAATTGAATGCATCCTCACTGAAGAAATGTATGAATTTATTTAAGAAATTGAACTGTAGAGTATATATAATATTTTTTTATTTATATTTTACACACGCACACGCACATGCACGCACACACACACGCGGGCGCGCACACACACACACAAATTACTTTTATTTTTTTTATTTATGTTTTTTTAGGCTTTACTGTTCGAAATGATCAATATTTGAAAATTAATAAATTACATGTCTGGGTATGAAAAAGGTGCTGGTTTTAGGTGCTATTACACTTTAGATCTGATGAAAGAAAATATCTTGCGTATCTCCTCCCTGTCTGGAATTCTTTTGTCTGCTGTGCCTTTACTCAGGAGTGACTTGAGTTTGATAGATGCCATGTTTTTAATCTTCGTGAACAAAGAGAGGTTCACCGTGAGCATCTGATGACACCACAGCTGCACGCTCTTCACATGCACTCTCTACTGCCTTTACAAACCACTGTCAGTGGCTTTATGTATGAAGTGTCATGCATGCATCGTTGCAACCTGCTCAATCTTGTTATTATTTGTTAAGTGGACAAAAATACAGTTGTTGTGAGTCTGACACCTGATTTAATCATTGTTAAACCAATGAGGCAACCCATCCCTCCTTAGCATCTGTTCTGAAAACTTTCAGCCAGGTGTGACTCAGAAGTGCTGGAAGTGTTGAATTACTGCCTTTTGGGAATCACATATCAAAGCTCCTGTGAAACCTGAGATAGCATTGTCACATTCATTCCTTTAGTGTTCCCTCCTTAAGAATGACACAAGCGCCAGGGTCTACGCTTCTGGTATTGATTTCGAATGTGATGGATGACTTTCGTGCATTCAACATATTTTACATTTTACATTAAAATATGAATGGTGGTGTTTCAATTGGGCCTAATTTAGCCGCAGACTTCCCAATTCCCAAAAATGTTTAAACCAGATAAGACCTATTCAACACAAGAATAAAAATAGGTTGAGACTTGACATGTTAACTTCAGATTAAACTGTTTGTTCTCCTTTTAGCAATCCCAAAAGTGGTTATTGACCCTCCACAACCTGGAAAGACCACGCCAAGCAACAATGACAACAAAGGGGGCAACAAAATTCCAGGCTCAGACCAAAAGAGAACCACCACAACAATCAGACCACCAGTGACAGCTAAACGGATTTCACCTACAACAACAACCACCACTAAATCTCCTCCAACCAAGAAAGTCACCCCTCCAGCGAGAGTCCCGGCGACCACCACCCGTAGGCCTTTCATACCGACACGTAAACCCCCTGTTGTGGCGACAATCAAACCTAAGGTCCCGTACCGTCCCACAACCAGAACAACCACAAAAGCCCCAGTGGTTACAGCGGTGGTTCCCTTTATCCCAACACGCAGACCTTTAATCCCCTTTGTGACGCCAATTGACAACAGCATCAAAAACATTACCCAGAAACAAAGAGGTGACGTTCACAGTAAGTAAATTGACTTTTTTTGGGGAAAATATTATTCAGATTTTCACAATTCCTCTGTCTTAAGCAAAAATGGTCCATTGTCTATTGTCAGTAGTCTTGCAATGTATAAGTTTCCACTGAAGTCACTTTCGCACCTAGCAGCTTTCTATTGGTCAACATGCATGGCGAATCGGCATGACCAACTTGAACCCGTTGTGAAATCTATATGGGAAAAATCCTTTGCATAACAAAAAATTCCCAATCACGTGAATTCCTATAACGACTGGATTTCGCTCACAAAAATTGGTACATGTACATTACTTTTCACGGGTGTACAGTCCTGCTCCCTGAGGGCCAATGTAAAAAAAATAGCTTCCATGAGAGTTTCCCAAATATTTGCAAAATGTGCTTTAAAGGCTCTTATGATGTGGTCTTACGTCCTTTACTCCTGTTTCTCGGTGAAGTCTGAGACTGTAGGGTGTCCTATATCATTTTATGATCCAAAAGCATGCTCACAAATGCTCCCTTTGCTACCATACGGCCTCGATGCACTCGCACTTGTCTATGCAACAGTCCATGTGGTCTTTTGTAACCAATGTGTGAATTTAGAGGAGGACTGCTGAGTGCACCCTTTGGGACTGAGTCATGAAGGCCTTTGGATCTATCCAAGAAAACCATTTCCTGGCCCAAAGGACTATATGCTGTATATTTCATGTACATAAGTTCTTTTTTTTGGGTATCTCTTGGGCTTCCCACAAGGCGAAACCAGATTTTTCAGGGAAGCAAATTGCATCCCAAAGCCTCCTATCCAGATGACAGCACCTAATGAAAACAGAAGACTCACCTAGAGAGATTACATTACCAGTTGGCCCTGCCTCAGGATATATAAATCAGTTACCCCGCACTGCCTCCGAGGGCTCACAATAGGCCTAATAAATAATGATGGCTCTGAAACAGTGGGGAAATATCAAATATACAGCTAGGGTTTAAATATAATTATATCTCCTTAATCAATTATAAACCATAATGATCGTGTCAAAGTTGTGTAGCCCCAACACGAACACCTGCAGTGTTTGGAAATGACCTTAGGGTGAAGTTGGTTTACTACATGTTCTTATTAGCTGTGAGGACATTGCTTCTGTTGGAGGGCTGTACATAGTGCTGTCACAAGCAAAGGCTTGAGGGATAATTGAAATCAATAGACTAATCACAGGCTTGACTTCCTTTCTTCTGAGATCCTGCCACATATATTTGATGTACACTCACTTATCTCCTATTCTCTATTAAGCCCATATTTCAGTATGGGTAAAAAACAATTGAGGGGATAACTTGTCTTGTCCTCAACATTTATTTGTTTCAATTAAGCAATGAGGCCGAGATATATAATCATGGCTGATTGCCTGCGAACCCTTGACTACATTCAAATTATAGTGAATTATAATATAAATAATAATTGATTTTATAAAATGGTTTAGTAATAATGTATGTATGTATGTATGTACAGTGCTATGCATAAGTTTAGACACCCATGCTAAAGTTGACTAAAAAGAGGAATAAAAAATCATCTTTTGGAAATTGAACTTAATGCCTTAATTAAAAAAATTAGGAAAAATCCAACCTTTAAGGACACCAATTTTCTTTGTGAATGAATATTGTATCGTAAATAAATAAATGTTCTTCCTTAAAATACAGGGTGCATAAGTTTGGACACCCCTATGTTAAATTCCCATAGAGGCAGGCAGATTTTTATTTTTAAAGGCCAGTTACTTCATGGATCCAGGATACTATGCATCCTGATAAAGTTCCCTTGGCCTCTGGAATTAAAATAGCCCCACATCATCACATAGCCTTCACCATACCTAGAGATTGGCATGGAGTACTTTCCATAAGATCATCTCTCAATGCAAATCAAACCAGCTATTAGGCTAACTAAAATAATACCATGGCAATCTCTAGGTATGGTGAAGGCTATGTGATGATGTGGGGCTATTTTAATTCCAGAGGCCAAGGGAACTTTATCAGGATGCATAGTATCCTGGATCCATGAAGTAACTGGCCTTTAAAAATAAAAATCTGCCTGCCTCTATGGGAATTTAACATAGGGGTGTCCAAACTTATGCACCCTGTATTTTAAGGAAGAACATTTATTTATTTACGATACATTATTCATTCACAAAGAAAATTGGTGTCCTTAAAGGTTGGATTTTTCCTAATTTTTTAAATTAAGGCATTAAGTTCAATTTCCAAAAGATGATTTTTTATTCCTCTTTTTAGTCAACTTTAGCATGGGTGTCTAAACTTATGCATAGCACTGTATATAAAATGCATTTAAAATAAATATTTTATTACTTTAAAAAGATGAATTGTGTACTTTTTGTTGGGAATCACTATAGTCTAAATTCTTTGTTTTCTTTTTTCCCCTCTAGTACCACGAAATCATGGGAAAAACAATGTGTTTGATATCGATTTAGACATTGAACTTGGCAACACAGAAGAGGAGCTGAAGGATGACCCAGGTAAAAGAAGGCTGCTTTTATTTTATTTTATTTATTTTTTGCTGAAATTGCGGCTGGATTTTAGAGTGTTCAGTTATTGGATGCTGCAGATAGACATAGACATACAGCAAATGGGAACACACAGTGAGACTGCCTATTTGCAATGTTTATTCTGTTATTTACATCGCAGGCATTTTGTAGGTATTAATCTTGACTTCTGATGTCACTCCAGATGAATTGGATCAGCGTTGTGAGGCAAACAGCTTTCTTTGGCCTTCATGGAAATACCCATGCTTCACTGATCCCTGTGGGAAATTCAGGAATAGCGCAATTCTGAGTTACTTTTCATTTAGCAGTTTCACTTACGCTGCTTGCAAGGGCAGTTTCCCTGGAGTTTCCTCTGTTCAGTGTGTTACTCAAGGGCATGATGATAATAGAGGATCTCAGTTAATGGCCATTGTGAATTGAGCCTGCAATGCTGGGAATACCAGCCCAGAGCCTTAACCAATATTTGTATTGTTTGCAAACAGGGTGTGAAATTAACACCCGTCCCCAGTCAAATGCTTCATTTTGTTATGGGTGATTCTCGGCTTGATTTCTGTCAAGAAAGCCCTTTGCGCTGAAGATGCTTAGATGTTGCTGTCACGCCATTAATTTTGTCCATCCATCCACTCCACTCCACTCCACTCCATCCATCCATCCACTTAAAAAAAAAAAAAGTGCTACATTGTTTACTATGGAAGCTTGTTTCCACCACTGAATAAAAAAGAAAGAATGTAATAGGAGTTTATATCTCACAATTTTTACTTTTTTTCTCAGAATTGTGATTTAAACTCGTAATTGTGAGAAAAAAGTCAGAATTGCAAGGACATCTCGTTTATATCTCATTGTTTGCAGATAAACAAACAAACAAACAAACAAATACATTTATCAGTTATATTATTCTTTATTCTACAAAAGGAAAGTCAATTAAATGTAAAGAAAATGAAAAATTAAATTAATATTATTTTAAATTATTAATATCATCTAATGTTTTTGGAAATACCCAATATTTTGTATGTATGAGTAATTCATACAGACAAAATATATGCTTTATTGACAATTCTACTTTTATAAATTATAATTTGAATTTTATTTTATTTCAATTTCTCCTTCAAATTACAAATCTCCGCCTTGTTTGCCGCCTCGTGCATTCTCAATTCAGTTCTGAGTGGTTCATGATCCTCGTGGCTGTAGGACAAAAATGTATTTTCCCACACTGGTTGAAGTGAATATTTTTGTTCCCAGTTTCATGATCAAATATTTTTGTTCAGAGTAATTTCTAAAATTATTTTTTGATCAATTTTGTCATATTCCACAGAGACGGGCCATCTGAGCTGCTCTTTTACTCATGGTCTCTGTGGATGGATCCAGCACAGAGAGGGAGATCTTCACTGGGAGACGACTGCAGATCCTTCAGGTATTATGGTGTTTTTCTATAAAAAGTTATTGGGTCAATGGCAAATAAGAATTTCTCAGATGAAGAAAAGAAAAAATAATTAAAAAATGCTACAGCTGCCATTTTCACAGAAATGCAGTCTTTTCATACTGTAATAATCATCAGTTTCATACTGTAATAATGTTTTCAAAACGCATTTATTTAATGACTCTAAAAAGGTCAAGTGCTGAAACCATTATGTATAGTAAGTATTTAGGTACACTTCAAGGTACACTTTTTTCCATTATTTTTGAAATTATCATGCATTTTTGAAATATGAATATTGTTGAGATATCAACCTAAACTAAACTTACCATTCCATAAAAAAAGTTATTATCCCCTTGAAATTCTTGAGGGTCTTGAATATGATGTCATTTCCTGTTTTATTAATAAAAGATTACCCCAAAATATTCATAATTTTTTTTTAATTAAGAAATTCAACCTTTTAAGGGTCGTTAACACGACACCGTTTTTGCCCATTTATTTACACGGCAATGGCGTTTTGGGGGCCTGAAAACACAAACTTCTGAAAACGGGTTTCAAAATGCAAGTTTTTGAAACCGATACCGTAATCTGTGTAAACTACAAAAACACGAGTTTGTGAAAACGGTGGCGTCATGCTCATGCATATTACGTGTAGTTTTTCTTTACAAAGTGACATCGCCAACTACTGGCCTGGCAGCAGAATACAGAGTTTTTAATCGTTTTCGCGGATCAGTTTTCACAACGCTGTCATCTGTGCGCGAAAAAAGCAAAGGAAAAACTTTTCCGTTGTTAGTACATTTTTATCATGTAATCGTGCACTTTATTCGCTTTTTTTAGTTTACCATGCCGTGACATTTTTATTTTTTAATTACACACAGTTATATACATACAGTATTTACGTATTTATTTATTCATTCTTATACATGGTTTGTTTATTCATGGTTAAGGTCCTTGCACACTGAGTCTGAAATTTTCGTATGCGTTTTTTCGTATTCGTGAATCGGTGGCTCTGAATTGTCAAAACACCTCTCAAAATACGGATGCGAAAAACGCAGAAAATCGAACCCGATCCGAATTTTTGTATGACGGACGAAAAGTTTCGGAGGTGTTTAAGCGTGATTAGAATAACACAAGGTCGTATTTATGTGTTAACGTGCAAAATTTTTGGACGTGCAAGAGTGTGCAAGGACCTTTAGACTTTTTTTAGGTATCTGCCTGAAGCAGATTATATTTAATATGTATTATGTGCACACTGTGCTTTTATGTAAACCGTTAACGTGACTCTCGTTAATTGCCCCTTGGGGACAAATAAAGTGTTTTGAAATTGAAATTGAAATGCACGTAATCAGCTTGTCTCCGTCATGATCTCTTTGGCAGGAGGGCGGTACCTAACAATCTCTGAGGGCGGAGAGAAGCGAGGTGGGCGTGGCGCTCAGCTGATCCTCCCCCTGACGACGCCCTGGAACGAGGGGAACCTGTGCCTGGCCTTCAGACACAACATGGCGGGCCACCACGTGGGCATGCTGCAGGTGTTCGTACAGAAGGGACGGCAGCACAGCCCCGCGGTCTGGGGTCGAACGGGAGGAAACGGCTGGAGGTCCACGCAGATCACCATTTGGGGCAATGGCCTAGAAAGTGTAAGTGTCAACACTGAATACACTCACGTCTGTGAATGTCGCGAAAGGTTTCACCAAGGTGTTATTTGATTTATGTCACTACAGGTGATCGTGAAGGGCGAGCGGCGGAGAGGCCGCAAGGGCGAAATAGCTCTGGACGACGTGAGTCTCAAACGAGGTTCTTGTCAGGAAGAGCACAATCTGAGGAGACTTTAACACCGACAACACCATGAACAGAGACTTTTAACGCCAGCTTTACTCACGGGACTCTAGGAAGACGGACACCTTACGGAAAGGGACGTGGCTTCCTGTCAGTCCCGGTACAGTTATGGGTGCACTTCCCCTGGCCTTCCTCAATGGCTACAAGTGCATGTGCTCAGTCGAGTGCTGTAGGGACGACTTATTTTTGTAAGCCAAAACCCCGAAACAAGTTAGCATTTTAGCACGTCCGGTTCCATCGTTTCAAAGTCAATGGGTTTTCTCAATGGGTTTTTGGTTAAATGTGGTTAAGAAAAGCTCAAGATATTTTCATGTTTTTTTTCTACAACATAAAGTACATCAGTAAATACATCCTTGTGATATTTTAAAAGCTTTTGTCTTGAAAAAGGCGGTTGCTAACAAGTGGCTAAATGGGACTACAGAAATTTGGGGGGCATTAAACATCACCATGCCGAACAGGTAAGGGACTGTTCGTTATTTATTTAAGGGGCCACCGGAGGAGTTTTGAGATCTGTTGTCAAAAAAGACATGACCCTCCCTTCACCAGCAATAATTTTTTCTATGACCCTCCAAAATGATTGTGAAAAAAGGCATGACCCTCCCCGATAATTTATTGTTCTGTACTGTTTTGCGCTTGGCAAAGATGTTCAGATAGCCATTGTTTGTTTGTTTTTTAAACCATAAACTCTTGCTTTCTCATCTGGCTGTAACGATAGACCAAACCTACGATTCGGTTCGTATCACGATTTTTTATTTTAGATTTGAAAAAAAATCATGTTTTCGGTGCTGATGCGGTGTGACGCGTTCAACATGTGGGTGGCGCTGCCAATAAAGCATCTAAAAGCTGTCACAAAGAACCGGCAAAAGTAATGATTATTAATATGTCATATATTGCTAGACATTTTAATTGTTTTTAATAAACAAGTGTTTTCTGTGTCGACTGCAAAGATGAAGTTGACGATGCGTCGCGATCTTCTCAGAACGCGCCAGAGAGATTTCATAAGGAGAAAGCAGTCTGTTTTCCTTCGTTTTGAATTGTTCTGCATGTTTAAAAGTAGACATTTCAAGCTTTCTATATATTTCTCAGGTCTATGAGGCAAGTAGCATACCTTACGCTGAGTTTCGGTTCATTTATGAGACAAGAGTCCAGTTCACTCGCCCGCGCCTCCGTGTCATGATTATCTATTTTCTACTATATTTAGACTACTTCTTATTTATTAAATCCAGATAAAACATTGATTAAAATTAAGATCAAATTAATAAAAAAAAACGAAATTCACTTTAAAGAAAGGCTTTGTACTTTCTGTTTGAGGTCTCTGTGCAATTTTTAAAGTCGCTTCAGAGCAGTCATGTCCGTGCGTAATGGAGAACTGTCACGTCCGTTTTTACATAAATGCAAACACGAAAAATAAAATAAAAATAATATAAAATTTAATTTTCTGTGGAGGCCGATCTTTATTCATCCGGTGGGTATATCTTGGTTTGCACAGTGTAATTTATAGAATTACTAAAAAATATTTTGCCACCTAAAAGTTAAAGATTTTTTTGTCACGTCACATGTGTATTTCCCTCATATTAAATATAAAACGCATGTGTAGACTGATATTTTTCTAATGTCTTGACTCCTTTCAGAGGTTTCAAATAAATGCATTTTCTGAGAATTTTTATTTTAAGTTTTGACTGCAAATGTCACGTCCATTCTCTGGAATCGCCCAATTTTAACGAATTTATCCTCAACTAGTTTTTGTGGTGTAGGTCTATGTATTTTATGTTAACTTAAATAATAGCCTACTAATAGTGATTTAAAGATGTGGTAGCGCTGCGAAGATCGCGAGTCGTCAACTTCATCTGTCTAGCCGACACTGACATAAAAAATAACTGTTTTATTAGTAAACAATTAAAATGTCTCCTGCTATATTGAACATATTTGCCTGTTCCTTACAAAACACTGACAGTGGGGTTTTTGACCGGTTTTTTTTTTTTTTTTTTTTTTTTTTTGAGCAGCTGCGGACAAATTATTTCGACACACACACACACACAATATTAAACAGGATTTTTTTGTTGCTTTTTTAATACAATAAAAAATTCATTTAATTTATTGTTTAATAAAATTATAAGCCTATTATTTTTAGTTTATTAACAGCAACAACAGCTGTAAAGATGAAGTTGACGATCGCCATCTCCGTAGTAGTGAACACGCCTATAGAGAGAAATGCACATCATTACATAACCAGAGAGTAGCCTATTTCTTTTCGTTTTAAATGGTTAAAAAGACATTTCAAGCTTTCTTAAGATATATTTCATGTAGGCTATGTGAGGCATATGCTGAGTTTCGTTAAGTTAGGATGAGATGCGCTCCTGTTTACGAGCAGTGCAAGTGACCACGCGGGCGCCTCTGATTGTGTTGTCTGCTATATTTGGTATTTGGCAATTGGTTGATAAAAAAAAAAAATTAAAATTAAGATACAATTTATACAAAACGAAATTCACTTAAAAATCGTTTTCTGCAAAACAAAACTTAATTAAGTGGTCAAAATCATGTCTGACCCGCTCCATGTCTCTCGATATTGCGTATACTCGTGTGTGCGGTTCACTTTTCATAATCAACATAGATGAAAAAATAACATTATTATATTTTAACAAAAATGAAACTATATGAGCGTATTTAATGGTAACAACACAGTAGGCCTACAGACTCTGTATTTGTACAAATTGCTGCACATTCATTTTATTCTGAATTTTGCACACACAAGTTGAAATGCATTTGTTTGTGCATGCGTGTAAAACATATCTCCAACATTTATCAAGTTCACTGATAATTATGCGTGCATTTATTAATTATTATCTTAATGAATAATGTAACAAGGACAAAGCATGTAAACTGTTTGTTTAGAATTTGGATCGATCATCGCAAATAGATCCGAATGAAGAAACGTACAAAACCATAATGGGTGGGCCCGGACCTAAATGCCCACCCGGGCCCAATGGTAGCGCCGCGGCTGGTGGTAGCCCTACATCTTACACATCGTGGAAACAAAATAAGAATGGAAACTAAAATATGCAGTATCGCCCTACAGCGCACATTCTATCAGCTGCTGTTCTGGCGCTTCAGTCCCGACGTAGGCTACGTTCACATCACATGTTAATGCAGCGGTAGAGTTACACTCACAGGACACTGTGCACTTAACAAAAGTTCATTATTTGCTCGTGCTTTAAAGCTTTGCCGGGTAAACATTTCTTTGGCATTCTGTTCTGACATGATGCACTTTTTCTAAGCGCGAACTGAAGCGCACACTGTCAAACAGCGCCAAACTGGATTTTTGTTGGGTCAGACCCATCTGATATCGAAGGGGGGCTGATAACGCGAGATCAACATGGAGCTAAATGGAAAAAAATAGCACCAAACAAGCCACTTTGAAATGTTGCTGTTTTAATGAATATAAAAGTTGGGTGACCCTCCCCCTAGACTAAAAAAAGTTGGATGACCCTCCCCTCAACAAAGAATAAAAAGACATGACCCTCCCCTATTTTCCTCCGGTGGCCCCTTCCATAAATACCGAACGGTCCCTAACTCATCTCTACACGACCCAGCTAACAGGGAATATTCTCTGAACTTTGGCTCAGTTTTACTTAACTATTTCCATTGACGGAATTTTCCAACTTTCTGTTTTCAACTTTTCAATGTTATACGGTAGGGGGCGCTGTTACAAATGAAAGAGTACTTAATCTCCGGAACAAAACACAGGCGAAAAGGAGCAGAAACAAGCGATAAAAGCTTATGCATGTTGTAGTCTTTGAAAAAAAACTTGATTTTCTCAGCTTTTTGTTCAAAATGTTGCTTTTTTTATGAAACTGTGGAAGCTTGTTTCCACCACCGAATAAAAAATAAAAGGGGCAATCGCGACTTTTCATCTCACAATTCTGACTTTATAATCAGCAATAGTGAGTTTTAAAGTCAGAAATGTGAGATATAAACAAAAAAAAATCTATTTTTCCCTCAGAATTGGAGTTTATAACACGCAATTGCGAGTTTATATCGAAAAATTCTGAGAAAAGAAGTCAGAATTGCAAGATACTGTATAAACTCGCAATTGTGAGTTATAAAGTATGAATTGTGAGTTATAAAGTCAGAATTGCGAGATATAAACTTGCAATTGCGAGAAAAAAAGTCTGAAGACTGAAAAGAGTTGTCGGAAGCTTAGTGACGGTGATGTTGAAGTCATGTGACCGTTTAGCTTTTTACTTCTTTTGATTGTATCTATATTTAGGCTTCAAAATTCCCAAAAGTTGTATTCATTTGTGAAAATTATCATGATGAAAACTTGTAAGAATCATAAACTTTCATTGGATTTTCCCAGAGCTTATTTTCTGCAATAATCCTAAAGCCAATGGAAAAATCCTTTAGGGTTTTTGTCAAGGGAAACCAGAGTAATGACTTACAAAAATATGTCATCAATGCAGCGCTCTGATGGATGAGATGTCTAAAATGTTTGAAATGTTTTTTTTTTTTTTTTACATTTTAATTTTGTAAATGTCAAATTTGTCTCCCACCTCAAATCTTTTTGTCAAACTGTCGAGCAGACGCCATCGTGCCATTGTAAATGTAAGTTGCCCGGTTCATCTGTTCGTCACCCGAATGATGATGATGTCCTTTCAAAATCTCCTTTTCAATTTGACCGACGTGATATGTTAGCCCAGTTTGCAGCTAATCTGAGTGACTATTTTTGGTGTATTATTGTAAATGTATTCGAACATGTGTATATATATAAATATATTTCAAATATGCTTTGTAGGTGCACATATATGTGAATTCTTCATCGTATAAGTGATGCAGGACAATGTTTACATCACACGACCCAGTATTTTATTGACGTATATTGTTAAGTACAAACCAGTAAACAGTTCTGAATTTTTCTTATTAATGGCTGTATCAGCCATTCTTTATGATCGTCACAACCATGGTTTCCCTTTAAGACTGTATGTTGATTATGAAAGATCTTGGTTTAATATTCAGATGACGCAACGACCTCCAGACATTAAAAGGCGTGAACATGAAATATATGTCTTGTATTTTTTTTACTCTCGTTGGGGAGTAATAACTTAATTTCAGAGTAGCGTTGTAAGTTTTTGTCATGTTGTTTTGCACACACAGCTTTAATTAATAACCAGCTCTCCTAAACTATCTTCTCTTTCATTTGAAGAACTGGAAAGTCAAATGATATTCAGATTGGATGCTGCAAATAAATGAACCAAACGATTTGCCTGTTAATTTGATTCCCTGCATGGGACGATGCTTGCACAGCACTTTATATTATCTTTTTTGTAGCATATATAGTTTATTAATTATGGAGTTTTCAAGTCATTATAGTGGTGATTAGTGTAAATCGATCTGTTTGGATAATAGTCACCCTCATTGAAACCCTCTTTGCTTTTGTGCCAGAGAAATATTGTTCTGACTAACAGAGTCTGAAAAACATCCGGCCCTCATTCATGAAACGCGCAGAACAATCATGTTAATCGTTCAAAAAAGCTTTCTTGTGTAAAGGGATTGCATTCAATTCAATAATGATTTGCACAGAAATTTGTTCTTGCTTGCATTTTCCTTGCATGAACAAGGCCAATTTAATTCTTTCTACTCTTTCCATCTAATGGCCTTGATATGAACCAATGAAACTCCTTATAGAAGCAATTTAATAGAAGTCCCATTGTAAATAATACTTATTATTATTATTTTAAATATGTTGCATTTTGATTGCCAGTTTTGAGATATATATTATATGTTTTGCATATTTAAAATGAGACATTTCTAAAACACTATTGTGGTAGTTGTTTTAAATAATATTAATGACAACATAATATTTGTTATAATTATTTATTAAGATATATATTCTGGGGGCCATGAAAGTTTTGTGAAAATGCTCAGAAATGCTGGCAGTGGCTTAGATTAGTCTTGTAGAGTTGTATTCCTCTGAAGGCACATCACAACCTGTACTAAAGAATGATGAGTGTTGTTTTATATATTCCTTTATGCTTTGGGGCCGGGTAGCAATGAGGTTCAAAATCCAGCAGTTATCTAAAATATACATTTTATTGATCCCCAAGGGGAAATTGGAAAATAAAATAAGCACATTTGGCTCAGAACTTACTGTTGAAACGGCAGCAGTTGAAGTGAAGAATGTACTTTCAGTGGCAACTTTATTTGGTGCACTAACCTGCTGTAGACTTTAATAACTCCATATTTTTCCTCCAGCAAAGCCTGAATTCTTGCATAATGGAAACATTTTGCCAGGACCTTCTGGTCCGTTCTGATTTCTCAGCACCAAACAAGTTTTTCCATCTCATGAAAAACTCAACACTGTATTGGATTGAAAAGTGAAAGGTCTCACTACATCTGTGGAAGCAGATAAAGGTGCTTTGTAACTTGACATTTAATGTAAAAGTCCAAATCAAATATACATCACTCATTTCACTCACTTTCATCCATGGAACACAAAAGATGCTACGCAAAATGTCATGCCACTTTTATCCGTAAAAAAAAAAAAAAAAAAGATGCCTCTAGAGGCAACAAATTAGAATATAAATGAGCAAAGATTTTCAACTAATAATGATTCAAGTTTCAGTTTGTTCCTTCACAAACAGCTTCGGTCCCCATCACTTGCATTGTGTGCCAAAAGTAATTTTTAGCTAATTATGCAAAATATCTCATTCTGTGTTCTACACAACAAACTCATACAGGTGTGCATCGGCATGAGGGTGAATACCTGATGACAGTTTTATTTTTCTGGGTAAACAATTTCTTTTGCGGTGCTTAATGTCTTCCAAAAAACATCCCATCATATTTTTTACCACCATTTAGGTTGTACTTTTGACTCAAAATAGGAAGATATACATACATACATGCTACATTTTATTAAAGAGGTTTTAAAGGTCTTGAGTATGAAGTCTACAAGACTGGCTAAGTTTTCATGTTCATAAAATAACTTATTTGACATTGTTGCAGCACCTCTCTTCCCAGTCTGTCAGTAACGCTCTGTTTAGTTCCTGTCTCTATGAAGCTCCTCCTTCTGAAAAGCACTTTGTGCTCTGATTGGTCAGCTGAA
Source organism: Squalius cephalus (assembly GCF_949319135.1). NCBI lineage: Eukaryota > Metazoa > Chordata > Actinopteri > Cypriniformes > Leuciscidae > Squalius > Squalius cephalus. The sequence goes on from NC_137123.1 coordinate 20,177,681, forward strand.
CTAGTGTGTTGTGATTGGTCAACTGCTTCCAGCGTGTTTGGGAAATGTCACGCCCCTTACCATAAGCGTGAGTTTCAGCACACTACAATCAGGCCTTGCACCTTTATTTTGCGTATGCCTTGCTCGAGAATTATTTCAATGAGGAATATTGTGACGTGTTTGTTCCCGGAAGAAAACTCAAGACTACAATTAAGGCGTTTCAGGGAGTTTAGAAACAGTGCGCACTGATATAGCGAATAACTCCCTTTGGAGTGGACTTTGTGCTTTGCAACTTTGCAGACGCTAAAGAATGCTGTAAATGTTAAAAAAAAAAAAAAAAAAAAAAAGTCCAGGTATGTATTTTCCCCAGACTTCAAATATCCAGTAATCCACTTTAGCTCCTCTTCCTGTTCTTAACTGACAGGACTGGAACCCACAGTGCATTTCTGATTCTGCAAGCCCATTCACATCAACCGACGCGCTGCGTTCGAAGAAAGCCTTTGCACACTAATGTGGTTATTTAAATTTTCCAGACCTTTTTGTCAGGTTGGATTGGTCTAGACATTAATTAGGCGCTTTTACCCACAGAATATCATCCACCGTTTATCATAACTTTCTCTGGAAGTTTTTTTTTTTTTTTGGACAATGTAGGTGCCTGCAAATTTCCCCATTAAATCCTCTTCGCAACCTTTTTTTTTCTTCTGTACTGGCACGAATTTCAGAGTGAAACGGGATATTCGATAAGAGAAAATGTGGACTTCACATTGATTGGATCATCAACATGATCCAATTATCCAGTATCCAATAGTCAGAACTCAAAACATCCTTGTTACAGCTTTTATTGAATTCAAGCTCTGAAAACGACTCGTTTGGAATTTTGTCACTTTGTGACGCAATAGTGCGACAAAAGACCCGCCTCTGTAGAATCAAATCAAAACCTACTTCTGAAACCTTTCATGCAACAGGAGTCTAAATATAATGCTCAACACTTTTCACGATTAGTTAATCTCGACAGCTGTGACAGTAAAAACGCAGTAAAAGATTTCAAGAGAGTTGCATTATTTCATATGCAAAGATGTTTGCCAATCACAGCAGTGGGCGTTTACAATGAAATCTCACAGCAGACACGCCCCTTCAAATCAGGGTAGAAAATGGCCTTTTAATTCTAAATTATGACTTTTTTTAATGTAAAAATCATACTAATATTATAAGTGCACCTCAGGAAACATATAAAAAGCATTTTTTAAACTGCAGTTCATGACCCTTTTAAGAATCAAGTAAACAGTTTAATAAATACCAAAACAGGAATTTTCAACTTAGTGACTTTTGAGAAATGAAAACTACAAATCAGGCTTTCATGACAACAGCTGTAGTAAAAACAACAACTTTATTTTTGTTGATTGGTTTGGTCCCAGAAGTTCAAGCAGCTGTGTGCATTTTCAAGTTCAAACTTTTCAGTGCTGACATGCATAATGCCTTTCAGGAACTCTTGACATAGTTTAGAAGATTTTTTTTTTTTTATCTGAGAAATGTATTCACGTCTTGCACCATGTAAATGACATTCAAACAGTTTCCCTTTATCAAAGCACACACTGTTATATCTGCGGAGATGGGACCGTTAACAGGCCAGTGGACTTCATCTTGTTAATGCCACCATCCAAGACACAAACTCGAGGGAAATTGACTTTCACCAGGTGAGCGGCAAACTGCAGGAAAAAAGGAAGTAAACGTGTGATTATGTATGATTATTATTCATTTTTATGCATATCGCAGAAGTCTAATATAAAGTGACTTGCAGTGAATGCGTTTCCTAAAAAACATCAACAGGAGGATGAAATAACCTTACCGTGGTAGCATTCTTCATGATGTTGCTGAGGATCACGATGACACGGAATCTGTATCCGGCCAGGGTGCTGGTGGCGGGACACTGGAGCAGTTCTCCCTCCGGCCCAAACGTGGAGGTGTAGGGAATGTTAATGCTGCCTGGGATGTGACCGCGACTGAAGCTGCACACGGGCGGTCAAGGGTCATGCGGCTGCATTCATTTGATCAAAAATACAGTACAAACGGTAATATTGCGAAATACTATAATAATATAAAATAACTGTTTTGTAATTTTTTTTATTTAAAATTTTCAGCATCATTACTCCAGTCTTCAGTGTCACATGATCCTTCAGAAATCATTCTGATATGATGAACTTAAGTGACATAGCCACTCAAGATTGGTCACTTGTCTGTTGCCCGTCTATATAGTAAGTACATATAGTTCCTTAATATTACTCAGTACTTAAATATATAATTACAGTGTAACAAAGACACATTAAAACAAAGTGCAACTGTTTTCAGACTTTAAAATATACATTTCTTCATCAGCATTTTGTCTTTTTTTAAGAAAAAAATATTTAAGCATCCTTAAACCAAGATAAATATACTTTAGAATCAAAATGAAGAATTTATCATGAAGTATGTTTATTTTTCTTACCCTATTGCTTTTTTTGGTCAAAAAATAACATACATTTATGGACAAAACCTCACAAACAATCTTAGAAAACCTATTTGCCAATGATTTTATTTTATTTTTATCATTCATTTTATCATTTTTATCATTAGGATTAGGACACTTTATTTTGAGTCCACTTTAGACATTAACTATAAGTAACTTTGCAACTACATGTCAATTAACTCTCACTAGAGTATTAGTAGACTGGTAGGGTTAGGGTTAACATGTAGTTGCAAAGTTACTTATAGTCAGTAGAACGTCTAAAGTATTTTTTTGCAGTGTGGAGGAGGCTTTGATTTTAATCAAGAAGTTTGGTTATTGGTTAACGCCCAGTGGCTTTGAGAGTGATTGAACTGTGTCAGATTAAACATGTGAAGACCATTATAAAGTTCAGCTCTAATGTGAGCATTACGGTGTTTTCAGTGAATACCCAGAGGTACTTTGGTATACATGTGTTGTGGTAAGACATCTAAGCAGCACACAATCTCCTGTAAGCTCTTGAGCTGCTCGTTTGTAATTGTGTCAGGTGAGGTTCACTGGATTTACAGAACAAACCCTACACAGATCTATGGGCTTCGTGGAAACCGTCCAACTCCATCCGAAACCCACTGCAGCACTACGAAAGAAAGGAGACAGAGAACAAAGTGTGCAGGACAAGCTAAAAAATATGAGCTGAATAAAGTCCCTTGGGACATTGCTCTTGCGTGCACTTGTCTTGGTCATGTTTAATCAGTGTCTCAAAGAGATGAAAGATGAGATGGGGAAAGAAAAAGAGGGCAGAGTGTAATAATAACTGAATAATAACACTTCTTAGCTGCCTTCCTCCATAGATAAAGTAACAATCAGTGCTATTTGTGCTACATCTTTCAATAAAAACGAGTGGAACTTCTCAGAAACATTTAACAAGACCTTTCTCCATTTCTCAAGAGGATGAGAAAATGTTCATGCAGATTTTAAACGGGTCTTAAAACAGAAAGGGCTTTGTCTAACATTCATATCAAATATTGATATGGCCATAAAAGGTACAGAATACAAAATGAGAGAACAATGAATATCTACATCAATATACCCGCGCTGCAGCTTTTACATTCAGTTTTCCCTGAAAGCCTTGTATACATGTATTATGATTGCTCTTATCCTGCTTGTGTACGCTATCGTGTATCTACTTACAGCTGCGCTAATGGAAACGGTGACAAACCTCTTAAAACAAATTAACCACAGTAATGCTCTCCCACACATTCCACTGGGCCTTCACTACTAGCAACAGACAACAATCTGTCTTTAAGCTCTGACTTATTGGTTTCAATTAGTCTGATTTTTACATTATCTACTTAAGAGTTTAGCCAACTTCTAAATGAATCCTCTCAAACAACGAAACACAACTATGGAAACTCTGAAAGTACATTACAAATAGATTTTTTCACATCTGGAAGAAAATCTGAGTGTGCCTGGAGTTGGCCTGACAATTCTTTCTACATTTTTCAATGTCTCTAATATCGATTTTCTGATGTTTAGCTTGGGCTTTCAGGGGCCATACATAGACAGCAAAAAATCCTACTCTTTAAAGGAAAACTAGACAAAAATGCTATCTATATCTAAAATACTATTAATATCTTAAAAATAAAATCTTTGGGGTAAGATTTTATTGAAAGAAAGAAATACTTTTATTTCAAGGACGCACTAAATTGATCGGTGAGAAATTAGGAAAGAAGGATTTTAATTTCAAATAAAGGCTGTTCAATTGAACTTTCTATTATTCAAAGAATCCAGAAAAAAATGTAACATGCTTTCCACAGAAATAATAAGCAGCATATCTGTTTTCAACATTGATAATAAAAATAAATGTCACGTGACACTGAAGACTGGAGTAATGATGCTGAAAATTCAGCTTAACCATCACAGGAATAAACTACATTTGAAAAACTATTAAATTGTTATACATTACATTATATTATTGGTTTTACTGTATTTTTAAATAATTTTCTTAAAAAATAGTTTTTGCAGAGTCAAGAGTTTTGCATTTATTATTAAGACTAAAAGGATACTCTTCAAGGCTTCGGATGTCCACTGCCAGGATCTTGGGTTTCCCATTCCTGGCCCTCTTGGCAGGAGTTTTAAAGCAAGCCGGTCCACTCAGCTCACACAGGTCAATGAGGTCTTCCACAGAGATACGTGGAGACACTTCTGCTTTCAGCTCGCTCAGCTTTAGTGGCTCGCGGCTCTGAGGGTGCAAAGAAATGAGTGGTAAAACAACAGATTTTTTTGCAGCAGTGAGTGGTATTTAAAAAAAAAAATGTGTGGGTTGAAATGTTAGCCTGTGTAAGTGTTGAGCAGGAAGACTCATTGAGTATATTCAAAGAAAACACATGCATATGTTAAATTCCTGCACCCTGATGATACTGGTATCCCTCAAGGATCTGTACTCAGTCCGATACCATTCTCCATTGTATAAAATACATAGCTTTTTTTTTTTCCACTGCCATGTCGACAGAAGTCAGGGCTACTTTTCATGCCTCTATCCGTTTTCACCTATGTGATCTCATATCCCTCGGACATCTCAGCCTGAATGAATAATCAACACCTCAAGCTCAACCTGTCAAGACTGAGATGTTGAAGATGGCTTCTACCTCAGTTTCTCTCCATCTCGGTTCAAAAAACACAGCTGTAACCCTGAGGTGAAAAAAAGCCAAGATGACCAGCTCACATTCAGTGAACAGAAAGCAATCACACAGTTTTGCAACATTATGGTGCACAAGTTTTTTTCTTGGTCTCAGCTTCCTAATCAACCTTTTTTTTCAGATTGCAGAGGCTGAGATTATAGCACTTGACCCTAAACCACAAGTAAAAACGAAGCAAACTGTGTCAGTCAGATGGTCTTTTCCTGCCCAAATAGGTTATTTTTACCTTGAAGTTAAAAGTCTATAAGACTAGCTATTTTTTATTCAAGCGACAGCTCACCAGCCTACCTGTATGTGCAGCACGACCCTTCAAGGGTATCCAAAATACTGCTGCTTAATTCACAGTTAACTGTTAGAAATTCTGCCACAAGCTGATGTCAGAAATCCTCACAAGTTGCATCTTTGCTTAAGTCTACACAGGGTGCCCAAAATTGCCTGAATCTAAATCAAGACGCCCTTTTTCTGGCCTACCACTGCAGCCAATGCCCTGGTCCCCCGCTACCTTCGTTCCATTATCAAACCCTGTTTTTCCCAGCCCGTTTGGGGCAATTAGCGCTATCCAGTCTCCACATGTAAGGAGCCCACCTGTCTGGAAATATCTCCATCTGTGCCACATCCCGATCATTAACAGAGCAGCAAATGGACCAGTTGAACTCAAAAGGAGACTATTCATTCTCACATAAATATAATTTCTCCCACTCGACTAAAAAGCATAGCAATACAGCAATATCATAGCTAGCTTAACACTTTAGGTTCGGGCACATTAGATCTTTATCAGGAAGGACCAATTTAATAGGCACAATATGAGTGGATAACATTCACTGTTCCTGCATATCCTCCCTCCACCTCAACACTTAGGCCAAATTATCAAGCAAATCATCTACAGTACCAGCAGAGAGTGGGTGGATCACAAAAAGGGGTGGGCACTGTGACCAATCTAATATATGATACAATAATGATTTTATATATATATATATATATATATATATATATATATATATATAAAAATCATGTTCCTTAGCAGTATTTTTATCCTGTTTTCCATTTGAAAGATGGAAATATATTCAAACATCTGCATTCCTGTAGCTCAACTGTGTTGTGTACATTGAATGAAATGTAATTTTCTTAAGAGAAAAGCATCTGGCAATTGCAAAAAAAAAAAAAAAAAAGAAGTAAAATGAGGTAAATTAACACTCTCAAAAATAAAGGTTCTTTATTGGCATCTATGGTTCCATGATAAACCTTCAACATCCAACAACATTTCCTTTCCATTTCCATTATAGTGGGAAAAAGGCTCTTTAGATTTTAAAAATGTTCTTCACACTAATAAAATTGGTTTGGTTACACTTTATTTTAAGGCGTCATTGGTTACAGTGTAATTATATATTTAAGTACTGAGTAATATTAAGCAACTACATGTACTTACTATAGGGATATGAAAGGATTAGGATTTGGTTGAGGGTTAGTTGCATGTAATTATGCATAATTTACTGTTATTACAGTGGTAAGTACATGTAACATACTAGAGGTGGGAATCTTCAGTCACCTCACGATCCGATCCGATTCCGATTCTGGGAGTCACGATCCGATTCCAGAACGATTCTTTATCTACCCCCCCCCCCCCCCCCCCCCCCATTAATTAATTAAACTAATTAATTCATTAGTTTACATAAGTAATTAAGTAGTCTATTTTTTTTATAATTACAAATAAAATAAATAAAACATTAAAACAGTTTTATTTTAAGAATTTTAAACTAATATAACTTCAAACCATATAAATAGCAAATAATAAAGAGAAGCATAGAAACAAATGACAAAGAAACAGAAGAGTGCTTTCAGTATTTAAGATTATCTGAACATTTTCCATTCAAGAACTGTGAGTGATTTATTTTCATCATACTTTTGTTTTTTACTTTGACATCTTATTAGACTGAGATATCTTAGATATCTATTTAGCTGCATTCACGCTCGGATCTCTTTTTAAATACAAGTAGTAATGTGGTTTGTCCTCACCGTTTAATCCCTTAAGACATAACTTGCTGTGTTTACGTTCATTTTGCACAAGTATATTAAACCACTTACACGGAGTCGCACAGCCGCATGCGCGAGCAGTCAACACAAAGCGCGCATCAGCATTTGAAACTGAAAGCAGCCTTCTGTTAGCGAGGTTCATATTTTAAATATATAAGTCCACTGCATTCCAAACCACATAAACGATGACTTCGTAGAGCATTTTTAAGGAGAATATCGACGCGCGGCGGCGCGAGACAGCACACTTCAAGTGTAACATCAAACATGCGCGTCTCTCACAGCGCATCCTGTACAATGAAGCCTGTGAATGTCCTTATAATTCGTTTCAACCTTACGGAACTTTATTAAATATTATTTTACTGAAGGTACGTGTGTGGGGAATTGTTAGCAAGCAGAAGACGGGTGTTTCTAAAGCAAACTCTGCGTCATCGCACATCTGTATAAACTAAGCTCAGAATCGATTCTGAAATTCTCAGAATCGATCCAGAATCGTTGGAGAGAGAATCGCGATGCATCGATGGATCGATTTTTTCTCCCACCACTATAACATACTGTATGTAACAAGGACACTGTACAATTAACTGTTACCATTGGTTCTTTTAAGAACTGTTCGCTGAAATTCTTTTTGGGGAACCAAAAATGCATTGAGATGAAATCCCCAAAAGTGTACACGAAAGTTCATGTGAGAATCAAAGCCGTATTAGATCAGAGAAACAAATATTTGAATATATTTTAAAATGTAATTTATTCCTGTGATGGCAAAGCTTCATTTTCAGCAGCCATTCTTAAGGCCCGTTCACACCAAGGACGATAACTATAAAGATAACGATAAAGATATAATTCTAAAAATCGTTCTCCATATTAAAGAATAACAGAGTTCACACCATAACTATAACGATAAAGATATGAGGAACGATATCGTTGGGATCACTTTCAGAACGATTTTTTTCCAGCTGTCGAACGATAAAACACTGACAGCCAATCAGAATCCACTCTAATTTAAAGGTCTCGCGCATTTAAAATGGATCTGGATCATCTGGGCGCGCGCGTGCTTAGAATGAAAAGACCGTTATCGGTCGTTGGTGTGGACGCATATATAGTTATCTTTATCGTTATCGTTATCGTGCTTGGTGTGAACGGGCCTTTAGTCTAGTCTTCAGTGTCACCTTGACGATGATCTACGATCCCTCAGAAACGACTCTAATATTCTGATTGCATCGCAGGAATAAATTATATTTTAAAATATAATAAACTAGAAAAGAGTTCATTTTTAATTGTACATTTCACAACATTACCGTTTTTACTATATTTATGATCAAATAAATGCAATCTTGGTGAGCACAAGAGACTTCTTTCAAAAACATGAACTAAATGTTATTATTCCAAACATTTGGCCGGTAGTGTAAGTATAAAGTACATTTTGAAATTGATTTTGAAACTGATTGGCGACATCTTATGCTTGTAAAAAGCACCGGCAGGTGCACGGCATATACGGTCATCCCGCGCAGCCCTAATATCAATCCGTATTATCGCTGAATTCCACACTTCTAAGTGCAGGACTCTGAAACAAAGGGCAACAGCACAGGAAGGGCAGCGAGGTGGGGGGATATCTCGTAAATGTCAATGTTCAGTAGCCCATGAAATCAGTCCAATCAGTCACGGAGAACCAGCCTCCCACAGAGTGCAGCCAATTACCTATGAGGTCACCTTAGCAATAGAGGTAAGCTTGAGGAATGGAGGGCGGCTGATGTCCAATGGGTTCTGGTATTAAAGTGCATTAGATCCGCAGGGCTCGTGGCATTCTCCTCATTGCCTAAAGGAGGCCCTTGTGCTCTGGCTTCAGAAACTCTAAATGCAGGCAAGAGTCTTGACCTTTTATTATCACTGGTGACATTTCAATAGGCCATAAACTTGCCTGTTTGGATGCTCTGTGGGTTCGCAAATGGCCAAGAGAATCGAAAGCCACAGAGCTGGTCTGATAACCAAGTCAAACCGGTAAATGTTCCGTCTCAAAGCTGAAATGAGCTGGCTTTAAAAATGCAGAAATAATCAAATCCATGCAAACATTCCTCTGGGTATTTACGGTCTGAAAAGGATTACCAGTGCAAATCTGAAAACAGGCGTGTGTTTGAAAGGCTTAACATCTACATGACAGGCGCTGTCAAAAAATTGATGCTATCTTTTATCAAAAATGATAAAGGATGGAGATCTGGCATAAATTCAGTGGTGCGACGATGCCCTGTGATGCCTGAGAGGCATTTAACCATCCAGCATCTGGCTGCACTGGAGCAGGTGATGTGCTGAGGCTGCCGCACATCAGAGAGTCTCAAAACAAAGTCTGGAATCCAAATAAAAAGACAGATCCAAGACTTAAGAAATGAGAGCATGGTCTGCTCGCTCTCCCCTCCTGCCCAATGAGAGCTCAGCATGGCAGCGGCGAGGCCACATACAGTAAGTGGCACCAGTCCATCTAATCAAAGCTGTTGGATTATACTACAAAACATTATTTTGCACGCAAAACAATCAGCTCACATGCATTGCACGGCCATTACATTTCTGTTGATAAACGATTATCTTGTGAGGGACCCCATTCCTAAAATATAAAGGAAGCTATATATTTTCATGTACAGTATTCAGACCCATATACTGTACTGTGTGTGATAGAAAGCATAATATTATAAAACAGAATTATTAGTTTTGTAGTCATTGCATGTATATTTGTTATTTTAAATATTAGTATGTAGTTTTTTCTACCCAATATTAGAAAATTAAATTTTAAATTCAGTTAAAATATATTTGCATGGTGCTTTGCATAATGAATCAGTTGTACAAAAAAAATAGTGCCGTATAATTAGTAAAAAAGTTAAAGGCATTAATGGCGAGGGAAAACTGTCTTTAGGGTCCTGTTTAAACCTGGTATTAAGATGCGTTTTGTTCGACTGGATCACAAGTGGACAACACTAGATACAGGAGTTAACGGTGTCTGAAACATTTTGAGCTTGTCCACTTTCAACCACTTCTAGTGGTAGTCAAAAACACATTCGACCAGATTGCTTTCGTAGTGTAAACGCTCATGTGATCGAATGCGTTTGACCGCCTACTCTTAGCATACTGACTTAATGCGTAAACATTACGAATGCGTAAACATTTAACGACCCAAGTTTGGTTTGAAGACGAAAAACATACCAAGCACAATGTTCTCTCACCATTCCTGATTTCTAACACACGTTCACAGAGTTCGGTTGGTCTTGCGGCTCTCAGAGCAGAAACGAAAGCTAATGCTTGCGTTCATATGTAAATTGTGTGAGCTTATGTTGTCCATTAGATCAAAAGATCTGAAAAAACCCATACATTTACCCACCCATAGACCCTCCCTTCATAGAAATCAGGACAGAAGTGGTATTTAGTTATATATTCAGTTAAATATTGAGTTTATTTTTGTTACTTATTTGCTTTTGCAGAGCTGGAAGATAGATCATTACAGATATCAGGTTCCTTAATGTCATGAAACACAATGATAGTGAAACACCCACATACTAAAGGACAGAATTAAGATCACACGACTAACTCAAAAGCCCAACAACAATGCAATCTGCATCATTTATCCGAACCCAAGCGGACCATAAGGTAAATACTGTGTCATAAAGACTATAGAGTACACTGCAATGATATTTGAGAATAAAATACAGGTCCACTGACTTCGAGATATTTGGCCGTACCAATGACCTCGGTTTACTGAGAAGTCATTTGAACTGTCATTCCAACAGTCGATTATTAACAGGTGAACACAAAGGCCATGTACACAGCTTAAAAGGAATGTTTTTAAGAGGATTACCCACAGTTCTTAGGCTCTTTGTTTTAGAGTGGCATGTGACTGAGAACCTTGTTATTGAGTTATTGAGTAAACTAGCTTATTCATGTAACAAGCCATGAACTGCCTTTAAAAGCAGCTAGTAGAGTCAGACTAAATGAGGGGGATTCTTCACAAAATGGATTGACATTACTGTGCGTTTAATGGCTGAGACTTTCATGAGCAACTGTTTGAACTGGTTGAAGAAGTTTAAGGACTAAATCTCAGAAATGAGCCTCATACAGCCTCAGGATTCTCCTGTAAATCTAGACAGGTCTTATAATGCATTATAATTACAATTTCTCTACACTTACATAAACATATCAGTCCAGTTCAGACAACATTACATTCTAATTGTACAGATTATGACACTTTTATGTTTAAATTAAATGTTAAGTGTAGAAAAGAGCAAAATATTTGATTGAATTTGAGTTTCCATCTTGCACCAAATGATGCACATCATCTGGGAAATTCTAATTCAATCACCGAAATGTATTGCCTTTTTACGCAACACATTTCAAATCAAATCTAGGCAGTGTTATGCATCCATATCAGGTATGAACGTTTGATTATACATTATTGCAGTCAGTCACCATCACAATAAAAGGCATGTTGTGGTTATTACTGTTCATCATGACAGCAATTTCAGAGCGACACCATCTACAACTACTTAGTGTTGCTCAAAAACGCATTCAGCCATGCACACATGATGTTTCTCATAATCAGCTGAAGGCACTGGTATCATCAACTCTATTGCACACACGCGCGCACTGACAGAAGGTTTGGCTGCAAGTTCCGACTTGTTGGAGTCAGGCTTTAGTGACGGCGCCTGTCAGATGGCCGACAAAAGAGAGAGAGAGAGAGAGAGAGAGAGAGAGAGAGAGAGAGAGAGAGAGAGAGAGAGAGAGAGAGAGAGAGAGAGAGAGACTCAGCAGACACACCATGCTCTAATGACCAGGAGATGACAATCAACAGCAGACAATCTAACCGCACCATTTACCACCCAAGAGAAAACCAGTCATACTGCACAGAGAAAACGCATGGCAAGGTATGCATTAATACTAGCCCAAACAGAAATGAAATTAACATTGGGAACTCAAATGGCCTTATATGACCCAGGAAAATTCGTCTGTAGTTAAGAGACTAGTTAAGCAGCTTGGTTTAATTTCATAACTTCCACTGAGAATAGATTCTATTCAAACCTTCTTGGTTCAAAGCTACTAACTTTTGTTTACCAGTCCAAATCACACTTGAGATGCTTTCTAGCTGGTTATTGCCAATTGTTGTTAACTGCTTATGTAAGAATGCATTTGCTAAGATGGTTAAATGTAAATGTATGTGTGAGTGCGTAGGCATGAGAGACCATGAGCTTTTATCAGCCTTTCACAGATACAGATACAGCTAGATATCACTGAAGCAGCGCATTTCCAGACATCAGGCTGTGTTCAGTCAGAGAATAGAGAGATTAGGTCAACAGATGAGGGTTTGTGAAGCGCAGCACTGCCTTGAGCCAACCGCTGATGAATCGCAAACAGAGAGCCAGACGCAAAGAGGTAAGAGGTTAGATAGACACTCTCAGTGTGACTCGAAATACATCTCACATCCTCATGACACACCACCAGTCACATCGGTGCTAAGAAATGCAATTTAATGCAATTTAATGATTTCACGACATCCTGTAAAAGACAAATATGATAAATCCATAGAACGTTTGAAAAGTAACTGACACTACTGGAACTTCAAACGGGACGGGTTCTGTGGTCAGATGAAAAAAGAAAAAAAAAGAGCTTTTTGGCAGCAAACACTCAACATGGGTTTGGTGCACACAGGGATAAAAATTGGATTCGATCAAATACCAACAGATAAAAAAAATCTAAACCTGACAGGCTCTGCTAGAAATCTTATAATGGGCCGTGGTTGGATCTTCCAACAGGACAGTGATCCAAAAACAAACATCAAAATCAAAACAAAAATGAGTCACTGAGCACAAAACCAAGCATCTGCAATGGCCATCCCAGTCCCCAGACCTGAACCCTATAGATGATGAGTGGGCTGAACTGAAGAGAAGAAGCGCCAACATGGATCTGGGAATCTGAAGGATCTGGAGAGATTCTGTATGGAGGAATGGTCTCTGATCTCTTGTCAGGTGTTCTCCAAACTCATCAGGCATTATAGGAGAAGACTGTTATCTTGACAAAAGGAGGTTGCAAAAAGTATTTAATAAAAGGGGGCAAATAATTGTTCCCAATGTGTTTTGGAGAAAAACATTTATTTTCCCCCCTACTTTCAATTATTTTACTTCAACAAAAGGTTAGATTTTTGCATTTTAAAAAAAATACAATATCAAAAGGATAAACAATGCAGATTTATCTTTTATAGCCATCTTTGATCATATTTACCAAGGGGGCAAATAATTCTGAACAGCACTGTATTGCATATTACGGTTAATTAGTAAAATTATTAATACTGTTATTGTATACTATACATATTGATTCTCAACAACAAACAGTAGCCGAATGTGTTTAAACTAGCTTATGATAAGAATATGAAAAGTCTTCGTAGTACCTTTGTTCTTCGGTATATGTCAACCAGGAGATTTTCATAATACGACAGGAAGAGTAACGAGCAAAATCAGAAGGTCAGGTCATCATAAAGGTTGGATGAGAGCAGAGAATGAGATATTTATGGGTAAGGGTTGAAGTATTGCATGCATTAAGACTTACTTTCACAAATGAATGGTGGCATGAGAGGAAACTGAGGTCAACTGATGCCTATTACCTACATGTGAGAGTTTCCAGCAGAACAGAAAGCCAGAACAAATGTAGCTGAAATTTCTGCATTAACATGATGGAAATGATAACTGAACTGAGATCGTAATTCTGAACTCCAACTTTGCTACCTGTTCAACAACACTTGGAGGATGTGATTTATTGGTGAATTATGCATTTCTATGAACTATTCAAACAAAGTCCAAAATATAATTCACATGAAACTTAAAATTCTGTCATCATTTACTCACACTCATATCGTTCTAAACCTGAATGACCTGAATTTAAATTCTGGGGTGAAATTCAGAGTATAGGTTGATTTTTTTGATGAAACAAAATTTAAGTACCCAAACTTTCTCAGGCAATAATGATAGCCACCAGAATATTTTATGTAATTAGTTTGCAAATATTCTATACTTGTGTTTTTCAGATAACTTATGAACAGGCATACACATCTGAAATAAAACCTCTAAAAGTTATTTTTTTAAGGTACACTATGTAACTTTGGCCCTAAACAAAACTTTTTTCATGCATTTTGCAGAAGAATATCGTTTTGGTTGTGTTTCGGATCTGCGTGACTGTCAGATGAATATGGTCCTTTCTCATAACTCATAACCAACAAAGAGATTATCCTACTACTCATAAAACATTCACTACTAGGCTTAAGAGATATAGCCAGTTTAGATGGAATGGATCACAAGCTGATTAATTGAAGACGTCACTGTATCTATACCCATTAATAGACATGGTACTTCCTTGAAAATAAATTCCAGCACAGCGCTACAACAACCAAAAAGAGTCAAAAAGACTCTTCACAATATATAATGCTCAATGAACTCTATCAGAGCTACATATTGCAATTATCTGTTCAACAAAATACCTTACCTATTACTCACCTGTTGTAGACTGGGTAAATCCAGCCGGATTTGATTTCGCCCTGCAGCTCAGACTGGAAACCTGTACATTCTTCTATCCTGCTTCCGTTACAAATTTGCGGGGACCAATCACAAACAGGCTTATCCACCTAGCGCGCTATTGGTGGGTTTAATCCAATCCAATTCCTTTTAACCTCTCGACGATGCTCAATGGCTTCTTTAGTTTAGCAAACAAATCGCTCGAGTGGGTGTAAATACCACTCACTTTCACGGTTTTTTTTTTGCACAACCTGCAAAAATCGCTCGATGCCATCGCTGCTCCTGCAAACCGCTGATCAATGCTCCAAACCAACACGTTTGTTGACACGTTTCCTGCCTGGAGTTTTTGCAGCAAAGTTCGTCACCCGGATCTTTGGTCTGATTGGTTGAAGGACTATCCAATTGCGTACAGAGTCATTTGAACTATGCCGTTGATCACGCCTCTTGTGCAGTAGAAAATACAGAGCAGACTCCCCAGACTAATGCTCAATCTTAAAAGATTGAGCTTGGTCTGGTGATAGCCGGACTACACCTGCTGAGTAATAAAAACGGCATCATCTGCTTTTACAACATTTCAAATCCCTCAGTTCTCGCCATCTCTGAAAAGCCAAGCCAATGTTGATTCTTGTTTTATTACTAGCTCTGTCGCGTTCTCTTTTTGCCAGCAGACTCTCCTCTGTTCTGCGTTTTTTTTAAGGTTCGAGATCTAGCTGCTCCATCTCAACCTTTCAAACTCGTTGTGAGAACTAACCTCTGCCACTCACACACCAAGCACGCATCAAAGTAGCCGGAGCAACCTTTCTCTATTTACGGATATGATGAGACACACACGAGCTAATGTGACACATGTTCGCAATTTTCCTCCGAAAACCATCCCGTCAGGTCAAAAATATAAACATTTATAATAGGCTTACCATAGTGAATCAGGGTAAGACAAAAACACATTTTGGAAGAAGGACTGATGATGTACTGACTCATTACTTACATTTTGTTAATTTAAAAAAAAAAAAAAAAAAAAAGTAACTAAAAATTGTATGTAACTAAAATGTAACTAAAAATTTAGTGTAAAGCTACACTAAATACATAGTGTAGCTTTAAGGTCTTCCAGTTTACCTCAGCTATAGGCAGGCACTGGAGTGTTAATAGCGGGCTAAAGCATCTCATTAGGAAATAGATAGTGGGCGGCTGAAATCATCAGTGGATAAACCAACCACTCTTCTGACTTCAAACCTTCATGGATCATTTGATCAGCAGTGAGTAATTGGCTCCATCCTTCGTACGCTCTGACTTTACCTTTCGGCACAAAGCAATCTTTTAAAAGTCCAAAAGGGCAAAAGGAACGCGGCAAGATGTCGAAGGTGATTACTGTAATAAAGGTCACTCTGTTGTTTAGGAGTTTTACCTTTGTATCTTCAACAGCAACTACTCTTGTGACAGTAATGCAACAGAGAAAGAGAGTTTCTAAGTTAGTTGTTGACCTTTCACCACTATAAACCACCCTTTATTCACCAAAATGAAGGAAAAACAGTTTGGTTACAGTAGAGCTGCATGATTCTGGGGGAATTCAGAATTAGGATTTTTTGAATTCAAACCAAGATCACGATTCTCCCACGATTCTGAACAGACAACTAAACAAAATAACATGTAATTTATAAGAGGTGTAGTCTATTTAAAACGTTTAATGAATCTATATTAATTATTTTTTTTTAAATGGTTTGAATGAATGATTCAACGACTCACATAAGTACAAGTTGAGTACAAGGGTGAATCAGCATTTTTTGAACAAATAATTCAATGCCAAATACATTTTTTTTTTAACAGTACCAGGTGGCGTAACGATTTAATCGATAAAATCATTATTTGAAGCGCCATGTTACTTTCAAAAGTTGATTCACTCTATTTTTAGCACTTCCATAAACATCAGTGTTTATATCCAAACTATACACTTTTATCCCAGTTCTTCTATGATAATATGAATATTTGTAACACAGACATATTGATACTGTGTGGTTGAAAAGACCAAGTTTTTAAAGCTGTTTCATACCTATACATGACAACTACTCCCTGTGGCTCAGCGGCAGAGCCGTCGCAGATGCTCCGGTGTGATTTTGTCAAAGTTATAATAGACAGGCGAATCGTTGTCATGTCAGGAATGAGATTGCATGAGTGTTTGAATCGAGAGCGCGATCTTTAATGATTAATCGTGCAGCTCTAGGTTACAGTAAATAATCTTCTGAAATGAATTCAACATCTGACTGTTATATATATCAAACCTTCTTTCTGAGAAGACTGACTATGGAGCTGAGGCACTTAGAGGTCAGAGGTCAACTCAGGACACTTACCAGGTCTGTTTTGGTCAGGTCCTGATATTCCGAAGAGTAAAAGGAAGGTGTTTTCCCGAAGCTGTTGTTGTCACTGGCAGTTTTGTTTGGCTGGGCATGTTGACGGTAGGTGGCACTTTTAGGAGACCAGCAGAAAAGGTTGATGGATTCCCGGACACAGCGTTCAATGTCGATCTCTGAATGCAAGACGGGAAAGAGAGAAGCTTTAGGATGGCGATCCTAAATAAAATGATTTCATAATGTTCATAATTTCAACGCAAGTCCTAAGCTGATGAATACTTGCAGTTGTGGGCGAGTTAAATATAAGAGCGTTAAGAAGAACAGCAACTTTATGCTCATTTGGCAAAGCCACAGGAGAATCACAGACTGTCTAACTTCTGCCTAATTAAACTTGGATGACCTTGGAGTTTCCCTCCAAATGATCCAGCGACTTTGACTTCTTGCCAATGCTTCATTCAGTCACAAAGAAATTTAGTGAAGACATCAACACTTCATTCACACTCTCACAGTAACAGATGAAGGGGAGATTCAACTGCTTCCTTCAAATGCAAAGCGAACTCTCTTGAGCCATGAGCCTTAAACCGGAGATTAGAGTAAAAGGGATTCACATGGATATAAACAAATCAGGAATCCTTTTCTCGCTATCTCACTCACTTTCTATCCTGTTAGCGAAAGAAGTATCCCTAAAGAAATGGTTTAGCATGCTTGGTCTACTATTCAAATCAAGCCGAGTGTGACAGCTTCATTTTATTTAAGAGGATATGATCTGAATACTGGATTATAAACACTGGACTTTCTCTGAGGGGCTAAGATTACTGTCCTCTACAGTAGTATAGAGGCAAGACAGACTGAGCGAGAGTGAAAGAGGAGCTGTGCTAGAAGTTGCTGCTAGCATTTTAAGGCATCATTGTAATGCAACAGACGTGACAGCTCTAAAAGGTAGGGAGCATCGCATATATCAGTTGCAGAGAAGACAGACAATCTCATAATGCAATACACTGCGACAAACACAGTGAACAAAATCCAGAAATTGGAGATTATAAAAAGGTATATTTCCTAATGATTTTCTATAGGTCTTTTTAATTAAAAAATGTATTTCTTAAAATCCTTAAGCCATGAATCAAACTAACAAGCTCTGGGATGAGTCACAACTTTACAAACTTCATTTTAAAGCGAGAAAAGACCATGATACCAAGATTTTTTTGTGACTTACTACATTTACAGATTATAGATTTTATATTCCATTCTGAACCTATAGAGCATAATGCTTTTGAAAGAAGTCTCTTATGCTCACAAAGGCTTTATTTATTTAATAAAAAAATCCTCTAAAACCTTGTGAAATATTATTACGATTTAAAATAACTCTTTTAAATTGTAATTTAAAATGGAAAATGTAATTTATTCCTGTGATGCAAAGCTGAATATTCAGCATCATTACTCCAGTCTTCAGTATCACATGATCCTTCAGAAGTCATTCAATGATGATTTGATGCTCAAGAAACATATATTATTATTACCAATGTTGAAAACAGTTGTGCTGCTTCATATTTTTGTGGAGACCAGGATTCTTTGATGAATAGAACATTCAAAACAACAGCATTTATTTGGAATAGAAATCTTTTATAAATGTTACACATTGCCATCGCATCTCAGCACTCGCGTTTGTCTTAAAATTTGTACACATTCTCAGGTTAAAAAAATGACAATGCAAAAAAAAAATGTTTTAAATGAATTTTCAAGTCTGGAACTTGACTACTTCATGCTACTGAAATTAAGTCAGTAGCATGCAGTGTTTCAAATCAGTCACCTATGATAAGGCTCGTTCCAGTTAAGATGGCAAGCGAGGCTTTGGAACAGAGAGAGAGAAAGGAGGAGGATGAATGCAAACAGCATGAGAGATGAGGCACCAATCAGTCAGTGCATTAGAGACTTGACAGATGATCCGCCTTTCCTCCAACCATCACCTCCCTGTGCCTCCTTCCACTGACCCAAATCTAGACGCAGAGATGAGGAATGACATATGGATCGGGAGGTTCGAGACATTCACACATCAGAAATATGGTGCCTTGTCACCTCTGCCGTAACTCTTACATACAATCCCCCCAATCGCTGAGAACAGTGCATGCACTAGGGGTCCTTGACATCCCACATGTTTGCCCCACATACAATCCAGACTCCATAAGAACTGATTCTCGAATCCCAACCCAACACAGTGGCACTGGGGAATGAGTAAAGACATTCAGTCACAATGCATGAATGTTGCATGAAACACCACCGCCTTCCAGCACAGAATTCCCACTGCAGTCAAGACAAATACCATGCATTTGAAAGACAGGTCTGGCTATGCATTCCACATTTCATCTTTATAAACACAGCTTTCGTCACAGTATTAGATGCAGACATTATTCAGACACTGATATTGACTTTCACATGGCATGAAATAGACATGCCTGAAGGAGTCATCTGGATTCAGTAGTACAGTTGGATAAGAACTAAATTACACACTACTAAATTCTCCTGACTTCATCCACTATGAATGAAGGAGTGAAATCAGCCTCTACAGGATGTGGAACAGACATTATTATTATGCTTGTAATGACAATAACGCTAGTAACTACAATATTTTGGTGTAAACAAATGGTTATCATGGTCATTTTTTGGGCACCTAAGGAATAACTGAAGTGAATCCTTTTCACTTTAAACTAGTGGCCAGATTTTTTATTATGAAATATATCAGCACTGAGCCATGGCTAAATCTGCTTGGTTCAATTAACAGGAAATTTACACTTAAAAATGACAAAATAAAAATATAAATTAAACTACTGTTCAAAAGTTTGGGGTAAAATAAGATTTTTGATAGAGATGCACCGGTATGAAATTTTTGTCCGATACTGATAACCGATAAATCTTTATATTTGAAAGCAGATAACTGATATATTGGCTGATCAATCTAAATCCAAATTTTTATATAATTTTTGAGAGCCTGATTACAAAAACAAAAGTCTCACCATTAAATTGATCACACAATTATAGTGTTCTCATTATAATTTTCTGTAACCTACATGACAGACTTGCGCTGCACATGTTGCACTGTATTTTCCTTTTTGAAGTGATTCCAATCATATTTCCAGCAATTCAAAAGCATTATGGCGAACAGTGCATATCTGAAGTGTCTCAGCTGAAGGACATAATCCATCATTTATCAGCTTTAATATATCAGCCCAATTTTCTTATCGGGCCGATAACGATAACATCAAAAATGAACATACAGTATATCGGCCCATACCGATATGGTGGCCAATATATCGTGCATCTCTTTTTATTTGCAATTATTTTATAAAAATACAGTAAAAACAGTAATATTTTGAAATATTATCACAATTTAAAATAACAGTTTTCTATTTTAATATCGTTTAAAATGCTATTTATTCCTGCGATGCAAAGCTGAATTTTCAGTGTCACATGATCAATCAGAAATCATTCTAATATGATGATTTGGCATATTTTTTTCAAGACTCTTTGATGACCTGAATGTTTAAAAGAACAGAATTTATTTTAAATAAAAATCTTTTGTAAAATTATAAATGTTTTTACATCATGCTCAGGTATATGCTTAGTAAATATCTTACTGACCCAAAACTTTTGAAAGCTAGAGAAAAAAAATATATAAAATGTTTGTTCAAAGATACAGTAATTCGATTTTTTGGATGATATTATGTCATAAACAGCAATGTCTCATTTGCTATCATTAAATAGTATCACATCAATATCATATATCAACAGTACCACCCTCCTTAATTGGCATCAATATCAGTACAATCCTTTAAAAATGTATATCTGTCAGGCACTTCCACTAAACTCCACCCGGAGCTTCACGGCTTCTATTGACAGAACGGATTAATGTTAGTCTGGGCCATTTAACACCTATCAGCTCGTGAATACATTTCATCACTACCATCATTTTCCAGCTCACAGTTTCCAAAACGCATAAGAGTGGAAAGAAAAAATGGCCTTGATAAAGGTGATAGCGGTTAGCTATCATCTTTATGAGGCAATAAAAAAGACTGAGGAGAAAAATTCACCTCCACAACCTTTCTCCAACGAAATCTTTTGTGATTTAAAACTGAAAAGGATGTCTGCAGTTGTGGCCAAAACAAAAACACGCTGTCATGTATACAAAACCAGTCTCCACGGTTTAATTAGTAACCTGCGTGAGAGAATAAAAATGAAAAAAATGTTAAAACATGTTATTAACAAGTTGAGACGTTTGTGTACGGGAGGCAGGAATTACAAGCCACAGATTCACCAACTCTATATTTAGCGCTAACAAGTGTGTAAAGTAAACACAGTCATGTAGCAACAAGTGGGTCAAACAAACACGTTAGGACAGAGGAATGTGATGATGGTGCTTAAAGTCTCAATGGAAAAATGTCTTTGGATGCTATGGGAATGGGAGTAGGGCATGGGCAGAAATTAATAATGCGCTTTAAAGTTCTAAGGTTCTTGTTTTTATGGTAAATTGCTGTATTTGTTATGTGCCCTCATAATCTTTAAAGGAGAACTCCGGTCAATTTTAACATTGAGCTCATTTTTTTGTAAATTTGGAGTGCTGTCAATACAGAGAACAACGACAAAAATCGGTGTTGCCTACACCGTGTTATCCTCTTTTTAAAATTTGCACCCTGTTGACTTCAATGGGGCAAGTTTTAAACCTGCTTTTAGCCTCTTAACATCCTTGATGTGTCATTACAAGTGCACAGCCATGTGAGTGATTCCTTCAGAGTGAACGCGGTGAATCTGACTGCAGTAGATATGAATAAAAATGATAATAATTCAGCCAGCGCACATACCTGTATTTACATCCTGTTTTCGGTCGAAGTCCACAGTAATCGATTGTCGAGTTCTCCACTGTTGCTTAGCTACCTATGATCATGCGTGTGAACTCGACAATCGACTACTGTGGACTTCGACCGAAAACAGGATGTAAATACAGGTATGTGCGCTGGCTGAATTATTATCATTTTTATTCATATCTTTCACATCTACTGCAGTCAGATTCACCCGTGTTCACTCTAAAGGAATCACTCACATTGGCTGTGCACTTGTAATGACACATCAAGGATGTTAAGAGGCTAAAAGCAGGTTTAAAACTTGCCCCATTGAAGTCAACAGGGTGCAAATTTTAAAAAGAGGATAACACGGTGTAGGCAACACCGATTTTTGCCATTGTTCTCTGTACTGACAGCACTCCAAATTTACAAAAAAATGAGCTCAATGTTAAAATTGACCGGAGTTCTCCTTTAATCAAAATAATTTCCCCTCATCAGAGAAGAGATAATGCGTTTACTGGCGAGAGGGCGGGATCAACCTGTCAATCACATGAGATCCACCAATAGAAAACCAAAACCATCCAGGCAATTCCCCATGGACAAAATCAAGCCCTTCCCTACTTTTTTTTTTCTTGTTTGAGAAGCCATTTCCATCAGATATGTGTCACAATAGGGAAGAAACGTAGAGATCGACCAATATTGAGCTTTTATAACTGATACGATACTGATTTCACATGTTTATATGCTCGATAACCGATATACATAGCCAATATACATTATTTCTGTTTATTACAGTTATAACAGCACTGAATTGAACACAACTTTTTTTCTATACTGTAATCTCACTTTCTCCTTGCATACGCAACAAAACACACTTCTACATCAATAAATAAAGGAGTCTGAAAGAGTGCAAAGAATAAAGTGCACTGTCACAAAAAAAAAAAAAAAAAAAAGCTTTGACCAGGTAAACAAACCGATAACAGGTATAGGATGTAAAAATAATTCTATCAAATTTTTAAAAAACATAAAACATTCTAAACAGCCAATAACATGAAAAAAAAAAAAAAAAAAACATTCCTAATTTTATTTATAATAACAGCAGAGAAAGTAAAAGTAAAAGCAATATCCGATTTGTGAATGAATCATTCTTTTGAGTCGGATGTTGTCAATCGGATGTTGTGAATCAGTTGACTAAACTGGTCAGGGCTGCGTTTCCCAAAATCATCGTAAACCTAAGTTGATCGTAGAACAATTGCCACCAATGGTCTCTACGATCAAGCTTGCGATGCTTTTGGGAAACTCAAAAAAAAAAGACTCAAAGTTTCAATCACAGTGGTTAACAATAACAATTATTAATGTATAGCATCTTTGTAGCCTAATGGTTATAGAGTCGGACCCAAAGGTTGCGGGTTCAATTCTCAATACTGGCAAAATGGCTGTCTGTGTGCGTCTACGGTTTGCAGTGTGTGTGTGTGTGTGTGTGTGTGTGTGTGTGTGTGTGTGTTCACTACTCACTGCTCCTAATGTGTGTGCACTAATGGGTTGAATGCAGAGGACAAATTCCGAGTATGGTCACGTCACTTCACTTAAATATTGATATTTTTACCATAAAACTTTCAGAATATTCATTTGTTCCTCTAGCAAACACCCAGAACACCTTAGCAAACACACAGTAATGCCCTGGCAAGCATCCACAACACTGTAGCACTGCGGTAAGTGAGAAATGCACTTTGTGCTCACATGTTCTGCAGCAAATGTAAAAATGAGTTGAACAACGTTCTCTGGATCTCAGAGAAAAAATGAACCATGTCAAAGGAGGAACAAATGCTTCTGATTACCATTTGTGTGCAGGTTTGGCTATAGTTAAAAAGATCAAATTGTGAAAATGTCCTTTAAATCTACTGATTTGGTTTAGAGTTTGGTTTAAAAACATTTGCATTTAAAAACTCTTCACAAATCCAGTGAAATCAACACGTGTGTGTTTGAGCTGAAAGTGTTTGACTGAAGGAAACCGAGAGTGAGCTGGTAAGCAGCGAGGACAAATATTTTACCTATAAAAGGAGTTTTCTTCCTCAACTCCTCAGACTTTCATGTGGCTTGCCAGCGAAAAGAACAGAAATATGAAATCCCTAAATCTTATTGGCATCGACCCTGCAGCCCGATTGGATACACCAGCCTCCTTCTTCCAATGACTTTTAAATGTTTAATGCCACTCGCTCCTCTGCGTCCAGGAAATAGCCATTTAAAACGAGCGATTTGGAGACAAACGAACCGAAACAATCTCAAGATGCGAGATAACGGCCCCCATCATGGACGCCTGCCAAGGAGATCCAGTAACAGCAGAGGCAGAGGCAGTGCACGAGCACAACTCAACAGCATGTGGTGGAAGAAATGACAGCCGTGACCTTCTCAAACATAAATGTCTGCATGTTCATCCACGTTCTCCAGGAACTCCCGCCCCACGCGGTGTTAATTACATTGCTGCCACAATTACAGACAGAAAAGAGAAGAGATGCCAATCCCACGAGACCTCCGTTCAACCTGCGGGAAAAAAGCCCCGTCCTCGGCTTCAAACGCGAAACTTTCAAAGCCGTTTAATTCTCTGAGAGCTTGTGCAGATTTTCACAGCATAATGTTACTAGTCAGTAAGCTGACAAAAGTTTTGCTTTGAAACAAATTCCCTGTTTTGTGAATACTGATGCTTTGCATATGCCCCCAAAAAACCCTAGGCAACATTTACAGACTTCACAAAGAGAAATAATATATGACATGTTTGTAAATAATTCTCTCCAAGTCTTCCTCTGAAACACAAAATCCTACCTAGACAACTAGCTGAGCTTTGCAAAAGTTTTATCAGCAGTAGATTGATAAAAACCAACATACCGTGGTATTGTATGATAGTTCGTTTTATAATGATATGCCATGATATTAGCATGGTACTCCAAGAAACATCACAGAAAACTATGGTACCACCACATTACATTCCCAAAAACAAAGGTAATAACATAATGATATATATGTCCTGAAACATTGGTATTAGCATGGTAGCATGTCTAAAATCATAGTAATACCAAGGTATTTAATAGCATAGAAAGCATAAAACATTGATCAACGATGATCATTTTTCCATCTGTGAAGTTACATTAAAAATGCAATGAATACAGTCAAATTATTATTGGAAAACACTAATTTTTTTATGTTTCTAATTTAAAATTTGTTTTGATATTTTCTGTGGAGTTTGTGTCTAGGTGGTGTAACACTCTGGAGATAGTAATAACACTTCACTGCATTATATCTTCAAGAACAGTATAGTGGAATTATTTTTTAAATATTATTAATATTTGAAAAGCAGGCAATATCAGAAAGTATCTGTCAAAATATCATGAAAATATCATGATTGTCTGTTAGATCAGTATTTATTATTAATATTATCATTAGTATTATTATTATTTTATTATTATTTCAAATCATGTCAAGTAGATGTCAAAATCCAACATAAAAGGCCAAGACATTTGTTAAAAAAAATATATAAAATAATAATAATAATAATAATAATTGGGTACACTCCAGGAAATTTGATACTTTTCAACTTTCCGTTTTAGGTTTGACGTAAACTGACGTCAAAACTAAAATATAATTTTTAACTGCTTTAACAAACAACTTAATGTTTTCACTTCATTAAATAGATTTCATTCATTTTGTAATACTGTACAAGCATTTTTACAAAAATTTTGATTTTTAAAAGATTTTCCCTTTTTATATACCCTGATTTGACACTTGATTTGATTTAGAATACAAAAAAAAAAAAAAAAAAATTAGAAAATAGAGTTAGTGGGAGGAGGTGATTAAAATAACCAACAATACAAAAATAAAACTAATATAAAAATATTACTATATTACTACTCTATGTACAGCACTTTCTAAAGAGAAAATATCTAACAGCAATGATTTCTGATGGATGATGGATGCCAGAGCTGAATCCATTAATAATGGATGATAAAAAACAAAAAAAAAACATACCCAGACCACTTTTTCCTTATAATTCATAAGGAAATATCTTTATTTCTGAAGTCAACTACATACCGTTGAGTGTTAGACTCTAGATACTTATTCAGGCCAGTAGATTTACATGGTTTAAAACTGATTTTGACAGAACTGGACAGCTCCAAAACAGCCCTGCTAGTTAATCTGGCTTTGGAAACCGATCAAACCCTAGTCTTCCCGCCTGGAGCCATGCAGCATCCCTTGCGTTCTCTGGTGAAGTCAAGTTTTTAGAAGTATCTGATGGAAGACTGTCCTGTAAAATCGTTGAAGCTATTTCCAGACTTGTCAGTGACAGATGCTTATTAGCCACTTGTAGTCAGATGCTCTTTTTGTCAAAATGTGATTTGTGCTTCACTTCCAGCCGGATATTTGTCTTCTGACAGGACAGAGTAATGGCGTGTCTCATGGGCTGCTGTTGAACATCGTTGCCATATCTATAACAGATTTCTCTGTGATTGCCTTTGATTTGATTTTCTTTTGCCTTTTTCAAAATTAGTTTGGAATGCCTCTCATAAAAACACCCCTGCCACCTGACAGATATCACTAGATCATGCTTCCCGCCAATTCATACTTCTCTCTGTGACACCCTAGTCTCTAGAAGCTCTAAAAATTAATTTAGATGGCACTGTGTGTTTGAAGTAATAACTTTTGCAATTCCATTTGGTGCAACCAGTGCCCAACACTTCAGCTTTCAAGGTGCAATAAGTAGTGTTTATGTTTCATATATGTCTTCCGAAACTCTGATATAACAGTATTATCCTCTTTGTGGCCTCCACTAGAAGGACAGCCTAACAAACAGGCATTCCCTGGGACATGTCAACTTGTGAGGTGAGATCCTCTGGTGGTTTAGGTTATTAACTTAGTCAAATGCTGGAATAAGCTAGCCTGGTTTCTGCTACTGAATAAAATAGAAAAGGTAATTGCGACTTTTTATCTCACAATTGTGACTTTTTCCCCCTCAGAATGGCAAGATATAAACTTTCCGATAAATTGCGAGAAAAATAGTCAAAATTGTGGCATAAAAAGTCATAATTACCCTTTGTATTTTTTATTATTATTCCGTGGCATAAACAAGCTTCCATACTGGTCATATGCTTATGGTTAATAAAACTTATTTTTTGCACACCACTGATATGACTGAGACAATGTTATTTTAGTATTATGTATATACTATTAGAGTATGTATTAATATTTTGAATTAGCTTTCATTTAGATTTTAGATTAAGTTTTTTTTTGTTTAGTTTTTTTGCTTTTTGTCATTTTTATTCGGTTTTTATTTTTCTATTCAGCTTTAATTTATATTATTATTTCAGTTTTAGTCATTTTAATACTTTCAGTTAGTTGCCAAGGCAATTTTTTTTCACATCTTATTTTAGACTGAAAATGATTTTTAATAGTTTAAACTAAAGCGTGTAAAGTGGAAAAAAATACAAATTGCACCAAAAACTGACGCCAAACCTAAAATATAATTTTTAACTGCTTTAACTAACAACTTAAATTGGTAAAGATTTTTTAATTTTATTTTTGGGAATAGCATGACGGTGAGTAAATGATAACATATTTATTTTATATATGATTTTGCATATGAGATTAATAAAAAAGTAAAAAAAAAAACAGGAAGTATAACCAGCATGTGTTACATGTTGGATCTGTGTTTCCCCCCTTCATTGTGTTTTTGGTTCAGTCCTGTGACCTAGTGTTCCATGATTGTTCTAATTAGTCATGTCAATCACCTGTGCATTGTCAATCACCTCATTAGTTATCTTGTAACACACCATGTATTTATACCTCGTGTTCTCCTTCAGTCTTTGTCCGTTATCGTCAATATAAGCGTTTGAATGTATAAATGTTATTTCTACATATTCTATTAAGAGCAGGCGCGCTCAACTCTCAAAATAGTTTATGGGTGCGAGTAATAAAAAACGTTTATCAAAAGTAAAGATGAAAAACCGCACTCTCAGGTTCTATTTTCATACATTTATTATTACCATGTCCTCACAGACGCGTTTCGGCCTAAGCCATCATCAGTGTGTACACACTGATGATGGCTTAGGCCGAAACGCGTCTGTGAGGACATGGTAATAATAAATGTATGAAAATAGAACCTGAGAGTGCGGTTTTTCATCTTTATTTCTACATATTCCTCATCTCCATGAGCTTTGTCCTACACGTAACGTGACAGAATAACGGACCCTCAAAGTGAGTAAAAGAATGGACTTACCAGCTGTCCAACTGCTCTGCTTGGAGCAGGAGAAGCTTTCCCTCGAGTCTCACACCTGCGCATTCCTCGACCTGGCGTGCCTTACCTCCTTCCCTGACAGATCGCTGAGCGTCTTTTTCCTTACAAGCCTCAACGTGGAGACGAAGGCCCGCCTGCCCGGTGTGGGACCTCGGGGAAATTTCGCCCAGTATGTGGAGTGGGTGTTGGTGAACTGCGGCTCGGCATACACCATCGGCCCTGCTGGGGATGACGGAGATCAGCCTGCCGCGATAGACGAGCCAGTGCCGAGGATAAGGACGGAGAGTGTCATCACCACAGAGCCCGGACCACAAACGGAGTCTGACCAGGTGCGTGAGCCGGCAACATCGTGCGTCGCAGAGGGAGTGCTTGTGGAGCTCGAGGGCTGGGATGAGAGCCTCGCCCACACCACTACTACGTTGGATGAGATGCCAGTGGCCTCTGGCATATATTATAAGGAATTGAAGGACATTTTTGAGGAGAGCCTCATAGACTGGTTTGGCAAGGTAATTCCCGTTTCCCCTGTATCTCCAGAGTTCCCAGTATCTCCAGTGTCCCTTGTATTACCTGAATGCCTGCCCAGCCT
The DNA here is from genome assembly GCF_949319135.1 of Squalius cephalus. NCBI lineage: Eukaryota > Metazoa > Chordata > Actinopteri > Cypriniformes > Leuciscidae > Squalius > Squalius cephalus. The sequence goes on from NC_137123.1 coordinate 20,206,441, forward strand.
CCCTCTCCCACCTCCTCAATCAGCCAGTTCCTCAGCCCTGCCTCCGCTGCTGTCCTTCAACCCCTCTGCAGCTCCCATATGTGTTGAAGACCTGCCATGTGTCTTCAGGCCACCAGCTCCACCTAGCCTGAAGGATCCCCTGTCTCCACCTCCAGCCTCTGGGCCCATCGCTCCACCTCAATCTGTCAACACTTCGGCTTCGCCTTGGCTCCTCCCTCCCAAGCTCCACAGGAAACCATCGGCCATACGGCTTCTCCAGGCTCCCTCGTCCCTCCGGCTCCGCCTTGGTCAGCCGTCGACCTGCCTGCACCTTCGGCTCCGTCTGAGTCCGCCTTTCCCCCGGCTCCGCCTTTGTCCCTGGTCCCACCGGCTCAGCCTCTGTCCTCTGGTATTCCGACTACACCTCAAATGCTCGTCGCCACAGCTCTACCTCAGTCTCCAGGACCAGTGGTCTCGCGTGGGCTCATTGGCTATTCAGCTTCACCAGGGTCTCCATCTGTGGCATCATCTCCGTCGGCCGTGCCCAGGGTGTCGCCTTCCAGCAAGTCATCTACACCATGGCTCCTCCCGCCTTCGACTCCGCCCTGGGGCCTCGTCCCGGCTGGTCTCTGGCATGTCATCTGGCTCCTCCTGCTCCTTGCTCCACACTGGCTTCTCCCACCATCCACTCCTCCATGGACTGTTTTTGTTTGTGCCCTGGACTTTTTGATTTTTGTTAGCTCCACGGATTGGATCACAAGCATAGTCCTCATCAAGTGGCTTCTGTATCTGGATAACATATCGGATCTCACAGCTAGTGAGACCCTGAAGTGGTGGGTTTTCTTTTAAAAACCGTTTTCATTCAGGGTACATTTTACAAATCTCGCAAAATGAGGAGGATGAAGAGGCTGCAAGTATCCGAGAACGTTGCCAGCTGTGGTGGGAAAAATGTGTGTTCTTTACAGAAAATGAATGGTACTGCAACTTTAGGGTGCGAAAGCAAACATTTCAGTATATTTGCGATTTGCGATGTACTTTGCACTCGACTGTCTCGCAAAATCACACAGCTACGTACAGCAATTCCTGGAGGAATAATGACAGTGGGCGGGGTTTTGTGTGATGTCCACCTGTGAATGCAGACACGATGGCTGGATTGCATTTACATCGCACTGAGATTCGATCACAATGCGTCCTCGACTACCTCCGAACCTGGACACGCTGATCGGATAACATACCGATCAGAAGCGCGTCTTGTTACACTTGTCTTTTCAATGCGTATGTGGACAACATCCAGATAGGTCGCATGTTAATGCCAAGTGTAAAGCAGTCCCTGTGTATTTATACCTTGTGTTCTCCTTCAGTCTTTGTCCGTTATCGTCAATGTAAGCGTGAATGTTTGGTGTTTCCCCTGAGAGTTTGGTTATTAAATGTTATTTCTACATATTCCTTGTCTCCATGAGCTTTGTCCTACACGTAAAGTGACAGCATGCATATCCATTGATATTTAAATAAGAACAAGACATTTAAATGCCTCTTTCCTGCTTTTTTTTTTTTTTTTACCTTGATTTACAAGTACACACACACACACACACACACACACACCTCACTACCAAAACAAGCTTTCTTTAACCCTTGTTTTGAGCGTTTTGGCCCGAGAGATACGGTGACAAGTTTCAGGAATTCTCCTGCTTTCAACTGCCATGGTAACGGATATTTTTCACATTATTTTGGGAAGTAATCCCTGCATTGTGACTGAGTGTACACACCATCAGCATTCCTGCAGCGCTGAATGCTCCCAGCTAATTCCCTCACATTAGACTCAATCATCGTCCATCACTTCAGCCACGGCACAGCTCCGTGTTGACAGCAACCTCGGGGAATCGTGGCAAGCAGATGCCAGAGGAGACACACGGTGTCCCGGCCGGAACGCCACACCGTTGCCAGCTGCCTCTTCCCACATACCACGGGGAAAGAACGGCATAAGCCACATAACTTATCCTGAGCTCATCATAAACAAGTCTCAACTGAGCCCCGGCATCAGGAAGCTCAGAGGGAATAAAGCACACTGTTTGACAGAGGTGTGTTTAAACAGACAAGTGTGCATTATTTGCTCCACAGCAACTGCAGCAAACTCACATGTGTATTTATAAGCATCCTTGTTGCACTACACTCTAAGGAAAATGGTTACATGGGGTTCTATATAGAACCCTAGGAGGTTCTTGACTCAATTTTAAAAAACCCTTTATTTCAAAAAGGTTCTATTATATAAGAATAAATATCTTAATTGATTGCATATTCTGTAACAAATCCTTCCCTCGCAGGTCAAAATGACCCGAAGGCCTAAAATTATACTTTTTTTTTCTTGTCCAAAAAGCTTATATCATTTAATTTTTATTATATATTTGGGAGATTTTTTATTATTTTATGTACCATTAAATTACTAGATTTCCTCATTCCTACATTCCTCACATTCTTTCAAATTAAATTCAAAATAACTTTCAAATACATGCATAACCAGTTCAGAATCTCTCACAGTGGGTCAATTTGGGTGTCTCTGCCGACCTCTTGTGGAAAAAAAATAATATAACATGATATTTCGTGACTTCTGCCACTAGATGACCTTATAGCTCTATATTGAGCAAAAGAGCTGTTCCGCTGGGTCCTAAAGTCAGTTCTTGAGTATCTCTTCAGTATGCATTCAGATACCCATATAGACATTCTAAAATCTTTTTTGTTAAAATTTTAGCATTTTATGTTTTAATTTTAAGCATTTTTTAGTTTTTTCTATGTATACTGAAGCATTCCTCTCATTCCATTCAATTCCTAAGGGGGTCGAATTGCCCCATGAGGGAAGAATTATATATATTTTTTTCTTATTACAACCACATAAACTCCTCGAATCCAGTCAATTTGTTTGTGTGTATTCGTGGTTCAAGTGCAAAAAAGTCCTAAGGTATTGGACCACTCGGATGAACACTCAATTTAAAAAAGAAAATTGTTCAAAATGAGTTTTGGGTCAAAATGTTATTTTTTGAGTTTGAGTTGAGTTGAGTGGTGTTCATAACATTTAATAAAAATACAAATTAATTACAATAAAATTAATTAAATAAATCTAAATCCATGAAATGATCCCATAGTGGAAACTCCTAAATGGTTCTATATATGAAGCGCCTGATAAGGGGCTTTCGCACCGGAGGAAGTAGCCACTTTTAAACATGTTCACACCGCAGGAACTGGGAATGATTTTAGTTCTAGGAACGCCTTTTAGAGGGAACTAAATTAGCTCCTATTTCTGAGTAGAGTCTAACCCAGCACAATAGGAATTACCAGTGTTTTAAGAGTGTGCTGATTGGCCGAATGCATGCCATATGAAACACAGGCATCCGCCAGAGTCCAGGCACTTCAACCATTCACAGCGTCCTAAATTCTCCAGTTGTTGACGTTGTTGAATGCCGCGCTTAAATGACTCCGCTGTCTGCCGGCTTACTTCATTTCAGAGTCACTACTACACCCGGGAAAATGGCCCTAGGGGAAAATTAAGTTCTCGGGGGACCCGCCCTGGTGGCTAGTTCCCACAACTGAGTTCCTATTACTATACAGTGAGAAAGCCCCAATAGAGCCTTTTAAGATTCTATATAGAACCTTTTCTTCTAAGAGTACAGCATAAAGTAGATTTACACACAATGCACCTGTTCTACACAATTCTAGCATACACTTTAACCAAAAGCTCAATGCAAAAATATTCATTTCGCAAATTCGCAATGCAAATTTATGCAAACGAAACTGCAAAAAAGTAATTCACAAATTTCCATTAGCATACAACTGCCTTTTTCAATGCCTATTCAATATTCAACAACTTGCCCTGTTGAAAAAGAGTCTGAACTAAACTGGTACACAGAGGTTAGCTAAACCTAACAAATGTCATTTACATATAGAAGTCTTAAAGGTAGAGAAGCAACAGCTTGTTGGGTCGGAGATGGTCATGGGAAACTAAATCGCAACTGTTTTTGTAATATTACAGTTGAATTTTAGGGGGAAACCATTCAAATGCTACAAAAGAATATGGAAATAGAATGTTTTCTGTGCGCCGTTGACTCTTACCGGGCAGGTCTGAGAAGAGCAGTATGCATTCGTTGAATCCGTTGGCCAGCAGACGGTCTCTTAGCTGCTGCAAAATAGCTACACCGATGCAAAAAGGGAAAGAGGAGTTTCCCAAAAGCAGAGTGTCCCACAGGTGGAAGATCTTGTGCAGGGGGAACACATCTGCGGAGGAAATGGGACAACAAATGACTTATTGCGAGTATAGTTTGCAGCCTTTGCACTGTAACAGCTGTGCATTAATCTGGTCAACAGGCATACTGTATCATAGCTGTTGCTATGTTGTGTGTTTTTGTAATTCCAGATTGTGTATTTTCAGATTCCAAAACAGGAACTATCCATGTTTATAAAAAAGAAATGTTTTTTTAATTTTTTTGATAATAAAAAAAAAAATCAGTTCTTTTATTCATTTTTGTTGTGCATTTAAAGAACGAAACTTATTGTTTGTTGTGTGATCATCAAAAGACAACAGAGCATAATTAAGTTATACAAAGTACAGTTTTTCACTGTTAATATTGTGCTATTCATAATAAAACAATAATTATTATATTATTAATAGCAATAAAAATAGTAGCAATAACAATAAAATATGAATAGAAAATTATTATTATTGTTTTAACCACAAAATACTGCAGTTGTTGCAATGTTTGATGAAACAATGCACAATTAGTCCATCAGTGCTTATTGTTTAGAAAATGAAACAGAGCATCTTGAAATGATCTTCTATATTTATTATTAATAAAAAATAACTACTATTACAACATTAACAGCATTAACAATATCCCTATTCAATATATATGATAAGTATTATAATTATTATTTTTGTTATTATCAGTATTATTATTATTATGTGTATTTTTACCACAAGCTACTGCACATTACAGTATTTTTGATAAAACAATGCATAATTAATCCATCAGTGCTTATTGTTCTGGAAATGCAAGTCTCTGAAAGAGAACAATACATGTTCTGATTATGTCTTTGAAGATAAACGCATATTTCATATTTCGAACCAAAATAAATGCGAATGCATAAATTACTACAGAGTCAATCACTTAAAAAAAAACACTATAATTAGTTAACATGGTTGGATGTCCTTCTATAGTTTTACCATCTGGATCATCTCAACACTGTTCAGCCTTCATGTAGAATAAACCATCCTCAAATTAATGTTGCTAGTCAACGTTATATTAGGAGGAAAAAAAATGACACTTTATAATAAGGTCCTATTTGCTTGAGATCTGCAGTCAACATGAGCCACTAATACTTACGTGTGAACATTGTAAGGAACCACGGGATCGCGTAGAGCTGAAAGGAACAGAAAGAAAGAATGTTCACTCTTGCACAAAAGCCGGTTCTACATGAGCAACGACGTGATTAATATGAATAAACAGCACGGGCCCTTTTATAATTCCCAATAAAACACCTCAGCTATTGTTCAATTCATCAGAGGAAACCTGTATTTGCAATTCAGGCCTGTGCTTCACAGCCCACTGTGAAACGAGAGGACGTGTGTGGGAGTGTAATGAACAGCGTCTCCCTCCAGCACCTGTTCCAACACTGCCTCTTTTCCCATGGTTCTGCTCGGTTGCGGTTGGGTAGGATGTATAATCCATTTCGGCAGTTGATTGGTGGCTCGGCCTCAGAGGGGTTTAGGGAGAGACGAGAGGACGAGTGTGAGACAGGCTTCAGTCTAGCCAGCCTGGGAAGAGCTCCATCTCCAACTGAGACAGACTGACCGCTGCTAGACATCACAAGTCGAATTAAGAGGAGACAAGGAGCTGTGCATGATGGGACGAAATACAGTGACATCCTGACACCCAATAAAGAACAACACATGCTACTAGGGGTGTAACGATATATCGCAATACAAAAATGCAACAATATGTATCGTGGATAGTGACAATATGTATTGTTCACCCAAAATGCAAATTCAAAAAATTCAAGTTTACAGAGTTTTAGGGTCAGTACTACATTAAACTACTATATATGATGTTGAATATAATGTATAATAATGCAATGAGGGAATATTTGTGGGTCCTGATAATGCCAAATGTCTTATATTACCAGTGAAAAGTGTCTATTTTAGTGTATTATTTTAAATATCTCTAGCCAGTGAAAGAGTACAAGCATATTAGTCAAGTCATCTTCATTTATATAGCACTTTTAACAATGGCGCGGGCCATTTAACTCAAAGGCGCGGGCGCGCGAGAGAAAAATAAAAAAATAAAAACTAGCTGAGCACACGGGTGGCGCGTTAACAGGCTAGCAGTAGCGAATTACTAAAGTGTTGTGCTAGTAGTAACGGAAGCTATGTCAGGTTAATCTGAGATGTTGGGTAAGCTGTATTTAGTATAAACAACTACAAATTGTAGTAAATGATGGTTCAAATCAAAGAAATACGAGGCTAAGACGGAGCTTACAGCACCGAAGCAAACAAACTCACAGCAGGCAGCGAGGCAGGAAAATAATCTAAAATTAGTCTAAAATAATTCTGTTTTCAGCTTCAGAATCATGAATATTTTTATTCTGGTTTCACCATTGTCCTGTGCATTGGGTTTCCTGCACTATTCCAAGCCTATTCATTTACACCCACAATGTAATACCAAATTTAGCATTTGAATCAACAGAATAATAAATAAACCGTTTTTACCATATGTCTTAGAGTATCGCAATATCGTATTGTGAGTTCAGTATCGTGATATGTATCGAATCATGTGTATGAGCGACAGTAAAAAGAGTAATATTGTGAAAAATTATTTCAATCTAAAATAACCGATTTCTATTTTAATCTCTTTTAAAATGTAATTTATTCCTGCGATCAAAGCTGAATTTTATGAAAGTCTTCAGTGTCACATGATCCTTCAGAAATCATTCCAATATCATATACAGAAAGTGACCTGGGAGAAGGGCGCCTTTAATTACATCATAACAAGCATTACCAAATTAGATCCAAAATTATGTTTGCTATTTTGCCTGAGCACTTCAATGGATGCTTCAAAAGGAAAGCAAAATAATGGCGGTTAGTTTTGGCGAAGAACGGCCTATCCAACATCACCAGAATGCCAACATGAAGCAGGACACAAAATTTTGCTGTGAATTTCAGGCCTTACGCTGCCAAATATAACAGCACTCATGCAGACATTACAGAACTGAGCCAAATCCTCAACTAACATCAGCCAAGATGTACACATGCCTCAAAGACACTTTGATAATAACAAGATAAGTCAAATCAAGATCAAATATTATCCCGACTGCAGAGAAAATTAAAATGACAACTATGGGAAGAAACGGCCATGGCTTGGTTACAACTTTTGTGAAGACAATATGACTGGCGTTTGCCCATGCATAACACACCACTGTGTTCCAGGTTGCTAGGGCATGAGCAGATGGTTGTTAGGGTATTCTAGGCAGTTGTTTTCTGGCCAAAGCTAACAAGACCCATCTTCTTCCAATAAAGAATGTAAAATGCTATTGCCATGGCCCCTTTAAAAGAGCGCAAGGTGACATTGGGATTGTGCTGACAAGAAAACAAACACTTCCAGATCAAACGCATTGGGAATTGGCAGGTTTAAGCATATATAATGGTCTTCTCAGAGCTCGGCAACAGTTACATCCTCTCATGAGTCTTTCTTTTCATTCTTACAGTCGAACCATAACAGCAGCTGTTCAGAGGCTGAACAGAACACCAGTTCTCTCCTCTTGCATCAAAGACCAGTTCAGTGTTGATTCCCACAACTCATCTTTTATTTGGACCCTCAATCATAGAGATGTCTCTGTGGAGGTCACCTATCCAACAGTGTAGAAAGACATCAACCCGGCGTTTTAAAAAATAAAGAGGGAGTTTGTGAATCCTAGATTGTTCCGGTCTGTGCGTGCTTGTGGAGAACTTGGCCAGAGCTCAAATCTCAGGGTCAGCTGTGTGTGAGAGAAGCTGATGTGTGACAGGACCAGAATGCATAGATGCACTCAATCACTAAGGAAAGGATCTGCTGTCAAAAAAACAGGGCTCATACCAGGGACGGATTAAGAGGCTGCCATGCCCTGGAGACGGACCTGTCTAAAGCTAGGCACATGCCCTGGTAAGCCCGCGCGTTAATCGGTCCCTTGCTCATATATATATTTTTACCAATAAATTTGCATGACTTTTGAGGTAAATATTCAGGACTAACCGTTCAGTAAAACATACGTATAAATGTAAAATAAGAGTAAAAATCCATCAAATTTAATTTAAATTGATGACAAGCTACTGTGTGGTTTCATACAAAATAAGTACAAGCTTGTCAGAGAGAGAACAACAGAGAACAAAACGTCACGTGACGGATATTAAGTATTTTAATTAGTTTAACCAATATTATGAATTATATTATTATATATTTTATATAATTATATAATTATATATTTTATTATATAGATATTTGTGAAACAAATTTCTAGGACTTTTCCAGGTTTTTCATGACTGTACGAACCATATATATATATAAAATTGTCTCGTACTATAATTTTTAACAACATATATATATATATATATATATATATATATATATATATATATATATATATATATATATATATATATATATATATATATATATATATATAAATAAAGTGGCCATATACAATCAAAGTTACTAAAACTAAATAAATTAGAAAAAAGAAAACAAACTGAAACTAGAAGATAAGATTGAATTTGGATAAAATTGTTTTTTCAAAATAAGTACAAGTTTGCCAGAGAGAGAACAACAGAGAACAAAACGTCACATGACGGACATTAAGTATTTTAATTAGTTTAACCAATATTATGAATTAAACAGATTTTATTATATAGATATTTGTGAAACAAATTTAGAAAAAAAAAAATAGAAAAAAGAAAACAAACGGAAACTAGAAGATCAAATTGTACTATATGATTTATTATCGATATTAATATTATGATAGAAAATTGTTGATAAAATTAAATTATTAAATTTTATTAAGTAGTAATAATTTAGTAGTAATATAGGAATAGTAAAGTAAGATTTTAATAAATATAGAATATCATTTTTACAATAACAACAATTATTATAATAAAATAATTAAATTATTAGTCAAGTCAAGTCAAGTCAAGTTTATTTATATAGCGCTTTTCACAACATAGGTTGTATCAAAGCAGCTTCACAGTATTAAATTAAAACAATACATCAATGTTTGTTTCTAGTGGAACGTCCACATTATTATTATTATTATTAAAATAAATATATTATTGTTTATATTAAATAAATAAATAAATAAACAAACTACTACTATCTTCTAAATAAATAAAAAAATTACTAAAAGCTTATATTTAGGGTCGTGGATTTGTACAAATTTCTAACCAGTTCAATACAAAGTTAATGTTACTGAATATTACACAATACTCAAATTACATTTTAGACACAATACTGCCCATTACTTTTTCTCTCTGCCAATGGAAACACTTCTTTTAGGAGAAAACTAGCTTAGAGATGACACTCAAAGCTAACAGGAATGAACTAAAACCCACAAAATTAAAATACTGATGTCATGGGGCAGGTAAAATATAGTAAATATAGGGAGTTTTGATTTGATTTTAACGTGATTTCATGTTGTTTTTGAAATATTCATCTCAGGAGGACACTTACGTCAGGTATGAATCCAATCTCGTTCAGGTGGTTGCCGAGCTCAGGGTCGTGGAACGCAATCATCTGCGAGAAGACCGTCAGATATTCTGGAGAAGTAAATACGAGCATTCAGCCGTTTGTACTTCAGCCAGAAACACTTTTACCACATTATACCCATGGCAGGATAAACACTTTGCTCAAAGCTCAGCCAGAGAGCAAAACAAAGCAATTCAACTGCAGAAGTGCTGACAGCTGAGCTAGCAAAACTCAACAACAAACATGCCCAAATGTCAAGCTACAGAAACCTTTTGAGTGTTTACGGCTGTAATCACTGTAGTGTAAGGACTCTTAAGAAACAGCTGCAACACAAGCAAGCACATGCAAACATTACACACACAAGTCGTGTAAGTTGATAAAATGTGGGTACTATTTTTAGCCTGCACTGTAAATGACATGCTCTCAATCATAGATCATCCAGTTCATCCAGTTCATCCAGATCATCCAGATCATCCAGTACTGTGGTCATATTCTTCATGGTGGGACAGAAAAATCACATTACCTTGTATTACATGCGAGTTGTCCTTCAGGAAGAAATTGTACAGATATTTGGGGATGAAGGCGGACATGCATGCATATGCAAGAGCTACGAGAAAAAAAAAAGAAATTTAGACTAATATCAGGAAGCATGTTTTAAAAAAATAAAAATGTGGCCATAAATCGGTAACACACATAGGTTAACATGAACTAACAATGAAACATAATTCTAAAGCATTTATTAATATTAGTTCATTTTAATTTCAACATTTACTAATACATTGTATCTGCCAATATTATTTAAAGGGGTCATATAATGGTACATGCACTTTTACAAGTTGATTATACTGAAATGTGTGTTGGCAGTGCCTGTACACAACCATCATAAAATGATAAAAATCCATCCAGTGTTTTTTTTTTAAATCTCCTTATATGTTTGACCCTCTCTGAAATCAAGCCGGTCGGACGCCCCTCCCACGATTGTGATTGACAGCGGCGTTTCAACACAGACCCGCCCATAGTGCATTGATATGCTGGAGAAGAATGGCGTCTAAGCGTTGTGGCGTTCTGTTCTTGGGTGTAATAAGGAACACAGCAGTCATTTTGATGTTTTGATGGAATATTCCCAAAGCATTGACGCGGGGATTCCCCATGATCAACGTCCATGCTTTCATGTTTGCGCGAATCATTTCACATCAGACAGCTTTACAAACCCGTGTCAGTTAAGCTGGTTTTGCTAAGAAGCTGTTCCTGAAAATAGGATCGGTACCAACTATTCGTGTTCCTGCTGCACCTCGAGAAGAAGAAGTGAGTGTAACGTTTTATTAACCTTTATATTAAAATTGATATTAATCTTTGCAAATCGCTTGCTGCACTCTTCACGATGAATGCGGCTGTTTACACTCGGGGTACATTACGGCATGTTTTCTATATACGACGTTCTCAATATAATTCATAATCCCACATTTATAATAAACACCGCATTATGGTTATTGTGTTATTGTGTTACAGTGTACGCATAGAACAGAGGGGCGGGGTGAGCAAAGCTCATTATCATTTAAAGACACATGCACTTAAACGGCGTGCTGAAAACAGAGCTGTTTTTGACCAGGTAAAATGAGTGTTTTCTTACAATACTAATGAGAATTTTTAATTAAAGTATATTACAAACTTTTAATTTAGACCCTAAAGAATCATATTAGCTTGTACAAAAATGGCATAATATGACCCCTTTAAATGGACCTGAGCTAACAATGAATATCTAAGGTTAACAAAGATTAATAAACAGTGTAACACATGTAATGCTCATTATTAGTTAATGATAGTTAATACATTAACAAACATTAAGTAATGGACACATTGTAAACTGTCACCCAGAAATCTTACCTTCGTTGTTGAAGTTTAGATACAGGAAAGGGGCGCAAAGCGAATCCAAGCCTAAAGCAAAAACATCAAATGAGAGAGTCATCAACACATAAACAAACGAATCTCAGTAGACCTGTCAATAATAATAATAATAATAATAATAATAAATATATATATATATACACAGACACACATAATAAAAAATAAAATATAACAAAAAATAAAATAGTCAAGCCTATTTTACGAGAGTAAAGATTTTTAAATAAATAAATAAATAAGAAAGATTATTTAAATTGATACATCATGGCAATATTTGTTGTATTGCCTTTAATGATTCTCATGAAAATCAGCATTGTAGTACAGTAATGAAAATATGACAATTATTTTTCTGAATAAAGGGAATTGCAAATAAACAGAAAACTGCACATTTTCTTTCATGATAAATTACATATCATGATAATAATTATTTGGGGAAAGATGCTTAATTGTAATAATAATAAATGGCACAGTGAAAAATAAGCTTAATTTTCTTTATGGAAAATATAATATCGTATCATTTTCCTTTGAATTGTAGGGTGAAAAAGAATGCATTACACTTAATTCTAATAAATATAACATCCTGAAAATAGAGTAAATTTTCTTTATTCAAAATAAAATTAGTTATAATTTAAACTAAAATAAAACATCATGATAATTTGATAAAATATTGTGATAATTATAATTGTGGGGGGGGGGTGCATAATTGTAATGATAATAAATGCCACAATGAAAAACACCTAATGGTCCTAAATAAGCTTAATTATCATTATATAAAAAATATGGAAATGATCATTTCTGATTATCTTTCTTTGCATTAGGGTGAAATATGACCCAGAGATGTTCTTGACAGGTTGTGAGACTCACCCACACAGAAATTAATAAATCACATCAGCGCACACACTTGATTTGATCTGTTATCTTTATCAGATAGTAAGAACCTTCAGGCCACCAGAACAAATGAAACACTACGAAGCTTTGCTGCCATCTAGTGGCAAAAAGAGGAAACCGTGCATATGACCCCACCCAACCATTGCTCCATCACCTTGCCAGTACACCAGATCAGGATGAGACACCACCCAGGCCTTGAGCACCCGCCGAAACTTGACGTGACCCTGAGGTGACGACAACAGCTCATCGTACTGGTGGCAGCGAGGGATGTCCACTTCAATCTGTGTCACAAATGATAAACAAACGTCTCAGGGTTCACCAATCTCGGTCCTGGAGGGCCACTGTCCTGCAGAGTTTAGCTCCAACCCCAATTAAACACGCCTGAACCAGCTAATCAAGGTCTCATTAGGCATACTAGAAACTTTCAAACAGGTGTGTTGGAGCTGGTTGGAGCTAAACTCTGCAGGACAGCGGCCCTCCAGGACCGAGATTGGTGAACCCTGGTCTAAATGCATAAAAGCTGCAGTCTTAAATGAAGTCAGATGAGGTGGGCGACATGTCTACGTCAGCGCTGTTTGCTCCTGGATCGCTTGAAATATTCAGCAGTGGATAGTCAAATCTTAACCAGGCTTAAAGGTGAAGACAGGAACTCCTCAAACAAAGTGAATTATTCCACAGGCTGATGAATTATTCACTTTTTCAATAACCTCAAACACATGGAAGTGATTCTCACCTGTCTATCAGTGGGGATGGGCGTGTCCTTATCGATGCCGTCATATTTCGATTGGATATCCCCCTGTGGGAGTTATATATATTGATTTGAATTTGGGGGAAAAATAAAATAGGAGTGTTGCACTAAAAGACATGTTTACTAATACAATGGAAAAGGTCATTGCTTAAAAGTGAACTGTGCATTGAATTTATGTCAACATTTGATTGTACACATCATGCAAGCACAGGAATCAATAGTCCATTAATGACCAAAAAATGTCAAGCATGCTTTTTAGTCTGCAAATGCATCAACATTTTGATTTGACTCAAAAGAAATCAAAAGTTCCCTGTTGAAAGGTCATAAAACGCCTATTGCTGAACAACAACAATATATCCCTTGACAATCCGTTCCTTGGTGTAAGATGCAGTATTTGTTTGGTACCTCAACTCCTAGTAAGGCTGCCCAGGCCAGACCCCTCAGAAGAGGAGGAATATCAACCCGCGCCTCCCTCCAGACCTGGTTCTTCTTGTAGGGGTACGCCTAAAAAAAATGAACGCAAAATATTTATGGCATTATTACACCAGGGAATCTCATAAGACCTGTCCTGAAAGAAAGAAAGAAAGAAAGAAAGAAAGAAAGAAAGGAAGAAAGGAAGGAAGGAAGGAAGGAAGGAAGGAAGGAAGGAAGGAAGGAAGGAAGGAAGGAAGGAAGGAAGGAAGGAAGGAAGAAAGAAAGAAAGAAAGAAAGAAAGAAAGAAAGAAAGAAAGAAAGAAAGGAAGAAAGAAAGAAAGGTATTTAAATTATATTTATACATCATGGTAGTATTCGCTGTATTGACTTTAATGATCAGCATTGTATTACACTAATGAAAATATAATGACAATTATTATTCAGAATAAATGGAATTTTAAAACAACTCTGAATGCATTAGAGTAATGAGATTTCTAGGGGAGAACATTAGTTTAATTTTCATACAAAATAACATCCTGAAGTTAGAAATAGTTTTCTTTATGCAAAATAAAGTGAGTTATTATTTAAACAGTCAAATATTTGTTAATCATGGTAGTTTTGCTGCCTGCACTTATTCATTTATTACAGTACATTTATTTTATAGTAATAGCAGCAGTGTTAAAACTCAATTTACGAGCTGATGAAGTCTAATACTATGAATTATTACTCAACGCAAAAGGTTCAGCTATCGTCATCAACAAAAAAAAGGTTTCAAAAGGACCACAAAAAAAAGAACATTAATGACGTGAAATGAATGTTTTTGCTATCTTTATGAAAATGTCAATAACCCAAACCCTAAAACTCACCTCGAATAACTACTTCTGGCATTTTTAGATGAAAAAAGCACATAATTAAGAATCTTTATGAACCATTTTTCCTGTGGGTGGACATCCATCATGAGGTGATTTCATCAGCTATTCTTATATGGTCATTTTCAGAAACTGTGTGTGTGTAAAGGACCTTGAGCAGTCTGTCGAAGAGGACAATGCGGGTGAGCTGGTACTCGGTATCTCTCTCCCGGATAATGAGGGGCAGTGTGATGGTGGCAGACAGTTCATTACTGCTGTTAGACTGAGTAAGGCTGGATTGCCTGCGGGACACATGGGACACACGGGACATTTCTGTTCCATCAGACAGACACCGGCACACCAGAATACTGAACACAAACTGAGAGATAATGAACAAGAGAACATTTCTTACTCATCTTCTAATAACGGATAGAACGTCTCTCCAGCAACATCCTTCAGCCTCTACAATGACAGATCACAAGTGTTTTAACAGGTCAAATTACATATTTTGGGGGGGATTTGTTAGAAGAAGAAAAAAATCATATGGGGCACCAATGAACAGCACCAATATTGTCCAGATTTAGTTTCAAAACTTTTGACAACTTCAACAACCAAATTTGTAAAAAGACATTTAAAAAAGAAAATAGTTTTCAAATGTATGATTTTTTGTCACTTTAAAATATACAACAGTTTTTTCTGGTTCTCGGATCTGATTGGCTGAGAACCTTTTCCAGCCGTGCGATATTCACCCAGTATCAGAGCTGGAACCGTTTCACCATTTGTATCACTCCGCTTGCGGCGACTATCATGGTGGTCGAGCAAATCCACCATACTTTAAAAAAAAAGTTATTTAGATCTAAAATATAATAATAGTGCCTATTTTACAATCTGTTTTGATACTTTCGCATACAGATATCTATATTAGGGCTGTCAAGCGATTACATTTCTTTATCTGATTAATTACACAATGTGGCGATAAATTAATCGGATGAATCGCAAATTAATCGCACATCAAATATGGCAAGAATTAAGAAATTATCCCCAAATGTTAATGTAAAGTCATTATTGTGTTAAATGAGAAAAGCAACAAATACAAAAAGTAGCTTAAAAAGGTTAATTAAAAGAAAATATTTTAACATTTGATGTCCCATACGAGCAAACACACTAACATTTTTGAGCTGATAAAGAGAAAGTGTCACAGTTGTGTCATCCAGAAGAAAACTTCTGTCCCGTCCTTGACCAAAAGACTCTCCATCCTCCAAAATGAACCTAAAGAACAAACACATTCGACAATGGTAACAAGTTAGCAGAATGCAAACGGCTACTGAAATAATAGTAAAGCTGTGATGGTAATGGTAAACAGTGGATCAGAGCTGTACTTGGGAAGGGTGCAGGCGGGAGGTTTTGATTGGATGATCTCTTGATTGGTCAGTTCTTTCTCAAGGTCTCCTCCTGCCAGACACCACAGGTGATACACCTCATCTATGCCTCTCTCTACCAGGTAGTTCTCTCCATCATCTACACAACACAGCGGAACAGTCATTTACCTTATTTTTAGCATTTACTTCAAACATTTTTCTCTAGTGTGAGTTCTGTTGACCCGAACCTTTACAGAGTTCGCTGATGTCCTCAGGAAGCTCTAAATGTGCGCAGCGCGGGGCGGCAGCGAACAGACGCACGGGGCACTGGTAGGGTGTGTACTGACAGGACATGCTCTCAAACACAGAGTCTCCCAGAAGTTCGGCTGGGGTGGCTCTGAAAGACAGGAACAATTAGTGAAGACTCTAATCATTATTATTAATTCATGCACAAGTTTGCCCTGCTCTGTTTATTGAATGGTCATGTCACTGGAAGTGATTTGCTATTGTAACAGATTAAAGTATGAATAGAAGTTAAGGCTATAGGAATGTTGCGTTTATGTGTGTGTAACACATTCTGTCCTTTGGGACTTGCCGTAGACAAGAGAGAGATGGGCATGCGCATAAGATGACCGGAGGTTGACGCGGGAAAGATTAAAGAGTGTGCACCGTTCATGGAACTTCTGTGTCTCGTTTTCATTATTTTATTATCCCAAAAGTGTTTAGGCGAACCCAATACAAAAGCTTGGTTACACTATCTATTAATAATTAAGAGATAGCAAATCACTTCCAGTGACATGACAATTCAATTAGACCAAAGTAAACAACTAGGGCCGAGTGAAATATATGTTTACAATCCAAAAAACATTCACATAATAAATAAAACATACACACACACACACACACACACACACACACACACACACACACACACGCAGTGCTATGCATAAGTTTAGACGCCCATGCTAAAGTTGACTAAAAAGAGGAATAAAAAAATCATCTTTTGGAAATTGAACTTAATGCCTTAATTAAAAAAATTAGGAAGTACTCCATGCCTAGAGATTGGCATGGAGTACTTTCCATAAGATCATCTCTCAATGCATATCAAACCAGCTATTAGTCTAACTGAAATAAAACCATGCCAATCTCTAGGTATGGTGAAGGCTATGTGATGATGTGGGGCTATTTTAATTCCAAAGGCCAAGGGAACTTTATCAGGATGCATAGTATCCTGGATCCATGAAGTAACTGGCCTTTAAAAATAAAAATCTGCCTGCCTCTATGGGAATTTAATATAGGGGTGTCCAAACTTATGCACCCTGTATTTTAAGGAAGAACATTTATTTATTTACGATACATTATTCATTCACAAAGAAAACTGGTGTCCTTAAAGGTTGGATTTTTCCTAATTTTTTTAATTAAGGCATTAAGTTCAATTTCCAAAAGATGATTTTTTATTCCTCTTTTTAGTCAACTTTAGCATGGGTGTCTAAACTTATGCATAGCACTGTACATATACACGATATATCGGCCACCTTATCGGTATCGGACAATATACGTTCATTTTGATGTTATCGTTATCGGCTCAATAAGAAAATTGGGCCGATATATTAAAGTGGATAAATAATGGATTATTTCCTACAGCTGAGACACTTCAGATGAGCACTGTTCGCCATGATGCTTTTAAATTGCTTGAAATATGATTGGAATCACTCAAAAAAGGAAAATGTGCATTGTGTCTTGTCATATAGGCTACAGAAAATTATAATGACAAGACCATTAGAATTGTGTGCTTGGGACATGGATTTAATGGTGAGACTTTTTTGTAATCAGGCTCTCAAAAATGATATAAAACTTTTGATTTCGACATATCGGTTATCGACTTTCAAAAATAAAGAATTATCGGTATCGGGCAAAATTTTAATGTTGGTGCATCCCTAATATATATATTTGTATTATTATTATTAATATTGTTAATTGTCCTGTAAATCTGTATTCTTGCCATGATTTTTATTTATTTGCTTATATTAAAAGAAATTCCCCTAATTGATTTATTCCTATTTATTTTTCAGCCTTCTGCATGGAACAACAGCTGATAAGCTGGATAAGCAAGAGACATTTGTTTTTGTTTTTGCACTTATAGACTGTATATTGGCTCAGTTCTCTTTATTGCCATGTTGTTTAGGTAGGGATGGGGACAGGATATTGTGTGTGCGTTAAAACTGGTTCATAAGTTTTGCATCTTCATTGTGAAAATTATTGTAACTATTGTTAAAATCTCCAATAAATAGAGTATTCAAAAGAAATTATTTTCTTTTTTATTTATATATTATATTATTATTCTTTAGATGTATTTCATTTATATTCACATTTGAGCATCAAATGAAAAATATAAATTTTATAACAATATCACCCATCACAAAGAAAGAAGTCAAATAATAAACCGCTAAATTGGAAACTAATCATGCCCTTTCCCACATTGTCATTTCTAAGAATAGCCGCTAACAAGACAGTCCTTGTATTTGTCAGGAACTAAAAAGAGATACTAGATTTCATGGCATAATGACATACTGCCAAACCATCCCTTCTGACTGCACGAAAAGCTTTGGAAGATGAGAGAGGTTTTTAAAAAAATAATAATAAATAAATAAATGATAAAGGACAGGCTACCTTTTTGAAGGGAGAAACGTCAGGCATTTCCTCAATAAAGCCTGCACATTTTCAGGCAGCTCCTGGGGAAAAAAGTCAGAGACAAGAATATTAGTAAAGCATCAAACCCAGCCAAACTCTGATAAATCAGCACTTTCTGTCATTCATGCTATAAACTCCACTGAAAGTGAGGTTTTATGAGGACATTTGGAAAACATTAGCCACACGACCAGTGCGCACTCAGTTTCAAGCTAAGAAGAGTTTATCTGAGAGGTTTCAAAGTAAACCTTTTAAAGTAAAATCCCTTTAAGATAAAACCACTAAGATAAACCACATCTTACTGTGACAACTTAGTGTACTTTTCTGCAGTAAAAGGATTAGAGAAAAAAACAATCAAACTGAGATTTATCTTTGTATGGAAGGTAAAGTACAAAGATAAAAGACTATCCATTAAGACGAGCAAACTTACCTTAACAGTATCCAAGCACCCGTGTTCCTCAGCAAGAACAGTGACTATGTCGTCCATGCATCCTGTAGACAATAAGATGCAAAAGAAATCAGAGATATTCCAATTGTGAAATTCATTACAACAGAATATGGGCAAAATAATGTGATGGGAATACATAAATAGTGTAATGTAAACATGAACTCACCTAAGGTGATGATGAATTTCATTCTCTCACTAATATCAATGTTCTGCAGAATCTGCCTTCCCTATTGGACAAAACAAGTCACATGATATCAAATAGTAAATGTTATAGAATCTTTGTGGTCACAGTTAAAAACTCAGTGAAACTGACCAATGAAAGTTAATAATTCTACAGTACGCAAATGTTCTACTCCCTATTACAAGTGCCAGAAAGTGCAGTATACAATAGCATACTGACTGTAATACAACTCTATACCACAATGCCATGTGCTCGACTTGACCTTGTACTTCCTGTGGGATAAATGAGCCGGAAACTATATCGATCACCATTTCATGTTGGATTGAGAAAACAGTCCATTTTAGGAAAACCATAAATTGGATCAATCAAAACTCTGGAAAGTCCTTTAGACTTCAGTCGATAGATTTATCAGTCTGTCTGTCTGTCTGTCTATCTATCTATCTGCATGTCTATCTGTCTGTCTGTCTGTCTGTCTATCTATCTATCTGCATGTCTATCTGCCTGCCTATCTGTCTGTCTGTCTGCCTGTCTATTTATCTGCATGTCTATCTGCCTGCCTAGCTGTCTGTCTGTCTATCTGCCTGTCTGTCTATCTATCTGCATGTCTATCTGTCTGTCTGCCTAGCTGTCTGTCTGTCTGTCTATCTGTCTGTTTGTCTGTCTGTTTGTCTGTCTATCTATCTGCATGTCTATCTGTCTGTCTGTCTAGCTGTCTATCTGCCTGTCTGTCTGTCTGTCTATCTGCCAATCTGTCTGTCTGTCTGTCTATCTATCTGCCTGTCTATCTGCCTGCCTAGCTGTCTGTCTGTCTATCTGCCTATCTATCTATCTGCATGTCGATCTGTCTATCTGCCTAGCTGTCTGTCTGTCTATCTGTCTGTTTGTCTGTCTGTCTATCTATCTGCATGCCTATCTGTCTGTCTGCCTAGCTGTCTGTCTGTCTATCTGTCTGTTTGTGTCTATCTATCTGCATGTCTATCTGTCTGTCTGTCTATCTGTCTGCCTAGCTGTCTGTCTGTCTGTCTGTCTGTCTGTCTGTCTGTCTGTCTGTCTATCTATCTATCTATCTATCTGTCTGTCTGTCTGTCTGTCTGTCTGTCTGTCTGTCTGTCTGTCTGTCTGTCTATCTATCTATCTATCTATCTGTCTGTCTGTCTGTCTGTCTATTTATCTGCATGTCTATCTACCTGTCTATCTGTCTGTCTGCCTAGCTGTCTGTCTGTCTATCTGCCTGCCTATCTGTCTGTGTCTATCTGCCTGTCTGTCTGTCTGTCTATCTATCTGCATGTCTATATGCATGTCTATCTTCCTGTCTGTCTAGCTGTCTGTCTGTCTGTCTGTCTATCTGTCTGTCTATCTGCCTGTCTGTCTATCTATCTGCATGTCTATATGCATGTCTGTCTATCTGTCTGTCTGTCTAGCTGTCTATCTGTCTGTCTGTCTATCTGCCTGTCTGTCTGTCTGTCTATCTGCCAATCTGTCTGTCTGTCTGTCTATCTATCTGCCTGTCTATCTGCCTGCCTAGCTGTCTGTCTGTCTATCTGCCTGTCTGTCTATCTATCTGTCTGTCTGCCTAGCTATCTGTCTGTCTGTCTATCTGTCTGTTTGTCTGTCTGTTTGTCTGTCTGTTTGTCTGTCTATCTATCTGCATGCCTATCTGTCTGTCTGCCTAGCTGTCTGTCTGTTTGTGTCTATCTATCTGCATGTCTATCTGTCTGTCTGTCTATCTGTCTGCCTAGCTGTCTGTCTGTCTATCCATCCATCCATCCATCCATCCATCCATCCATCCATCTATCTATCTATCTATCTATCTATCTATCTATCTATCTATCTATCTATCTGTCTGTCTGTCTGTCTATTTATCTGCATGTCTATCTACCTGTCTATCTGTCTGTCTGCCTAGTAGGGGTGTGCAAAGCAGCCGGTATTTGTATCTGTATTTGTATTTGTTGAGGGGGGAAAAGTATTTGTATTTGTATTTGTATTCGAGTAAAATTCAAAATAGGTGTAAAAATCCTTTTTTTTTTTTTTGCATTACACTTCTAATTTACGTTATAGTGTAAGTATTCTTTAATTATATCTATTATAATAATTATAGATATGTAATATGTAAAATATTTTTTTTCAAAACTGCATTCATATTTAATTTTAAAAGGGCTTTTTAAACCTGCTAAGAGTTATCCAGCCAAGAAGCCTAGAACTGCTCTTCTGACGGACTGATATTAATGACATAATGACGGCTTTTTATTTAATTTCTCATCTCCATAAATATATCTAAAGCTAATGCAAGGGCTAGAAATCAATTAATTCTTTGCTGATAATTCCTCGTCATCACGGAGAGCGCAGTTCGCACTGCTTTCTCCTTTCCACAAGCATTGCTCTCTCGTTGCTGTGCGGACAGAGCGCTCTGCTCGCTTGCCGCGCGCCTACATTTGAAATCTGCACGCGCAAAAAACGCGCTATGTGAACGAAATATTTCCATATGTGGCTCTTTCCTCCTTTCTTATCAACAAGTGGATTTATAGCCACCACATCAGTAGCACCGCCGGTCGCCATGTCTCATGAGGAAACGCAGCTTTTTGATATAAAGTTTTTCTTGTTCCCGAATACAAATATTTTTAAAGTATTTGTTCGAAATAAGTATTCGTAAAAAACACACTATTTGTACCTTTCCGAATACCGTATTCGGGTTCGGCTCCACCCCTACTGCCTAGCTGTCTGTCTGTCTATCTGCCTATCTGCCTGCCTATCTGTCTGTCTATCTATCTGCATGTCTATATGCATGTCTGTCTGTCTGTCTATCTATCTGCATGTCTATATGCATGTCTATCTGTCTGTCTGCCTAGCTGTCTGTCTGTCTATCTGCCTATCTGTCTGTCTGTCTGTCTATCTATCTGCATGTCTATCTGTCTGCCTGTCTGTCTGTCTGTCTGTCTGTCTGTCTGTCTGTCTGTCTTTAATTCAGTGTATTTAAACAATAAAAAAAAAAAAAGCCTTTCAGGACATTTTGCAATCAACAACATTAAATTCATATCCTGGGGGTAAAAAACAAATGATTTGCATTAATGTAAAATTCAGTTTAGTGCTTGTTGAGCTGAATCTATGAAAACTCTGAGAGCGTACCACACAGAGTTCAAACAGGAGCACCCCGAGAGACCAAACGTCTGTTTTGGGCCCTGAAGGAAGCGGGGCCTCAATGATCGAGGGGTCGCTGGAATATAAACAGCCTTGAGCAATAACCTCTGGAGGCAGGTAAGATGGATACCTACGAAAGCAGAGAGGAACAGACGACACGGTTACTGGAGAGGTCTCAAAGAGAGCAGATGTGGTCCTGGTGATGCCAGATAACAAAAGACGCGTCCCACAAAACCCAAATCACAACCGGATATTATAAGACAGCCCCCTTAGAGAACATGAGGGCTCCTGGTCGTCCCACTCAGATTATTCAGGTTATTTAGGATGCCACATAAGGAAGCCGCTTTGATATCCAGGATCTGCTTTTGATCAAAACAAAGATGAGCCATAATGATGCACATCTAATGTTAGTTCATCTTTCTTTATTATGAGAGCACAGCGTGACCCATTGATCTTTTTTTCCATGAAAAGCAGGCGCTTCGGTTCTGAGCCACAATGCATCTTAAAGAGACGGCGGACGAGATTTAAAGCTCGCCTTGACTTTCTGCTCTGTTATAATGATGCCGAGATGTTATCTGTACCCTTATATAGACACCAAAGCACGTGAGTTTCATTTTGAGGAATATGAGGATACAGCAGGAAACAAATGGAAAACATTATAGCTGAATGACATACCCAATAGGGAAGTCAACATCTGCTCCGTGGTCGGTCATATGATACAGGCCGAATTTGGCCAGCTTCACTTTACCCTGTTGAGTTCATAAAAGAACATTTCATTCCATGAAAACAGTGAGTTGAAAGCAAGACAAAGTACGGTATCAATAAGAAACTGATCGTTCTGCCAAACTTAATCATATTGTTAATATCTGTTGGGTTTACTGTTTTAAGTTGATCAGATTTATCCGTTTATTTATAAAGCTCTTATACTACAGCTATGAATTTTATTATAACATTTTTGAGCAACAATAATTACAGGTTAGAATTATATAAAAAAAAAAACAAAGTAAAAAAAAATAACAAAAAAAAAAAATAAAAAAAAATAAATAAAATAAAATAAAATAAAATAAAATAAAATAAAATAAAATAAAATAAAATAAAATAAAATAAAATAAAATAAAATAAAATAAAATAAAATGGGTTTGAACACTTGGTCAACCCAAACATTTTTTTTACATCATTATGCAGCATGCCAATGACTTCTCAAAACACTTCCGTGATTCCACATACCTCACGATCCAAGAGAACATTGTTGGGAGACAAGGCGCGGTGAACCATCCCATGTTCATTCATGAACTCCAAACCTTCTAGCACTTCATAGGCAACGTGAAGCACCATCTCTGGACTAAGAGAGAGACAAGAACATCTGAAAATGAGTCAATTTTTAGAGCGTCTCAAGCAACTTAATAGCGGCTTTCATTTTCTACTGATGTCAGTGTCACTATCAAGTCAAACTGAAATTCAATCACTTAATATGTATATAAAAAAGTAATATATAAATGTAAGTAATTATGGATATACACGTTAACCTATGCCATGTTTGACTGAATGAGGCACTGTGAAGTCAAATAAAAGGCATAATCCAATACTACACATTAGAAATAGCATGGCAAAATACTGTATAATGCCCTTTGAATTCATTTAAGTGCCATTCATTCAAAATAAACTGTCTGATTTAGACAGTAGATGGCAGAATATGAGCAGTCTGAGCTGTTCAGTTATTGGAAATATAGCACTGGTTTAGCTAGGAATGCTGTTTTTACAGCTATTTATGTGCTTATTGATACTGCATGAAAAAAAGAGCTGAAAGTGAAAGACAGTAAGGTTTCTTTTGAACTAAAAATGAGCAGAACAATTTATTAACCTTTGTTAATAAAAATGTTAATGTTAGTTCATAATGCATTAACTAATGTTAACATTGTTTGCATCACTGGATGTAACTGTATGTCAACATTTAGACAGTTTAAACAGTTGACACATATTTCCATCTTCACTGTCTTTCGACATTAAACTGACGCTTTGCGCTGGAATTCACGCTCTGCTTCTGTGAAAAGTAAACCCCGCCTACTTTGATTTGATTGGCCATCTCAATCCTTTTGACATTAACGAACACTGTTAGACCGCTGAGGCAGACCAGACTAAACATTTTTAAATCTTTTTGTCATCCTAACAGTATTATTCTATGTGATCTTTATTCTGAATCAGCAATATGGAATTAAAATATAAGGATGGTCACATAATAAATTATTATAATCAGGGTTTTGAATAAAATGCTTATGTACTGTATTGTAAACTGATGGTTTTCTATTAGACAAAGTTCATAGAAAGTTCTGGATGACGAAAAACATGTTCCTCATATATATTGAATACATTACTGTATATATAAGAATATACTGAATAGATTATTCAATGGAGTAGTGAAATATTCCTGGACTGACCGGTTTGACTGTAAATTGTCTCTTGATGTTTTATATTTTATCTAAAATGTGAAGCTTTACTGGTTTCAATTTTTAGTATAACATTTGCTCAGTCTATGGCAATAGTTTGAACTGCTGTCACATTGGCCCAATTCACACCTGCTATATTAACATTCATTATTTTCTTAAACTCTGCTCCCAATATGTCAATATTAATACAACATATTGTTATTATATATAATAGTGTAAGCCATAACACAAACAACGATCAAATGCTTTCACAAAAAGAAAAGCTTTGCAAAAACTGTCCACATGAAGAATTTGACAACGTTGTCAATAGCTTCCACATGAGAGGATACAAACCACTAATGAATCTCAGAACAACAAAAAAAGCTCTGCCAAAAATACCAATGGGTCTTTTAACCTGATAATGTAGAACAGATTCAAAATGATAAAACTGATAAAAAACTGAGTGAAGTCTGAAGAATATGAACTGTTCAAATATGCCTTTCAGAAAATACTGTGGCAGTGCCATGGTACAGTGATAGCATCAAATGATAATACAATGGTACAGTTTGGACATTTATGTTGACTTTTTATTTCAAATAAATGCTGAATTAAAGTACTGTTACAAAAGATTTCTATTTCAAATAAAAGCTGTGCTTTGGAACCTTCTAATCAAATTAACCCTCTGGGGTCAAGGGGTTTTTGGGGTCCTTGACATGTTTTGACATGCCCTGACATTTGTGCTTTTTTCAGTTGCTTATAAACATATCAATGGCAAAGGTGTCATTACACTCTATTTAGCACAAACAGGGCTACCATAATATGTGAGCAACATGTATGTACATGTTTGTATTTTGAGAGAATAATGTTTATGCATGGTTATTGAAAAAACTAAAAATTAAAGTTTCTGAAATAAGGCCACAAAACGCATACTAAATATGTGTCCACAAGACTTTTGACTAATGGATGTTGTTGCCTAGAGTTTTTGCTTCAAAATGATCTGAAAATCATCCTGCCTAATAATTCACATAAAACAATACATTGATTTAAATTTTGTGAGACACTTTTTGTTTGGAAAGGCAATATGTGTGGGGGCGTGAATGATCATGAATAATGATGTGGTTCACACCTGAGAAGACAATTACCCGCATAATGAGCCTTTCATTCAGGTGACTTATATCCCAAACATTTGAAAAATTGTGTGCGTTCATCGAGGTGCATTATTCAGTTGGTCTTGATTGTTACCTGACTGGTTTCCCCTGCTTCAGAAGATCTTTTAGGCTTTTTTCATAGTGCTCAGCAACAATAACCAGCCGCTCTGCAAAATAACAAGAAAACAAAGAGTTTAACAACAAAGATAACAAACACGGGAAAAAAACATAATATACATGCCTTTTTGCTATTGTCTGCTGTATTAGGTTAACGTGAGATTTTTTTTTTTTTTTATATGATTATTTTGTGTTTTGGGATAGTTCACCCAAAAATTTTAATTTTCTCATCATTTACTCACCCTCAAGTTGTTCCAAACTTGTATGAGTTTCTTTCTTCTGTTGAACACAAAAGAAGATATTTTGAAGAATGTTGTAAATCAAACAGTTGACGGGAGCCATTGACTTCCATGGTATTTTTTTCATACTATGAAAGTCAATGGCTACCGTCAACTGTTTGATTGCGTTCAACAGACGAAAGAAACTCATACAGGTTTGGAACAACTTAAGGGTGAACTATCCCCTTTAAACTGGGTAATTTGGTTACCGTTCATGGGTGTACTAACTGTGACGTTATTGATAAGGATGGGGAATTGGCTCGCCGACACATGCGTAGCTGTTGTATGCGCAGGAGAAACATGTACAGTGAGTCTCCTTCATTTACAACGGGGGAAATAAGTATTGAACACGTCAACATTTTTCTCAGTAAATATATTTCCAAAGGTGCTATTGACATGAAATTTTCACCAGATGTTGATAACAACCCAAGGAATCAGTACATACAAAGAAACCAAAACAAAATAAGCTCAGAAATTAAGTTATGTGTAATTATGTGAAATGACACAGGGAAAAAGTATTGAACACATGAAGAAAGGGAGGTGCAAAAAGGCATGGAAAGCCAAGACAACAGCTTAAAACTATCAGTAATTAAAAAGCAATCCAGCCCCCTGTCCGTGCAAATTAATAACAGCTGGTTCAGTCCCAACGGATGGCCTACAAAAAGGTCTCATTGCCAAGGTGTCACACAAAACACATCTCATGATGGGTAAAAGCAAAGAGCTGTCTCAAGACCTTCGCAACCTAATTGTTCCAACACATAATGATGGCATTGGTTATAGGCACCATTCTAAGCTTCTGAATGTTCCAGTGAGCACTGTTGGGGCCATAATACGGAAGTGGAAAGACAATCATTTCACCATAAATTTGCCTCGACCAGGTGCTCCTCGCAAGATTTCTGACAGAGGAGTGAAAAGAATAATCAGAAGAGTTGTCCAAGAGCCAAGGACCACTTGTGGAGAGCTTCAAAAAGACCTGCAGATAGCAGGTACTGTGTTCTCAAAGAAAACAGTAAGTAATGCACTCCACCTCCATGGCCTGTATGCACGCTCACCACGCAAGACTCCATTACTGAAGAAAAAAAGCATGTTGAAGCTCGTTTAAAGTTTGCTGCACAACATTTGGAAAAGCCAGGGAAATACTGGGAGAATGTAGTGTGGTCACATGAGAGCAAAATTGAATTGTTTGGATGCCATAATACACACCATGTTTGGAGGAGAAATGGCACTGCACATTACCCTAAAAACACCATACACCTTGGTGTTGACTCTTGGACAACTCTTCTGATTATTCTTTTCACTCCTCTGTCAGAAATCTTGCGAGGAGCACCTGGTCGAGGCAAATTTATGGTGAAATGATTGTCTTTCCACTTCCGTATTATGGCCCCAACAGTGCTCAATGGAACATTCAGAAGCTTAGAATGGTGCCTATAACCAATGCCATCATTATGTGTTGGAACAATTAGGTTGCGAAGGTCTTGAGACAGCTCTTTGCTTTTTACCCATCATGAGATGTGTCTTGTGTGACACCTTGGCAATGAGACCTTTTTGTAGGCCATCCGTTGGGACTGAACCAGCTGTTATTAAATTGCACGGACAGGGGGTTGGATTTCTTTTTAATTACTAATAGGTTTAAGCTGTTGTCTTGGCTTTCCATGCCTTTTTGCACCTCCCTTTCTTCATGTGTTCAATACTTTTTCCCTGTGTCATTTCAAATTATTACACATAACTTAATTTCTGAGCTTATTTGTTTTGGTTTCTTTGGAAATATATTTACTGAGAAAAATGGTGACGTGTTCAATACTTATTTCCCCCGCTGTATATAGTGCTTTATTCAATACAAATTGTTTCAAATCAGATTTGCAGTGATACACAGGAAAATTATGATTTAATGATGCAAACTAACAAACATCAATTCTGCTGTAAAGAAAATAGTGTCATTGTTTAGGTGAAGTCATTGTTCAGGGTTGATTCTGTTCTGTTCAATAATCGTCTAAAGTTCATGGATGAAATGAGTTCAATTCAGCTATAGAGCAGACAACAGTGATGTAATCGTCGTCTCAGTTCAGCTCTCATCCAAAACTAAAGGCATTGATGGTTCCAGCACAGTGAAGAAGAATAAAAAACTAAAAAACTTCTTCCCTAAAGACTTAAAAACTGATTTTCAATATCCTCAGATATGAATATTCCCTCCAGCAAGATGATGACCTGCATTCAAGGTCATTTCTCAAACATGAAAGAAAGTCATAACACTAATAAATCTGCATAATGTCATAAGCACTTCAAACACATGTGTTTGCATACACATGCATCGATCTCATAGGGCACACATGCATGAACCAAAGTGCATTGTGCATGATAAATACTGAACTAACAGCCATAAAGCAAACAAAGATAAAAAGAAACAATCTCGCAAAAGGATTCCGCACATGAATAATGCCATTAAACCACAGAGATAAAAATCACTAGGATAAAAGAGAATAAAACTCTGAAGAGCACCAGAAAACAAAACCAGATTTGACGAGGCATTAAAAGGAAATGGAAAACATTTCAAATTAATGACTTGCAAAAACATGCCATGACATATTTCTTTTAATTTTAATATCTAAAGAGCAGGATGTCCAATAGACAGCTGACTAGATTTGACACCAATCTGGGTAACATTTTACAATAAGGTTTCATTAGTTAACTACACTAACTAAACTAATAATGAACTGCACTTCTACAGCATTTATTAATCTCTGTTAATGTTAATTTCAACATTTACTAATACATTATTCAAATCAAAAGTTGTATTTGTTAATATTAGTTAATGCACCGTGAACTAACATGAACAAACAATGAACAGCTGTTTTTTTATTAACTAACGTTAACAAAGATGAATAAATACTGTAACAAATGTATTGCTCGTAGTTAGTTCATGTTAGTTAATACATTGAACGTTAACAAATTAAACTTTTACCACAATCTGATACATTTTGCACAAAAACTTTCTTGATCTGGAAAGCTCTATTATGATTGGATGACTTTATTTACATAGTGTTTCCTACAGAATGATTGTTTCAAAGCAGTTGTAAACAGGAAAATAACTGTGAATATGGCAAGTTTATCAATTATAAAAAGACTTCAATTTAGGTTATAAAGCAGCTCAATTCAGTTTAATAACAGTGCCAATGTTGCAAAGTTCATCAATTATGAAACGAAACGGTTTACAAGGTGCACTATTGCTAAAACAAGCACTTCTGAGAAAAGCCGACACATTTTTTAAAGATTCTGAGAGAGTAGCCGCATTGTTTTCAAGTTATATCTGTGAAATGAACTGCATTTACTATTATTTGCCGACGGACGGTCTTATTTGGGAATATTTGAGAGAAACACAGTGCACTAAAGCAAAGAAAGCCATGATCATACCATGCTTCCCTCTGGTGATGTCCACATATTGGCACAGTCTGGGATGGGTGATGGTCTTGAGGATCTGGAAGCGTCCCAGGATCTTGATGGAGTTTGGGGTGAGAGGAAGTCCATTGCTGCCACACACATCATGAGGAAGAGGAGAAGCGAAGAAGGTGGAGGCCCCCAGTTCAGCATCTCTGAGGGGCTTCATGATCACCTGATGCTCAACAAACACACTGACACGGAGCACACAATACAGTTACACATCGCTGAATGCTTTTAAGTGATTTACGTACATTACTCTGTCATTTCTGAAATCAGTCAGGATAATGTTTTCTTTTTAAATACAACATAAATAGTTACAACAGTTAATATATCAGGAGAATCATAACACTAAAACGTGTATGTTTCATCTTACAGCATAGCATGATATTTTGTCATTTACATGATTACAACATAAACTAAACCAATAATATTTGACGATATGTAATTGAAACACACTGTACACACATGTATTTCTGCATGCTTGCTTGCGCTTTGAACTGTGAATTACAAAAGCAAAATAAAATCATTAGCATACCTGTTTATCTGAAATGAAAGACTGCTCCATTTGATTCACGTGTCCATTGATAATATTACAGGTATATATTTGTGATTTTGAGAGATCGGTGGAGTCTTCCGGAGACTGTAAACAGCTGAATCGCGTGGCGTGTTTATCCCGCGCCAGCGAACAGCTGAACGACACGTGACCGGTGGCGTCATCACCCGTCGACGCCGGTGAGAGACGAGTGTGTGTGTAGCGTGTGGCTTTATAGCAAAGAAACATACGGTTGCAGTTGTATGTGAGTACTAGTTCACGAATAAATGTTTTGTTTATATGTCTATGTAATGTATTATGAATGTAACTCTCTGTTATAGAGCTGTAGACGTACAAATATGCCGTGTTGACCAACATGTGAGAAGTGACAGTCAGCACTGTATCTATAAAAAGACAATAATGTCATGATGATCCCCCTGTATGAATGTCACTACTCATATTATGGCACATTATGGTTAAATGTTCATTAAATAGGGTTAAAAAGTGAAACTGGTTTATCATAATGTATGACATTGCTTTCTGTCTTTACTTTCACTTGCAGTGTATGGTCTGTCAAACTAGTTCATTCACCTCTTCTGTATTGTATTTAAAAAAACATGTATTTTTAAAGTTTTTTCTGTATATATCCGACCGTTTCAGTTAAAATACATGGTAACACTTTGTTTTACAGTGTGTGTTGCACGTTACATGTAGTTACTACAGTAATTATTACTATAATGGTGCATGCAACTAACCCTAAACCACTCCCTATCCCTATAGTAAGTACATGTAGTTAATTATATATAAACTTCAAATCAAGTGTAACCAAATACATAATTGCAATTAATGTAGCAAATGTACAGTGCAATGTGTCCTATTATTCTTATATTGCATGATTATACTTTTGCGTAGGCCACATATATATGACTGAAAGCCTTTTAACATAGAGTCCAGTTGCATAAAACATTTCCTACTTTACAAATCAGTCAAGTGACTTATAGCATGGAGGTGTTGTAAACCTTAATAAGTGTCATAGATGTGTATATAAATCAGAAGTCCTTTATCTTAAAATGGGCATAATATGTTGGTTTTGCAAACCTTAAACTTAACAAATAGATTGAATAAGTATATAATAATAATTGTAATAAAGCATAAATTAAAGTTGTTTTGGGTTCCTAATATGCAGTTATTTCAGGGACAATTACTGTTACATAGAATCATTCCTGTGGGATGCGAGTAGTTCCGATAGTTGAGTATTTCTTAAAGATGAGTAGCAGAGAATGAAGTCTTTATTGCGATATGACTGGGGCCGGTGGCCAATGGAAACGCTGACACAAGTGCGTGGTCGTTATCTCCTCGCCATTCAGACTTGCATGAATGTGACAGCTGCTCCTGTAAGAGTTCGCTGGTGTCGGATGTAATACATGGCCTTAAATGTCTTCAAGAGCACTGATGTTTTCATGGTTCCTTTCACAGATGCCGTTTTGGTTGCATTTCACAAATTTTATATCCGTTGCATGGCTTACATTCTCATTTATTGGCTGTCATGCGATGCCGGTGACCACTGCTGAAGCGGATTATAGGAAAACGGTGACAACCGAGCTTTTTGGAAATGTTTTTGGAAGTGTTTTGGGCTCCGGCTCGGCCCCGGGACACGTTTTCAGGGGTTATGCAAATGAAAACAGTCCTGTCATGGAGCTCATAAATTCGTCCACCACAGGCCCATTTAAAGCAGTTCAAGAACTTCAAAAACAAGAGACTTTGATCCACGATATTATCAACTCCAGCTTTTTTGTGTTTCTAATTTCCTCATCTGAACTCTCTGTTTTCATCCCGCGCCAGCTGTTGTTTTCCAGCACCACCCTGCACTGTGTGTTATGATGTGTTCTTCTCTTTTCCTACGCCTTGTAAAAAATCCCTTAGTCCTTTTGCAGGGGATGAGCCGAAGCCAAATGTGTAATGTGTCCATGTTCCTTCACCAGCTGTCTTTTGACTGGATGGGAATTGTTGTTTGATCCATTGTGGACCCAAAGAGGATTCCTCAATCAAAACGCTTTTATAGTGGCGGCAGGGGCCGAGAGGACAGTGACGCAATCGTGCAGGATTTGTCTCCTCGTGGGACATGAGAACACACACATTTAGATGCCACATGGCTTGATTTCCATCCTCTTCCTTGTTCGGGAATATGGTTGTTGACGAACTTCAACTTGGCGATTCAATGGCGATACTGAAGTGAGAATGCAAAATAGGGTTCATTGGGAATAGGATGGAGAATGTACTCTTTGATGAGGTTTTCACATGTTGTTTGGCGTCTAGCCGATCTATTGTTAAGCATCTGGCTGGTGTCAGACGTTTCATTATGATTCCCCTTCATGGAAGGGGATTAGGACAGAAAGTTGGCCACATATCGGTATAAATTACAAATTAAAGCACCGTGTAAAGTTTGCCAAAACACCTCATGTTTATGAGCGCCAAAGATCTGAAAGATCTCATTTAAAGAGGTCATGCTCTCTCGAGTGCCGCATATTCCCAAGCACAGATAGGATGTCCCAGAGGATCTTTTTTTTTTTAAGCATGTTTATGAGTGACTAAGAGTTCCTACCGCGTTTGATCTTTCCCTTTGGCTTGTTTTTCCAGGTTCCTGGTTCGATCTCTTTTCAGGATGTCTGGCCACACACCCTCACTCATGAGACTGGAACAGAAGGCTGCGGAGGCTGAGCAGCTCATCGAATACCTCAAGCAGCAGGTCCAGCTGCTGAAAGAGAAAGCCAGTAAGCGGATGCATGAGGCGTGCATGTGTGTGTTCATCACGGGTCACTGAGAAATACAAATGCTAGAGATGATGAAAAGTAGAAAATCTAGTTCAAATGCAAGTGCCAACATTCGCTTTCATGGAGGTTTCATACATTTATTACCAAAAAAAAAAGTTAAGCAGAAATATTCAAATAGAAATGTATACTTTTATTCAGATTAAATTGATCAAAGTTGACAGTAAAGACATATTACAAAAGATGTATTACTTCAAAGAAATGCTGTTTTTTTTTCTCTCTTATTCAAAGAATGCTGAAAATTTATGAAGAAGCGCCACTATTTTCAACATTGATAATAATTAGAAATGTTTCTTGAGCAGCAAATCCTCATATTAGAAAGATTTCTGAAGGATCATGTGACACTGAAGACTTGAGTAATGATGCTGAAAATGTATTTAATGTAATATTAAAATTACTGTATTTTTTCTTTCAAATAAATGCAGCTTGGGTGAGTATAATAGACTTCAAAAACATGAAAAAAAGACTTACCGACCCCAAACTTTTGAACGGTAAAAAATAAAATGCCTTTGTGTGTTGCTTAAAGCACAAAAACTTTCCTAAATTTCCTTTATAAAAGGAATAGTTCTCCCATAAATGAAAACTTTAATTTATAATTTACTCACCCTCAAGTATGTGTATGAATTTCTCTCTTTTTTCTGCTGAACACAAAAGGAAGATATTTTGAAGAATGTCGGTAACCAAACAGTTGATTTCCCCATTGACTTCCATAGTATTTATTTTCCATGCTATGGAAGTCAATGGGCCATGGACCTGTTTCGTTACCGACATTCTTCAAAATATCTTCTTTTGTGTTCAGCAGAAGAAAGAAATTCATACAGGTTTGAAACAACTTAAGGGTGAGTAAATGAGGACAGAATTTCCATTTTTGGGTGAACTATCCCTTCAATAATATTTTAAACAGGACTGCATCCTCATCTGTCACTTCTGAATTGATGTGTGTTTGTCTTGTTCTAATAAATGTTGTTTTGTGTAGTTGTGCAGGCCACAGTGAAAGAGGAGAAGAAACTGATGGTGGAGAACGCCAAGCTCAAGAAGGACATTGAGGACCTGAAGAAACAACTTTTTGAAATGGAAAGAAGTAGAGGAGGTATAATATCACATAACACACTATTCTTGCTGATGTTCTTTAAATAATGAAGTACTAAGATGCTGTACTTGAAAACATACTGTAACTTTTACAATTCAAAACTTCTACAGTCCAGAATTAAACGCATCAACACATGACCACCCACATTTAAACATCAATGATGCCTGCTGGGTGGTCAGAAACTCCTAAACACAGGACTAATGTTAAAAATAAAATATGAAAAAGTTAGCCAGACTGTTTCTTGTTATATTCATAGTTAGTTACAGGTGGTATTAGAGGGAGGGACATTCTCATTCTTGAGAGCATTTGAGTGGATACAAATCTGTGCAGTGCAAGATGAGTGTTAATATAGTGCCTTCAAATTAGTAAACAAACCTTCACCTTGTGGTGAGTATTTGGGATTGTTTTTCTAATGATTGTTCTTCGCAGTGGAAGAGGTGGCCATGCCTTCAGCGGGGCCCAGCATCCAGTGTGTCTCTAAACTGACAGCCGCAGAGCCCCCCGCCCCAGCACCCCCTTCTGCTCCCGCCACAAAAACACCACCTGCCAAAAACAACGATGACGCGAAAAAGATGAAAGCTGAGAAGAAGGGTAAGCATACTTTTGAGATTATTAGTATGACATTTCCTTTTATAACAGTTCATCTCTGCAGTGGCAAAGTTTCCAGGCATTCCTGTTGATTCATTTGCAACACCATCCACCATCCAAAGCCACCAAAATAGGCTTTCAATAAGACTTGCTTGCCTATAGAAAAAAAAAAAAATCACCTTTCTCTATAGGCAGCCAAGTTTTATTGAAAGCCTATTTTGGCATTAAATGCATAATTACACAGTAACACCTTAAAATAAAGCTCTGACAATGCAAACGTTTTGGATGGTGTTGCAAATGAATCAACAGGAAACTTTGCCCAATTGGTAGGAAAACTTCAACACCCACGATGCACTTGGGCATGTTGGAGTCCAAGGCCACTCCCTTCAGTCTGCTACCAAAATGTCAAATACCGCCTTGCTTTAGTAGGACATGCTACTTAGCAAACTTTTAGTCATAATGGTGTTAACTTGTATTGTTCCCGCGTGAAAGAATTCAAAAAGTGAACGTTTAGCAGGAGTGAGTTACTATCGGTTTCCAGTGAAGGATCCTGCGCATTGTTGGCAGCGTCTAAAAGCTGCAAAGAATCGTAAATACGGACAGAACGGCGCAATGGAAAATCTGAAAAACCTCCGTGTTTTATTGTCAACTTCAAACTGGATGACCACAAACAGAGTTTTAGGCCAAACGGAGGGGAAAAACGGAAAGAAACTGCAGTTTTGTCATTTCCGCCCGTACAGGTAAGAAAGCTTCCATTTTTACCATAATTATGTTTAAAGAGTAGACAGAGTGCGATATAATATATATGCGATAGGGCTAAACCTAGTTTTTTGCTAAACAAATAACTGTTCTGTTAATATTAACCCTCTGTCGATCCGACTGTCCATGGACAGGGATACAAAAATGTGTTATAATCTGTAGTTTTCACGAAAGCCCTGGAACTAGGTTTTGCGTCACACGGTGGACTTTTCCGACAAATAAACGTGATTTTTTTCATTGCGGAGAATAAGTAAATAATTGTTTACAATTAGGGCTGTCAAACGATTAATCGCATCCAAAATAAAAGTTTGTGTTTACATAATTTATGTCTGTGTACGGAGTATAATTATTTTCTATATATAAATACACACACATGCATATATATATTTAAGAAAATGTGTTATTTATATATAAAATATTTATATATAATATAAATTATATATAATATAAATATATATATACAGTATATACATGCAAATATTTCTTAAATATATCCATGCATGTGTGTGCATTTATATATAGAAAATAATTATACTCCGTACACACACATGTATTATGTAAAAACAAACTTTTATTTTGGATGCGATTAATCGTTTGACAGCCCTATTTACAATACAAGGCGGGTCGCAAATCGGTGAAGTTACTGGGCAGTATTAATTAGGTTTAGGACAAGGACACTGTAAAATAAAGTGTCTATAACAGGACCATGATTATGGCTTAATATTTAGGGTAGGCTATCGTGTCTAGGGGCGAATTGAATTTTTGGGGAATATGTGAATGATTTACTCCAGTGTTCCTCAACTGGTGGGTCGCGGAGTGTGCAGTCAAAGAAACGATAACAAACGTGATTTTCGGATGCAAGACTTTTATTTTGAAAGACGTGCATGAAAGCTGTTATCTCTCCTGCAGTATCTGCGGTCAGATGAGATGTTGTCAGGCTATATGTCAGTGTCAGAAGTAATGCCGTGCAATCAATGCATTTGCACAGTTTGAGAAGAGACCAGATGCAGGTCAAACTCATTTGGGTTACAATCGGATCTGAAGGCAAACCAGATTTAAAGACGTCACTATTGTCTTCGGGTTGTTATATTTCATAAGTATTCATATCCTAAAGAATAGAGCATATGATATTAATCAGATTTCCTTTCATGGTTATTTATTATGAAAATGATTTTCATTTCAAATCACTTAAACCCCTTCAACTTGGGAACACTTTGTTCATACTGTATCTGAGTACAAAAATCGCAGATCATGTTTGTGCAATATTGGGCTGAGGGAAAAACAAGTTAACTTGTGTGTTTCTCTGACATTCCTGTGGGCCAGATGTCAAAAGCAGTTTAATAATTCTCAAGTGTGCCTCTCCTCCTTCAGTGTTGATGAATGCTGTGTTTCGGCGTGGATGAAAGCCTCTCCTGCACCTGTATTTCATGCATATCTCTTTCTTGGCAGAGCTATGTGGCTCGTCACATTAAGAGGACTTGGAGGAATCTTGGCACGTTTTCTTCTAGACTTAAATTAGGGCTGTGTGATTAATCAAAATCACAATTGAAATCATAAAAACCACAAAAGCCTGTGATCGAATTAATTATATACAGGGTCTGCATGCAAAAGTGAAGGGTCGTCTACTACACTCGTTTTTTCCTCTTTAAAGGTTTGGAATAAAAAGCTGTTGACAACTTTACGTGGAATTTAAAAGGTGTTCTGAGAAAGCGAAGAGGGTTTTACCAGGTCGTATTGCAATGCTACGTGAAAGTGAATAATTGTGGAAAAAATAAAACATTTATACTGGGACTTTCCACAAAAATAAAATGCATTTTGGTGCATTTCTGTGACTTTTTCAAGCGTTAAAGTCAAACATTAAACGAGATATGTTAGATGAAACTGATATGAAACTGGCATGAAAATATTTAAATACATCAAATGTCTGTATAAAATAAATACAGTTTACAGTCAACAAGGTCAAACCTTTGAGACCAAAATTACTTTTTATGGGTAAGAAGGTAATTTAGGTCATCTGTAAACTGATTTTAGTTTTTACTGTCACTTGATAAAAGTATCCTTGCTAAATAAAAGTATTAATTTTTAAAGAAATTTCAATGACCCCAAACTTTTGAACTGTAGCGCTTGTATAGGCTAGCCATTTTCATTTCAAGATTTGTAGGGTGGTGGTCCAAAACAGTGTCCCCTCACCTCATATGTCCGGAAACAGTGATAAAGTTGTACACTTTTTCAAAAGACTGGTGTGATTAGAAACAAACGCCATACTGAAGCCATTGTTGGCAGAGTTTTTTCGGGAAAAGCTCGTAAAACAGATCAGAAATGACAAGCCTGGATAATTTACATGGCTTGAAAAGTGTCCCAACAGCTCCCTGGGGAACAATGTGCAAAGCTAAAAATATCTATCAAAGAGCTGCCTTAAAAACACCTCACAAACTAAAGGCACATTTCCTCCGGGTCGACGTGTACTGTAATAAAACCCCAGAATGACACGGTGTGCTGAGGTTGCTGCAATGTCTGTGACAGCAGTACATACACAGCTTGTGCTTTTCACAGATATTTATAGTGTGTTATTTGATGATTCATAATTTAGCAATTCCGTTTCGATTTACAAACACAAAATGATCTGAAAGACACATTCTGATGCGCTTTTGGTCCAGGTGAGAAGAAAGAGAAGAAGCCGGCGGCGCCGCCTCAGGAAGAGGCAAAAGTTGACGTGTCCCGACTGGATTTGCGGGTGGGCCGCATCATCAGCGCAGAGAAGCACCCTGATGCCGACTCTCTCTACGTTGAGCAGGTGGATGTGGGCGACGCGGCTCCACGCACTGTTGTCAGTGGCCTGGTCAAACACATCCCTCTGGAGCAGGTATCCATATCCAACACCTGTGTTTATCACGGAAATCACTGAAATGCAACGCATCATTTATCGCATTTATAACGTGCCTTAATTCGTTTCGTAATTACACTTGTTTGGTTTGGTTTTTTCAGTTATTATCAGTGCATTGAATTTTCATTGTCAGATCTGACTGATTATGCAATTTTCAGTTTGCTTAAACTAAAATTAAAAGCCCACTGAAGTGTCTTGGAACGCGCAGCTTTGTATAGAGCTGGTAAGTCCCGCCCATCCGTAAAACCCCACTGGACCTCTAGGTTGAAAAATCGTCAATGCAAGTGAATGGGAGAAAATAATTATTTTCTGGTCCCGTTTGAATTGTGCCATGAATGTGAACATGTGTTGTCTGTGAATTTTTTATATAATTTTTCATGTTACGAGTTTGACAGTATATGGTATGATTCTTCGGCTAGCAGTTGTGGAAAAGACATAACGAGAAAGACCACATGTCGCCTATGTGATGTCACCCCATAAAGTTGACTTACCCGTGGTTTTCGCCAACCTCAACGATTTTGTCCTCTCCCTGAAAGAAGGCGGTGAAGTGCACCAAAGACACAGGCATGTTTAGCGGGATCCGTGAGCTAGTGTCCGTGTGCGAGTGGTGTTGACGTTTCAAACGCGTCGAAAGCAGCGAAGAGTTGTAGTCCACAAAGTGCTCTCACACAAAGTCTAACCGTATCAAACTTCTACACGCTAAATTGTAGCATTCTTTACACGAAAAATTATATAAAAAATTCACAGACAACATATGTTCAGATTCATGGCACAATTCAAACGGGACCAGAAAATAATTATTTTCTCCCATTCACTTGCATTGATGATTTTTCAACCTAGAGGTCCAGTGGGGTTAGCGGGAGGGGCGGTACTTACCAGCTCTATAATGCGTTGACATAATTTTGACTGAAACAGGAAGCTAAGGCGAGACATATTGAATGTTTTAAAAAAAAACTTACATTTTGATTTCAGGGTGTCTTTAAATTGTCCCTCCAGTTACATTTGTCTTCAGTAAATTGAAAGAAATATCATTTACTCTTTATTTTATGGTAATGCTGCTACAGTGTAATTACACAAATAAGTACTGAGTACTTTAATTAACCATAGTACTTACTGTAGTTTAAGGACAGTACTATTGTTTAACTGTTGAAGCTTACTTATTTAATTATGCATAATGTACTGTTATTACATGCAAGTGTCACCTTGAATTAAAATTAAACACGAATCATGCACGAAACAAACTGAATCATGGCCAGATCTCCAGTAAAAAAATCTAATTTGTAATCAAGCTAATATTTACACCCCTACTAGACTGTTATGCAATAGTCTGAAGTTACATGAACACTGTACGCCTCGCTGTTGTACCTGAGAGCAATCTTTGTTTGCCATAAAAAAGAATGCTTTTGTTGATTAGGTGTTATGTGTCAGAATATTGTGAAGGGGGATATTTCAGTTTTACCGTTCTCATATAAAACGTCTGCACTAGCACGATTCATGCGGGTCCATAAACCTGCTCCATGCAGACAGAACGGTCTCCTGTGTTTTATTTTCCAGAACCCCGAGTTTATGATTTGTTTAGGGGATTCCTAGCAGCTCGTCAGAAATTCTAATTACACCTATAAAACGCATCTGTTTCCTTCATTCATTTAATCGTGTAGGGTTTCCACCCCTCTGGTTATGACTACATCACAGTTGCTTTATGTATGTTTGTGCATTTATAGAGTTGAAATGATAATGAATGTCCACAGTTCGTTAAATACAGGATTTGAGATGAATGAGATTGCATGTATTGAGTTTATTAATTTTGTTAGGGGTCTGTTTTGTTCTGCCTCCCTTGTTCTTGGTTATAAAAACGAATAATTCAGCTATTATGAAGTTGCCCAGCTGTTCCTTATTATGCAGTATGTTGTTGATATTTTTGGACCATTGCATAATTTCTCTTTCTGCCATGCAATAAAAAGTTCAACATTTAATTGATCGTGATTCCTCATGCTGGATTCCTCCATCTTCAGATGCAGAATCGTATGGCTGTGCTGCTATGCAACCTGAAGCCTGCTAAGATGAGAGGCGTGTTGTCTCAGGCCATGGTCATGTGTGCCAGCTCTCCGGAGAAAGTTGAAATCCTGGATCCCCCGAGTGGAGCCGTGGCTGGAGACAGGGTTTCCGTCCAGGGCTTCCCAGGTAACGTTTCATATTAATACACAAACGTACTGCAATGAAAAACGAGATTACCTCTATCTCTACCTCTTATTCTGCTTCATAGAGCCCATCTGAATGCCTCATGCTGGTTTATTAAAGGAATATCTCTCATAAAAATCAAAGTTCTGCTATGATTTACTCGCCCTCGTTTCATTTCGAAACCAGTATGAGTTTCTTTCTTCAATGAGAGACGAAAGTAGACGTTAGGCAAAATGTTGACGCTGCTCTTTTCAAAAACACAAACAAAAATGAAACGAGCATATGGTGACCAGCAACTGTCATGATCTAAAAACTGCATTCAAATATCATAAAATTGATTTATATAACACATGCACTGTATTCCAAGATTTCTGAAGCCATATAAAAGCTTCTTTTGCATCTTTGACCTGCCACAATATCTTGTTAGGATGAAGATTTTACAGGTTGGCCATTTGATATGTCATTCAAATGGTCTCTTTCTTCCAGTCCACGTTCAGCTATAATAAGCTGTAATGTAATCCAGCCTTCTCATGTCGGTAGTCAAACATCTTGCTATGCCACTATAGGGGGTACAGATTCTCAAGGCTGTTGTTTAACCGCAATTGTCCCTTTGAAAGAAGATCTTTCAGTAATGAACTTGATGTTCCGTGTTTCTTAACTGGAATGCACTGCACAACACTAGGCATTATACATACACTAAATGACTGGATCACATGCAACCAGATTTTCAAGTCGTTGAGAACACGAACTCGCGCAGAAACGTGTGCCTCGTGACAAATGAAAACAATGTGCTCTAAAATCAGCTCAAAATATCGAACATGTTGGATCGCCTCGTATTCTGTGCCCATCACACACTATGCAATTTCTGTAAAATCTCTGTGCTCTGCGTTCCCAAAATCTGCAGACTGGCCATAACTAGCATTCGACTTGACTGCAATGACACGATTGGATGAGAACTGAACTGAGCTGGATGATGACATCACTGTTTTCTCCAGAGATGCTTTATTGCTGAATTGAACTCATTTCATAATTTATTAACTTTACACAGTTATTGAACCGAACTGAATCAACACTGAACTGATTTCAACCGTCTTTTTAGAGCCGATTTACAGCAGAATGGAATTTTTTCCTGTTTATCACTGTAAATCTGCTTTGAAACAATCTGTATTTGAAATAATGTGCTATATAAATAAAGGTCACTTGACTTGTTGACAAAAATCTGGAAAAAGTTGCGTAGCGTATTCAAGCTTTTAGTTGTTTGCATTCATCTACATAAGCTGCTAATATTCTTTTCCCATTAAAAATAAAGAGCAAATTCCTCAGTGCTTTGGGGAAAACCTCACAAACAATCCAAATTGTATTCTCAAGATGCGAAATATGGTGGATCTGGCATGCATGCGATTTGGAAGAGTGCAGCGTTCGTGTTTGAGCACAATAACTAACGGGAAGATTCCCAGGATTTGTGTGAATGTGGAGCGCGGAGGTGGACCATCTGCACAGGACACAGTGAGAATAATGTCTCTTTCACCGTCCCAGCTCTTCCTCGTGTTTCCTTTTGGCTGAAAAAGCCTAAGATGTTGTCCCGTTTTTCTTTTTTTTTCTTTTTCACAGTAAATCACAGTTGTTGTTCGAACACAAAGCACGTAGCAGGAATAAGGCAGTTCTCCAAATTCCTCCAGTTGTTGGGAGTCATAAAATGACATTTACAACAACAGCAAAATGGCTATAATAACACAATAATTACAGGGAGAGGGATTACAGACACCAATTTTTATATTATGTCTTTTACTTCCTTTTCTACTCTTTCTTCTTGTGTTCTGCTTGTTCTTTTTATGAATTGCCATGCAATTATTTGATATTCTCCCATGCAAAAGTCTCTGGGATTTCATTTAAATCTCATATTTGTTGAGGTTTATTTCTTGCATGCATCTGTACCTGTCCTGTAGTCATTAAAAGTAATGCGGGACAGACTGTGACCTTTCTTTGTTTGTACTGTTATGGTGGTTGTGAAAAGGTCAGCACTAGAATATTAGACGCATAAAACCAGGATCCCTGTCTG
The DNA here is from genome assembly GCF_949319135.1 of Squalius cephalus. NCBI lineage: Eukaryota > Metazoa > Chordata > Actinopteri > Cypriniformes > Leuciscidae > Squalius > Squalius cephalus. The sequence goes on from NC_137123.1 coordinate 20,249,101, forward strand.
CATTCAAATCAAGTGTTTGGATTCATTTTGGTTTGATTTATGTCTGCTTATTGTAGGTAGTAGCAAAAACAGGTGTCTTTATCTGGTTTCCATGAGCCCTTGAGTTTTGGAGCATCTTGCTTTGGCTTGATTTTAATGGAACGGAGAAACTCGTTCTAGATTCATTATGAATCAGTCTGTTGAAGTGGATGTTAATGACACCCCAAGATGATTTCAAAACCGGCTTTGTTTTCAGTGTTTTTACAGCTGTTGGGAAAACTAATCACTAATGAGTAATGACAATTTTTTTTTTTTTTTTTTTTTTTTTTTTTTTTGGTCTAGGTGAGCCTGACAAGGAGCTGAACCCTAAGAAGAAAGTGTGGGAGCAGGTCCAGCCAGACTTGCGCACCGATGACCAATGTGTGGCCACTTACAAGGGCGCTGCCTTCGAGGTCGCTGGCAAAGGAGTGTGCAAAGCTCAGACAATGAGTAACAGCGGTATCAAATAGAAGCTTCTGGGTGATTTCCTTCAGTGAGAAGGCTGATTTTCTAACCTCTAGAGTCTAGACCTCTCTAACTATGCTGAATGAAGGGACACGTTTGAGAATAATAAAGTCTTTAAATATTTTCTTTCGAATGTCTTTATTTCTTGGTATGTATACACTGAACTGTCAATAGATACGTTTCTTTTGGTAACACTTTACAATAAGGTCTCATTTGTTAATATTACTTAATTTATTAACTAACGATGAGCAGTACATTTGTTACTGTATGTATTCATTTTCGTTAATGTTAGTTAATAAAAATAGTTTGTTAATTCACAGTGCATTAACTAATGTTATACCATGGTCTGGGTGAATACACGATTCTGATTGGCTGCAGGGTGTCCATTAAAAAGTGATAATGTACACCTAGGAAAGGCGTCCCGTCAATTTGCCTGATGACAGTTCTAAATGATTGCGCTGGCTCAAACTCACTGATCAACTGCTGCGGTCGGGTCGCTGTGGCCACGTTGCTTGGCAACGCCTGTATACGGGAGATATTAAATAGTGCGCTCGACTTAATAAATAAAAACCCTCACGATTTTTACTCTAAAACACATTAAAGTATTATTAATTGATTAAATATTTCTTTCTTTCGTAAGTGACCATGGTATAAGCGGGATAATGCCCTTCGAGGTGTCCATTAACAGAAATTAATGGACTTCACGCCGTCCATTCATTTCTGTTAATGGACACCTCGTCGGGCATTATCCCTTACTTAACAAATACAACATTTGATTTTAATAATGTATTAGTAAATGTTGAAATTGACATTATCTAAAATTATTAAATGCTGTAGAAGTATTGTTCATTCTTTATTCATGTCAACTAAATTACTTTTAACTAATGAAACCCATTTTTTTAAAGGGACAGGATTCTATAATGATTAAAATGCTAACTTTAAAATAAGTTTTACACACATTAATTCAGGTATAATTTTATTTACAATTAAATAGTGATGCAGATTTTAACGAGTTTTAAAAAACATGAAAAGGCTTTTTACTTTCGTAATACAACATATTTCCAAGTGAAACAGGACTTGATTTTGTCCTGGAGTTGTAATGTTATTTTATTTTAAAGTTCATTTTACATATACATTATTAATGTTAATATATTATGAATAAAACTGAATTAACAGTCAACAATAGTAAATTGAATTAACATTAACCTACATTAATAAAATGTGAGATTTATTTTTATTGTTAGTTTATATGAATATTAATGTTAAGGAATTGAAGCTTATTGTGAAGTGTTACCAAAATTATGAAGGCCATTTTTTCCCATCAGAATAATGTGCACCAATGAATCGTGCACAATAAGACCAGTATTGTGTATTACAAAACAGTACATTTAAATTTAATGTTGATAATGCAACGTTAGGTAAATTACAATGATCTAAACTAAAAATATATAAATAAAGCTCATGCGGCAGCTTAAAGTCAGATATCAATAGTCCAGAAACGGCCGTTCTTGAAGTCTGACCTGATCTCTCTCTGTTCTCAAATAAAGCGTTTGTTTTTGAAGATCTATAATAAAACAATAAGGTTTAATACGTTTTTGAATCATGTTAATTTCCTCTGAATTAATCTTAACTGAGCTTGTTTCTTCAAGCCATTTTGAATGGCTTCGTATTATTGATCCCTCAAGAGGAACATCATAGACGTTTGCACAGGAAGTGTTGTTAAGTGTGTTCAACTGATGGATTTATGTCCACACCAACCCCATTCTGTCCAAAATAATGAACTCCATGAGTGTAGCTCAACATCAGTGTCATCTAAAAAAAAAAAAAACCTTAAAATGAAGACACTTGATCTGCAATGGCTTCTTTCACATGGAGTTTCTGTCACTGATATTAGCTGCACTTGATTGATTTAAAGTTTTGTAGTTGAAAAAATGGTAAGTGTGTTACAATATAAAGTATACAGTTAAAAAAAAGTTTATAAGAATTTGTAAATCACCATCATCTAGTATCCGGTGTTTATTTGGAGTATTTGTAGTGTTGAGGAAATCAATGGCAGAATGCTGAAGTGTCTTCAGGCAACAGTCCTCCTGGAGGAGAGATGTGCACTTATATAAATGTATGTACAGTATATACACACACATACATATATATAATATATAAAAATATAATAAAATATATATATATATACACACATATATTATGTAAACAAAGAGTTTTATGTTAGATACGATTAATAGATTTGACAGCACTATTTGCCAACACTGTAAACCACCTTAAATTTAAAATTAATAGAAAATAAAACTTCTAAAATAAGTTCAACTAAATGGAAATGTTTAGTTGAATAGATATTTAGATGATCAATATTATTTTTTACAACAAACAAAAAAAAATTTTTTTTGAAGAGACTCTATTTTGTTCCTTTGTGGAATTGCTACTTCGTCTTTTTCCCTGTATGATATTGCATTTTGCTTGTTTTTTAATTAATAATGATAGTGTGATGCCTGATGTTGGCTATTTGAACCTATAGATGTATAACAATAGAAGCTGGATTATTTGTAACGTATATATTTCATAACATGTACTTGAGTTGCAAGAGAGTGCACTCCAACATGGCTTTCAGGCATTCAGAATGCTTGTCAAGTGTGTTAAAGATTCTGATGCTGTTACTCAACATGAAGCGCTCTCTGATCACAAATTTGTTGCACATTTGTGTGCCTTTTTGCGGTTGACTGTTGTGACAACACCCAGTCATAATAAGGATATATCCTAGAATTACGTAGAATTTTCCATATCGCTTTTAAAACCCAATACAAACAACAGCAAACAAATCCATTGTTTGGAATTCCTCTCCCAAAGTGACATTGAATTAATTATCTGCAAAACTGAAGATGTTGAGAGGGACCGACTCCATCCATCCATCAAAGCATAGCTGGGATATACATGCATGGTTGACGAACATGTACATGTGAGAATGCGAGGATGTTTTAGGCCACGCTTCAAAGTGAATTAACAGCTGGAGACCGAAACAAATGGCGTACATATGTGTATATTAATAAAAATCTACACACTTGACTTGAAGTTTACTATATGGTCTCATAAAAACTCTGTAAAGGGTCTGTAAAAAATTATTCTTGGGAATTATCTTCGTAAGTATTAATCTTTATCGAGAGCGGTCCAAGGACGTTTGGCTGCCGTTAAAAGGGAAGTGAAGCCTGCTGTTATGTGTGTGGTTTCATCGTTCACCAGCACACAAGCATAGGAAATCTATTAACCATGTTAAAACCAACTGAGACATTTGGATGTTTTTGCTCACAAACAGCAGCACAGTCTTCCTTAAAGTTGCTTATAAGACTATGTCCATTATAAGCATGGTACTTGGCATGGTAATGGATATGACAATGCTGATATGTTTGGTCTTGGCTGGAATAGATCTTCTACACTGTAAGTAGAAGATTTCTTAAGTGTAGAAATTACACTTCTTAAGTGTAATTGATGATATTGCTCCTGTGAAAGTCAGGAAGAAGTGTGGCAGACAAAAAGCACCTTGGAGAAACTCAACAGCAGTGCTGAATATGAGAAGACAATGCAGAAAAGCGGAAGACAAAACTTGTAGTCCATTATAACATCTACAAAGACAGCATCCATGCTTTCAATATGGAACTAGGCAAAGCTAGACAGATTTTCTTCTCTAACATTATAAACAGCAATTTAAACAACACTCTTTTTGCTACTGTAGAGAGACTGACAAACCCCCCAAGCCAGATCCCCAGTGAAATGCTCTCAGACAGCAAGTGCAGTGAGTTTGCTTCTTTCTTCTCTGAGAAAATCAATAATTTCAGAAAGGTGATCAGCACATCCTTGAGTTGCGCTGGGATCAGACAGATCAAACCACCTGAGAAAGTAGTAACTTTGTCTGATTTCAAAGAAATAGATGGCAAAATTTTGGAAGAAACCGTACAGCACCTTAAAACATCAACCTGCGCCCTTGACACACTTCCCACATCTTTTTTCAAAAGTGTGTTAAACAGTTTAGAAGCAGATCTTCTAGAAGTGGTAAATGCCTCACTTCTCTCTGGGAGTTTTCCAAACTCCCTTAAAACTGTAGTTGCCAAGCCCCTCCTGAAAAAGAGCAATCTGGATAAGACCATATTAAGCAACTATAGACCGATCTCAAATCTTCCTTTCATAGGCAAGATCATTGAAAAAGTTGTCTTCAATCAGCTGAACAAATTCTTAAAGGATAATTCCGGTATTTAGCACTTTGAGTCTCTTTTCTGGTTTGTTTTGGATGAACTAGAGTGGTGGACACAGAAATTTTGACGATGGGTCCTGTCTCGACTTTTTGACTCGTTTAGAATCGCCTTTGACCGCTTCAGAGTGGCTGTCTATGGGCATGCACGAACATGTCCTTAAAACAACCCTTAACGTTCATTTTCAAAACTGTGCAACTCACCGAGTGGTTAGTGGTGTTCGTTGATGATTAAAAACAAATATATCGGCGCAATGTATGATTTCAATCCGTGTTATTTGCTATAGTGGAACTATTTTTTCAGATACCTCACAACCGCGTATAAACTTCCGCTCATTATATTTGAGTCTGAAGCGTCTTTTCCGTTACCGGTAGCGTAGTAATATCAACGAGCAATGAGTCCTCCAATAGAAATCAATGGGATTTTACAAAATGCTAAATAAAACACGACAGAAACTGTATTTCGCTACGCTACTTGTTTTGGAACATCAACGAACACCACTAACCACTCGGTGAGTTGCACAAAACGAACGTTAAGGGTTGTTTTAAGGACATGTTCATGCATGCCCATAGACAGCCACTCTGAAGCGGTCAAAGGCGATTCTAAACGAGTCAAAAAGTCGAGACAGGACCCATCGTCAAAATTTCTGTGTCCACCACTCTAGTTCATCCAAAACAAACCAGAAAAGAGACTCAAAGTGCTAAATACCGGAATTATCCTTTAAGCTCGTATGGATACTTTGACAATTTCCAATCTGGTTTCCGACCGCACCACAGCACAGAGACAGCGCTCATAAAGATAATAAACGATATTCGCTTAAATACTGATACTACTATTGTAAAATACAATACAAAATGCTACTGCCAATACATACACAACACACTGCTGTGAGTAAGACATGCTGCTGCTGTACAATATAGCAGACATGAATCACCCGTAGCAGATCTATACAGGTGGAGCTGGGGAAGGTGGAGGGTTTCTGAAAGCGCGCTGCACTGCTAAGGCAAATGCTACCCGTGTTTTTGAAGGTTGAGCACGCGAGCTCATTGGGAACTGATACAGCATGAACCAATCAGCTGTGCCATACAGAGAACGATGTGATTACAAGCAGGTTGAGTTAGGACCTGCGCCGTCTAGAGTTTTATGACAGAACTTTGTATATGTATAATTTTAAAACAAAAGGTTAGCAAGTCATTTTTTCACACTGATATTGTGGCTATACTGTTAAAACAGTGAGTTTTACATTTACATATTGGCCACTTTCAATCTAAATGGCTAGAAAAATAGGAGGTTAAAGTTGAAATTTGCAGCAGAAAGGCTGTAAACCTGAGTGGGTTGTCCTCACAAATTGAGTCACTGTGCGAGGAAGACCACCAAGACACTAGTAACAACTCTGGAAACACCTAGAAAACTCAATTATTTACTGGCAAGTTATTTATAAACCTACATCTTTAAGCATTAAGTCATTCTTAATGATCCAAAGAAGAAGGGAAGTTAAATTAATTGTCAGTAATTCTTTGCTTAAATCCAGTTCCATGTTCACAGCGGGACACACACAAGTGTTCCTGTGTGATGTGGATTTGCGAGGCCATCATAAACAGAGACTTTAAAACGACTTAGCATGAAATCTGTAATGACAGACTCAACAAACAAGAGAACAGAACGATCCCTTGAAACAAAAGACTTCACATTGCTGCGGTCCACTAATTTAAACACTAAACAAACTCTTGAATTAATCTCTGTTCAGAATAATGTGAATCAAAGAATCGTTCGTAGTCCCTATATGTGACCCTTTTTAGAGTTTGGCTCCATTCGGGGAAAAAACAAGTTGTGCAGCTGGAAATCAGAGCAATATGAACAATTGTGCAATTTAATTCTGATCAGTTGCCCTGCGCACAGCCACGGATCAGGAAGCATTTATCAATCCGTAAACACTCATCACTGTTCTTCTGCACAAGACAGAAGGAAGACGGTTTCATGGGGTTTTGTTCTCATGGCATGACTGAGTAAAGCAGACATCTCAGCCTTTCTGAGGCTCAACTTCCCTGTGAGTGATTATGCCAAGTAAGAGGTATTTTGTTGATCCTGGAACAACGTTCTTGTCTGAAAATTTAGTCCTAACCCTATCCCTACCCCTAAACCTAACCCTACCCATAACTTCTCCCTAAAATTAGAGGGAAATGATAAGTGAATAACACTGATGTAGAAGCACCTAACCCGGGTTGTAAGCCTAAACTTGACATAAACTCTAAACTTGTCACTCAAATCTGATTGGTTGATTGGAATGTTGTTCCAGGATCAGCAAAGATGTTGATCCAGGAACATGTTGCACTTGGTGAAAGGGTGATGGAGGGGAGGAGTTGCCATGACGACCACAGGAGGGCAGAGCCTAACCATTAATGGTGTCTAAAGGCAACAGAGACTGCGCAGACAAGGTCGATTCATCAAAGCAGTGCACTTCTTAATTGGTATTGTTGAAGCATCTTTAAATGTACTGCATAAGATACTAGGACAAGAAAATATATCTTGAATGTCGTGTTTTTTTCTTATAATCAGTATAAATCTAACAAAATTTGGTGAGGTTTGATTTAAAAATATAGATTTTTTTACAATATGGGTAAGAAAAATAAAGCTTATAATCTTCCACAATTAACTTTTTAAGTAAATTTATCTCTTTTTTTACAACAATATGAATTAAATAATATAATTTTGCAGTGTAAAATTCCATCCTGAGACTTTTTTTTTTAAAAAATATTAAAAGTAAAAAACACAAACAAATAAGTGTCTCAGTATTTCACAAGTAAATGGTTCCAAACATTAGAAGCAAATAATTAATAAATTTGAAGGCTCACATGCCAATGGAGAACATTATATATATTTAATTTATAAATGTGACTATCACTTCATCCAACTTATCTTAACCTACTATTTTAGTTATAAAGTGTTTGTGTAATGTCTCGACTTTAAAATTACATGTTTGAAACAGGGCTTGAAACCATTCATAAGAATTCTTGTTACACTTATGCTAATTTATCTCACATGGTAGCCACAATTGTAACCACAATATTTTAAGTCTTCTGATGTCTGAAATTTAAGGTGCATTCAATGTTAAAGTATATCAGTGTTCAGTATTCACATTTAGTTCAAACATGCAGCAGAAAGACGCATCTCAGCAGGTTTGATTTCAGGCTTGCTCACGAATGTCATGATTGATTTGAGGTTTGAGAGCCACAGCAGAAAGGCAGATTTTCAGAGAATAACATCTTAAATTTCAGTCTGTTCCTTAGAAGGAGCTATTGAACTGCTTCAGAAGACTTGTGGGGAATCCCAGTGGGAAGAAAATTTGAGGTGAGGACCATAATTAGTGGAAGACAAGGACTCCACTGTCCCGCAAGTGAAATCAAGCCAATTTCAGGCTGATGGCCATCAGATATTAGCCACCTTCGGACAAATAGTTTCAGCACCCAGTACTGATATGTAGTTTTAGGTTCCAGGCATCTAAAGAGCCTTTTTGTGTCAACACTTAGTGCGGTTGCCAATTACCACACTGTTGGTTAGCCTGATATATTCTTTGGTTGTCTGAATATTACCCACACAACCTCAGTACATCATTCAAGGCATTTTGAGACACATTTGAGCACACTAATGGCCCGAAGTCTTATGTTCTTACAGGACCATTTGAAGCGTCTTACCGGGATTTTCCAAAGATATACTTCACATATGAAATACATTTTCCAAATGCGCTTGCGGCCAATTATCATAATGCAGGCAAGTGTAAGTGATATTAGTACAGTTTGTCTTGTAAATCCAGCTTTGTGTTACGTTACACTTGCTATGCCCAGCTGGTTTGACTATAAACAAAGACAGAGTTATAGAGGCTGGCAATACTTGCCAAATCATAAGTGATGGCTTTGTTTGCTTCAATTTGTCTGTTATGATTTGGGGAAACCCCTAACCAAGTCAAAATATATATATACTAGTGAGGACTTTTTCTTGTTTTAAGCATAAACCTCACTAAAATGTGTGTTTTTTTTATGCTTTAAATAAGAAGAAAAAAACCTAATTGAAGATATATTCTCCAAGCAGAAGTCAGAAATGTCAGTGTGCTCTTGGAATCTCATAACTCTTTAGATTGCAGCTGAGATTTGGTTGTATCTCCTTGATAAAGGGGATGATGAATCTGGAATACTGACTGTGAAAGTCATGATCAAAGCAATAGAAAGCAGTCAGGATGACTGTTTAAGATCACTGTTTAAGACTGTGTGCTTTTATTGATCTTTCCATGGCGGTGAGTGACAGTCGTTTGAGAGGAAGCAGACAGTCATAGTTGTCTTGATTCGTTATGGTTTCAGTTGCTGTAGTGCATTGAGTTCTGATGATTAAAAGAAAATTGGAAAATCCACCTCACTGTTCTCTGTGATCCTCAGTGATGAAGTGTACAAAACCTGCACTTTTCAGCACACACACACCAAATCATGGCTCATATCATCATCTGTGCGTTTTACTGTTTTAAATTTAGAAAGGAACATGTTGCTTTGTTCCAAAAAAATAGTGTGCTGTTTAGGGCTGCAAGATATTGAAGAAAAGTGCGATATGCGATAACTCATTAAATAATGTGATTTTCAATATGCGATAGGATAATGCTTAGTAAAATAAACTTAAATTATCTTTAAAATTTATTTAAAATTATATAACCAACATACATGTTTCACATTCTTTTTGTGACAAGAAAACATACCTACAACTTCTGAAAGTGAACAGCAGTGTTTTACCGTAGCATAAGAAGTGTTATTTTAACATCAGTGTAAACCACAAGGTTTAGGGTTTCAGGTTATCCTACATTAGGGTTATTTAACGACAGAAACTGAATAATCACATGTAAAAATAAAACACATGAATTAAATATAAACTGATTCTTATTAAAGCTACAAAAGTTATTCAGCCAAGAGCAGTGAGTGATTTTCTCTTTGTCTTTTGTTCATGACCACAGATATTGCAAGCTGTTGCGATATGCATATCGCGATATATACATTTGCGATATTGCGATAATTTCGATATATTGTGCAGCCCTAGTGCTGTTATAGAGGACAATTTCAAGGGATTCTAAGATTTGGCCAAATTCTTGTGGAGAAGACAATCCCACAATCCCAGATCTCTAAAGGTCAAGGTTTTCGCCAGGTTTTGTCGGATCATTGTGTTTGCCCTGTCGATGTATATTGGCATTGGTCGGCACATATTCAATCGCTGTTTGTTGGGTAAATGAATGTCTGAGAAGTGACATACTGTAATCTGGTGATTGTCTTATTGGTCCGTTTGCAGCGGCCCGCCCTAAGGACGGCCCTGTGTGCAATGTATTTTTATGATTAAAAGTATTGTTAGCAACATGTAAGCGCCAAACTCTATTTAAATCAATTGTGAGTTAAGTGCTAATTATATAATGCTACCTAAAGAGTTCCAAGTCATTCATTTTTAAGGGTTCCATTTCTTTTAGGATATTGCCTAAGTAGTAGACATTGATGTTGTCTATAAGTAGATTTTAGGTAGTAGACAGCAAGCAGCTCAATAGGTTTTGGAACAGAGCCATTACTTGTATAGTAAAGTGACATGGTTTTGTTAGAATCATGCAGTAAATGATTTTAAAGTCTTTAATTATTCCTGTTAGTGTGCTTTATTAGAGGGATTTGTACATTGAGTACATTTTCAGTGCTTGCCCCAACACTGAAGTTATAATTACAATTACGCAATGTGAAAAATCAAACAAGCACAGATCCTCTGACGCTACCCAGAACCCGCTTCAGAATTTTTTTTAGTAGTTTATCTTCCTCGAACTGAACAGCCAAATGAACACCGTATGCTGATGGCAGCTGTATTGGTAAATGATGTAAAAGAAGAGACCTACTGGTCTCACATCCAAACATTGTACAAATCAACTACAGCTTGTGTATTTCAAGGTTCTGTACATTTTAACTCTCAGAATTTGACCTCAGTTTAACAGATCCTTTCTGTGACCAACGGAGAAACCCAGCCATTAGCATTCATGTCAACGTCAGCATTCAGCTAGCGCAGGAGCACGGGAAGTATGCTGTTTGAATTACGCCATCTTTGTTCATTGATAGAGTTCTGGGCGAAATCGCATACTTCCCTACTATATAGGCAACAACCAGTATGTGACAAGAGTAATGTCTTAATTCACAGTACTCATAAAAGAGGCAAAAAGTACACAGATGACTGGTGAGATTCTGAAGTGTGCATATGATGGACACTTTACTATCCCATGAGGCCATGGGAGAGGATTTCTGAATGGCAGTGAAGCAACAAAAATGTTAAGTCACATGATAATGACAACATGGCGAATGTAGTCCATCTATAGAACATACTTTTTTAGTAGTTACAAAGCAAGTACTTATTCAAAATAAGTAGACTACCTACTAAAGAGAGTGTGCGATTTCGGACAGCCCTGGACTATACTTTCAGCCAATCACCGGAGCCATACATGCCGTGTGACCATTTCTCTCGAGTTGCTGAAAATGATGTCATATAATGCTGATTGGCTGATGGCATCAGAAGAACATGCACAGGCCCAAGCCCTTCACTAGCGACTATACACTCACCTAAAGGATTATTAGGAACACCATACTAATACTGTGTTTGACCCCCTTTCGCCTTCAGAACTGCCTTAATTCTACGTGGCATTGATTCAACAAGGTGCTGAAAGCATTCTTTAGAAATGTTGGCCCATATTGATAGGATAGCATCTTGCAGTTGATGGAGATTTGTGGGATGCACATCCAGGGCACGAAGCTCCCGTTCCACCACATCCCAAAGATGCTCTATTGGGTTGAGATCTGGTGACTGTGGTGGCCATTTTAGTACAGTGAACTCATTGTCATGTTCAAGAAACCAATTTGAAATGATTCGAGCTTTGTGACATGGTGCATTATCCTGCTGGAAGTAGCCATCAGAGGATGGTACATGGTGGTCATAAAGGGATGGACATGGTCAGAAACAATGCTCAGGTAGGCCGTGGCATTTAAACGATGCCCAATTGGCACTAAGGGGCCTAAATTGTGCCAAGAAAACATCCCCCACACCATTACACCACCACCACCAGCCTGCACAGTGGTAACAAGGCATGATGGATCCATGTTCTCATTCTGTTTACGCCAAATTCTGACTCTACCATCTGAATGTCTCAACAGAAATCGAGACTCATCAGACCAGGCAACATTTTTCCAGTCTTCAACTGTCCAATTTTGGTGAGCTTGTGCAAATTGTAGCCTCTTTTTCCTATTTGTAGTGGAGATGAGTGGTACCCGGTGGGGTCTTCTGCTGTTGTAGCCCATCCGCCTCAAGGTTGTGCGTGTTGTGGCTTCACAAATGCTTTGCTGCATACCTCAGTTGTAACGAGTGGTTATTTCAGTCAAAGTTGCTCTTCTATCAGCTTGAATCAGTCGGCCCATTCTCCTCTGACCTCTAGCATCAACAAGGCATTTTCGCCCACAGGACTGCCACATACTGGATGTTTTTCCCTTTTCACACCATTCTTTGTAAACCCTAGAAATGGTTGTGCGTGAAAATCCCAGTAACTGAGCAGATTGTGAAATACTCAGACCGGCCCGTCTGGCACCAACAACCATGCCACGCTCAAAATTGCTTAAATCACCTTTCTTTCCCATTCTGACATTCAGTTTGGAGTTCAGGAGATTGTCTTGACCAGGACCACACCCCTAAATGCATTGAAGCAACTGCCATGTGATTGATTGATTAGATAATTGCATTAATGAGAAATTGAACAGGTGTTCCTAATAATCCTTTAGGTGAGTGTACATGTGATGTCAAAAAGGCTTCTTGACCATTTGATAGGGAAAAAGTTTACATTCTCTGTTACTTTCCATAAAAGTATGCACTTGTTTTTAATGTAAGTAATGCAATAATATAATATAATATAATATAATACTTTTAATAGTCCCCAGCACGATGGTAGCCATTTTCCAAAATCTTTCTCCCTCTTTGAAATTAATCAATCAGTCTAGATCATCTAGTCATGATGTGTAGCAGTTGTTTTCAAAGCCTGTGATGACAGATGTGACCGCACGATGGGGTTTAGGGGTTTACCAACATCAATCTCAAGGAACTGCCAATGCTTCTGCCATTGACCACAATGCTGTGGCGAAATGTAGAAATCTGTAGAAAATTGTAGAAATTTAAAGCATGGTATCTTAATGCTAACTGTAGCGATGTCATGCACAACTTTATACAATGGCATTGTTGAATTCTTGATTCCGATTCGTTGACATAAAGTATGTTTCAAATTTGATTAATTCTCAACTTTTATTACTCTGCTTCTATTTAGAATATTTCGAATTTGTCTTAGTATTTGGGATTTGTGTATATATATATATATATATATATATATATATATATATATATATATATAAATGCAAATATCAAATACTAATCTATATATATATTATGAGGATTTTGATTGCAGTTTGATTGTCTTCCTCTGGAAATTTGTCATATGATATGCCAAAACACAATAGCCAGCTTAGCTCATCAGAAGAGAAATTAAGCTTCTTTGGATTTGGGTGTCAATGCACTGCATTCATACTGACAGAGGAAGAGAGATGGGAAATAACCTTTGACCCTTGCATCACATCTGGCCCCCATTAGCCCTCCATGAACCTCAGCTGCCTTTTAGTGACCTTCTATCAAGCACGTCCATCACTCCTCAAACCGTCATCAAGGCACATGGTCACTTTGCCGAATGTAAGAGCGAACTATAAGAGAAATGCTATCTGCTTTGCCTGAAGCCAGAGATCAGGTTACAGCATTAAACATCTAGCCTGATAAGGGACGTACAGCCTGATAAGGAGCTGAAGTGTGTACTTGTTCCTTTAAATTAGAATGAGAATGAAATGTAAACGTTTCCCCTGATAACTGTGCAGTTTTATAGCACATCCTGGAGAGGATTGCACCAGCTGTGCATAAGTTACAGCAAGTAAACGGGTTAAATCTAAATGTGCAGCATTTTATGATCCATTTTCATATTTTAAGAATGAAAATTATGGGTCTGTGATAAGGGTAAAGGGCTGGTCAGATTTACTATTGGTCTGTGAAATTTCGTGGGATGAAAACACAACACCGTTTTCAACTAAAAACGGAAAACTTTTTCTGCGTTTTGGCCGTTCATTTACACGACAACAGCGTTTTGGGGGCCTGAAAACACAAACTTTTGAAAATGGGTTTCAAAGTGCAAGTTTTTGAAACCGACACCTTTATCTGTGTAAACTACAAAAACACGAGTTTGTGAAAACGGTGACGTCATGCGTGTCACAATGCGTATTACGTGTTGAGTTTACAGGCGCGTAGTGTTTCTTTACAAAGTGGCATCGCCATCTACTGGCCTGGCATGAATAATACAGCGTTTTTAGTTGTTTTAGCGGGTCCGTGTGAATGGGATTCGTGTTGTACACCGCTTGTACTCGTCTGTACGTGAGAAACGCGAAGGGAAAAACGTTTCTGTTTTTAGTACATCGTTGTCGTGTAAACGTACCCCAAGTCATTCCAATAGGAATCCGCACGATCTGGGGTTTCAAGAGAAGGCGAAAAAGCTCTCCATGCAGATTTCACTCATGTTCAAGTTAAGCCGGGCTCAGACTATAAATCTTAACCGATTGTGAAATTGCATCATTCTTCTCAAACCTGCACACACAACAAGTTTTGAAAATCGTGGCGCATTACACACTTCAAGATATTCTTAAGATTATCATGTGAGATGCAGCACCTCTCGTGATGGAAAATGGATACTGTGTCACGGCAACTTGCTGTAGACATTATTTGAGGAGACATTATAAAGGCAGTCATGTTGTTGCCACATTTCGACCAGCCGTTCCTCCATCGCCATTGTCCACCGGACCCGTACAGCAGCTTGTCATTTCGCGGTCGCCATTTCAAAAGTTACGTCACTTCCATCTCCTTGTAGACTTGTCTCTCATTGGCTATTAGGGAAGTACTGACGTAATCATAGTCGAAATCCTAAATATTGTCGGGGATGCCACAACATGTCCACAAGCAGATTGGGATGTTTAAGATTTGATCTGTAAACGCCTCACATTACCACATAATCTGGGCTGAACATCGGAAACCGACCGATGCCCTAGACGTGATTTTACCGATTTTTTTTTTTTTTGCTGAAATAACGCTAATGTGACCGCACCTTAATTGTAATATGTATTTTATAAATGATTAAGGCAAAATCATCATGTTTTCTTCTTGGGCATCAGTGAATATTTTCACCTTTTGTAATAGTTAGCATATGAGTTGTTGTGTAGTTGTGAAGAGATGGATCTCAAAATCATACAGTCACTACTGGAAAGGGGTCAAATAAGCAGAAGATGCTAGAAAACCAAAGAATGTGCCGAACCTGGAGGATTTTTATGAAGAACAGTGGGCAGTTTTACTGCTCAGGACAAACAACCATCACAAAACATAAAAACAGTTGTGAATCATCCAGGCAATGACACACAGTATTAAGATTCAAAGGTGTGTAAACTTTTGAACAGGGTCATTTTTAGAAATTTTGTCTATTGGACTATATATAAATATCTGTTATGTGAAATAGCTTCAGGAGAGTACTAGTTAACGATAATAACCCTGGTTGTGTCCATTGTTTAAGAAACAATCAGAAGTATTTTTTGGACATGACATCCCATCCATCCAATGTTTTTTTGTTTTTGCAGTGGCGGTGTCAATAAGGGTGGGAATACAGTCTGACCTGTCTTGGCTGTACGTTTCTGCATCTGTAAGTCAGGACGAAGAATGGATCACATGGGAGAGGTGCACTTTTTTTGTTAACAGTGAAAAGAGTCCCATTAAGGAACCACACTTAACTGTCCCTTAGAGACATTTAGATAAACACAGCACACCAATGGTCCAGGTGTCCTGTTACCGCAAGGGACAGCGGCAAAGAAAAGACATCTGAGCACTGGGAAAAGCATTGTAGTCTCTATTTTATTGTTGTCTCTTTCTCTACCTGCCTTTTTCTGCTTTGTTCCGGGTGATTTTTATAGATCGGACCCCACTTCTCATGCAAACACAAAAAAAGAAATCATTCTGTAAGGATCAAAACAAAAGTCTGTGGGTCCCAACTAACAATGACCCAAACAGAGAAGAGATTTTATCCCAGGGTCCAACAGTAGCCTGGGGATATGCTAAGGAAATGTAGAGGGAAGTGTAGAGCCAGCTAATCATATACATAAGCACAGAGCAAGATTCCTCAACATGAAAGAGGAGGAGGTGGAATTGGCATGAAAGTAAAGGTGAAAGGTCAGTTACGAGCACTGTCAACACCTAAACCCGAAAACCTTCAAGAGGAATGGCAAGAACCCTTGACAGAGAAAATCTGAAAGATAAGCAGACTTCAGCTTCTTTTCACCATATTTCGAAATCTGAACAGCGTGTGGCCTGTCGTGGCATCAGACAAGCCATTTGATGTTACATTCACGACATGTATTCTTGTTTTTTTTTTTTTTCCTCAGACCAGATGAAGACATGAAAGGATTTGAAAGGAACTTTCTCAGCGACTTTGAGTATATTAGCAAAGATGAAACATTAAAACACCAGAGATTTCAAGTGCGCTGCCTTCAGAGCCACCCACCGAGATCTGGAAAGCATATTAAAATATGCCAGTCAATAAGCTGCACTGCTCGGCGGGATGGAAATGTACGTTAAGTCTCCACAAGTACCTTTTTTTTTTTTTTTTTTTTTCATTAAATGCTTGCCTTCTGAGCCAAGAGCCATTTATTTTCATGCACGATGTGGAATATGATGAGAATATGATCAGTTTTATTTTTATTGTTGATATTATTTTTATTTTATTTGCCCCCAGCTTTGTCCTTAATCTTATAATCAAATGATACATTGCCATGATTAAAGGCCATATTTGTTACAAGAAAAAAAAAAGTTCACATGCTTGGCCACAAAAAAGGCAGTAAATATAATTATGCTGATGCTATTTTGTTACAGTAACAGACTCTCTGGCATTCATTTTTCTGTCTGTTTTTATGAGTTTCTGATGAGCATGTGTGAAAAATGTTTTGCATGCTGTTTTCATTAAACACAATATATTAGTAGTTACTTCAAAATGTAGATTGTTCTGATTTGTCAAAACATATTTTATTGATTTACTTTTATTAATAGCCATGCATTGTTTACAACTCTTATTTACTTATTTAATGTTTATTATTATTTTGACATTTTATTCCACTTTTAGAATGTTTTTTTTTATTATTTTGTGTGTGTGTGTGTGTGTGTGTGTGTGTGTGTGTGTGTGTGTGTGTGTGTATGTATATATATATATATATATATATATATATATATATATATATATATATATATATATATATATATATATATATATACTGTACCAGTCCATATTTATTTATTTTATATTTGGTCATACACATAGAAGTAAATGCGCATTAAACTGTTTTGTTATTTTTATAATAAAATTTCAATGTGCATTACACAATTTTTTTATATCATGTATTTGAGGGTAATACGTTTTGACTAAGATAAACTACTCTCTGATCACTAATTTCCAAGACAAAGTGCATATGGTATTTTCTTAGCACACGTTTTAAACGAACCCTCCCTTACCTAAGCGCACACACTCATACTGTGCCACCTCTCCTCCAGACACTATCCCTGAAATGTCCTTAGTGTGCAGTTTATTTTTAAAGCTGTTGTTCCAATTTCCATGGATACTTAACATGGTGAGGCACTATTAGTTATATAGAAACAAGTGTTTTGCCATATCCCCACAGAAAAAGTCTCTCAGGGGATCACTACCGTTAATTTCTCATGACACTGCAGAGTTTGGTTTTTTGATAGAAAAGTATCAGTTTACATGCCAAAGAATACATCATTCCTCCCACGGTGGGACCCAATTCTACGTCTTGGCTGATGGTAATAAACAAATCATTATATTTCCAGAGCTGCCACGGCGCTAGGAAGGTGACAACAATGCGTTGGAGACTCTGGTCTCCTGCAGACGGAGGTTGTCGGACCTGTAACATCAGTCTCCAGAGGGGTGGAGTAGACAATTAAACAGGGTTAGGACAGGTTAAAGGGCAGATGAAAAGAGATTTTCATAACACTAGGAGTCTGAGTCCATCTGAGAACAAAGCCATTCGTGCGGTTAATGAACCGTGAAAATGTGGAGAAATGCTACGGGTCTGTAGCACAATTTTTTTTACGAAAAGTAGATAATGCCTTCTTTTGGCCAAATCCAATCAATCCCATAATGCACAATAACAAGCTCTGTGGGGGAAAAAAGATGGGTGACAAACTGAGGCGAACGTTCATTACAATAATTAATACATTTGTGAAATATATAATAGTTTTATAAAAATATTTGTAAATAATACATTTTTTCATTACACTATTTAATATCTCTTTTACTTAAGTTTAACTTAAATACGTAATAGTTAAATATTTGTACATAATACATATTTTAATTACAATATTTATTATCTTTTTTACTTAAGTTTAACTTAAATATGTAATAGTTTTACATAAATATTTGTACATACTACATAATTACAATATTCAATATCTTTTTTACTTAAGTTTTACTTAAGTAATAGTTTTAATACATATTTTCATTACAGTATTTAATCTCTTTTCCTTACAGTATTTAATTTCTCTTTTCCTTAAGTTTTCCTTAAAACTTAGTTTTATGTAAATATTTGTACATATATATTTTCAGCACAATATTTAATACATATTTAAATTTTACTTAAGTAATAGTTTGACATAAATATTTGTACATAATACATATTTTAATTACAATACTTAATCCCCTGGTTTCACAGACAGGGCTTAAGACTAGTCCTAGACTAAAATGTAAGTCTGAGCTGTTTCCACTGAAATAAACTTGCACTGACTGATCTTAAAAATATATCAGTGCCTTTTTAGTTTTAAGATGCACATCGGTAATGTTTTTTTCTAAGCATGTTTATAAAAATTACTTAAATGTCCTAATTGATCTATGGTCTAATCCTGGCTTAGTCTAAGCCCTGTCTGTGAAACCGGGCCAATATCTCTTTTACTTAAGTTTGACTTAAATACGTAATAGTTAAATATTTGTACATAACACATTTTAATTACAATATTTATTATCTTTTTTTACTTAAGTTTTACTTAAATTTATGTAAATATTTGTATATAATACATATTTTAATTACAATATTTATTATCTTTTTTTCCTTAAGGTTTACTTAAATACGTAATAGTTTTACGTAAATATTTGTACATACTACATAATTACAATATTCAATAATATCTTTTTTACTTATCTCTTTTCCTTAAGTTTTACTTAAATGCTTAATAGTTTTATGTAAATATTTGCACATGCTATATATTTTCAGGACAATATTTAATATATATTTTAATTTTACTTAAATACGTAACAGTTTTATGTAAAATATTTGTACATACTGCATATTTTCATTACAATATTTATTAATACCTTTTTTTACTTACATTTTATTTGCACGTAATAGTTTTACTTAAATATTTGTGCTTAGTACATATTTTTAGGCCCATAATGCATAGCAACAAGCTCTATGGGGAAAAAAACAAACAATGGCTTACAAACTGAGGCAAATGTTCATTAATAATAATTAATAAAATATAATACAAATTTACAATTTTACTCAATATTTGTACATACTACATCATTTTGGAGTATAAAATTGCCAATCGGTTGTGAGTGAAGTTATGAACCCTATGAACCCTAGTTAGAATGCTGTCTATGTAGGGAGCAGACAGAGCATTAGATCCATTAGAATAGGGTGTCGAGATCGTGACGTACTGGCTTGGCACGGGCAGAGTTCTCACAATACACACTCAATATTTTGAATTTCCCTTTGTGTGGGCTGAGTGATTGGTAACAGAAGCACAAGTGACCTACACTAAGCTAAAATGGGGTTAACAAAAGAGCGGAGCTCTTTCAGAACTTTTATGTTATGATGAATAGAGCTGACAAGCCAAAACTGGGCGCTATACAATTTATGATCTGCTCGGCCACACACTCGACTCATGAAGAAAGAGTATACAGCTGTGTTTTCAGTCAGCAAAATTCTTTTTCTTCTGGTGTAGGAAAACAACCTGTTTCAAGATTTTGTCCCAAATTTTCCTCTCATAGTGATTCAACCTCATAATGGATACATAACTCAAAAAAGCATTTTTAGGACCATAATGCATAATGGAAAAGAAAAAAAAACATGGCTGAAAAACAGGCGCAACATTTTGAAGCAGGTTATAATGAATATAAGCATCTCAGATCAAATCTAACCAAGTATAAAGGGTGTTTTCATCTGATGAGCTCATCTCTGTGATATAAATCTGTATGCTATCACAGGTAAAGCTCGGAAGAGCATCAGCCTGGACGTTCAAAAGATCTTTCCCAACATCTCATGAATGATGGGATTGTGGAGGGAGGGAGGGAGGGGGTTGTGGTGGTGCGGGAGAGGAAAGACCCAGGTAAAGTTATCCGGTGGGAGCCGCCCAATTTGTGTGATCTGCCCATTCATATAGTGGGGTGTGGGGAGGTGGGGAGGCTGCTCTTTTTAACCGCCAGAGGAAGGATGTCTCCTGCCTTGATGAAACTCTGGCGTCCCTTTTGTTGTTTGCAAAAACAAAACAAAAAAGGGCAGAGAGTGAAAAAGAAACGAGGGGGGGGAAAAACAGACCGAGAGGAAAGCAGGGAGAAAGAGAAAGGTTTGAGCCAGTCAGCGATAACAATGCCGTCTGCTCGCTTGAAGAGACATGATGTCACCAGGGCACCGGAATCCCTAGTGTGGAGCGAACAGGGTGGGGTGCGTTCCTCCCTCCCTCCAATTTGCCCCTGCCCCTTTCTCTCGCTCTCCCTCTCTGTCTTTTTCCCTTCATCTTTCTCTTTCCTGTCTGTCTGTGTGTGTGTATGGACGTGGGAGCTGTTGAGCACATAATAGGTCTCCTCACAGCTCCACTTCCGAAGAGTGGTCATATGAAACGTCCATTTCCAGGTCATTCATTCACAGCGGTCCCCGATGAGCACGGCCGAGCCCGCTGAAGACTGTCAAAGGATCGCTCCCATGAGGGGGCCGTGTGCCACGTGAGAGGAAAATATGGCTTAGCATGCTAATCGTGATTTTCTTAACAAAAACAAACAAACATTAAAACACACTAGCACTTAAAGATATTTCGGTAGAGTATCTCAAATAGTCATAGATGACCTTTCGTAAGCTAACAACAACACAAAATAAAACCTATTTTTATCATTTCAAATATTTATTTTCTATTTCAATGTATCTTAAAACGTAATTTATTCCTGTGATGCAAAGCTGAATTTTCAGCATCATTACTCCAGTCTTCAGTGTCACATGATCCTTTTTGTTTCTGATTTGGTGCTTGTCAATGTTGAAAACAGTTCTTTTTTTCAAATATTTTTAGGAAACTGTGATACTTTTTTGTATATAAAGTTTAAAGCCATTTATTTAAAAAAAAAAAAAATTATTTACCGTGATTTGAATCAATTTAAGCATATTTGCTGAATAAAATCATATTGACAAAATCATCATAAACAAGTCCTGATATCACATTCAGTGTTTCTTCTCAAGTAAATTGGTCTTGTTTTATGGATTATTAGATATTTTAACTGGGAAAACAAGTAAAAAAGAAGTAACTTTGCAGTGCTAGAGTGTTTTTTGCATGTTGACATGCAGTTGCTGGGGTGTCTTTAATATTCCGAACTCTATATATAGTTTCCACCTGTTTTATCAAAGCAGGAATTCTTTGATCAATAGTAAACAACAGAGTTGTTTAGCAATGCAGTCGTAATAGAAGCAAACTCAGGCCTGAAGTTCGCAACGCAACAATTGATAACTATCATAATTAAGACCTCACACGCTACTTTTTTCCATCGCATGGAAATGCTTTGTGAATAATCCGGCAGGCATTATCCGTCCAATTAGCCGTATGTTCTTAAAGGTGGTCAGCGCCGGGGTGGTCAGGCATTGATTTGTGAGAGGAACTTGGAAAACAGCAGTGCACTAAACACCTCAGCATGTAATGTATGATCAGGCACAACCCAGTAATATACCGTAGATGTGACTTTTCCATGTAGTCGCCGCAGCTGAACAAGCCTGCTGACAGCAAAAGAAGTGCCTGCCACCCTCACAGCCACCCATTCACTGTCTTTCAGCAATACACACCCGTGCCAGATGAAGTCATGGCCCCTGGCGCTCGCCTATAAACCAGCTCAATATAGATGCCATTGCAGGACTTTCAGCGCAACCGTCAGCAAAACGGCTAATGCGTAAAACAGTGATTGGTGATTGCGACTCAATTAGGGCTACATGTGCTCAAGTGGCCTCTGGCAAAGGCGCTTCAGCCCGGCCCATAAAAAAAAACACCAAGTATGAGCTTGCATGTCTCTTAACCAGAGCGCAGCATGTGGTTCTGCCTTTGGTTTGATTACAAGCAGAGGCAGCTGGCTTCGTCTACGCTGTCCGTGACATTCCACCTCCAGTCTGTCTCTGGCTCCACCGTCTCCGGAAAGAGTCGGGAGAACGTTGAGACAACCGATGGATTTGCTGATTCAATTGTTCGTCCTCTTTCTGTATTTGGACTGGGGGGAAATTGTACCCTTTGCCACCCACAAGCACTCAATAAGGCCCTATCCAGTTAAACTGCCAAAGTGAGACATCTGGACAAAGAGCTCTTTTTTGGAGATGCGGAATAACACTGGATGTGGATGGGATGAGGCCATTGGAGCCGTCCTCCTGGGACTAGGAGTGGCAGTGTCGTCGCTCTAAGCTGTTGAAAGGTGCACAATACAACAGGATATCATATTGTCCTGTTTGACAAATGGATTTGCAGTGGTGACTGGGGCAACAGCGGCGTGGAGGAAGTTCAACATAAAGCACTACAGGTTCTTAATTACTTCCCCAAAATTGTAATCAGATCACTTTAATGGGAATATTAATCTTTTAGACCCCTATACAAATGTGACATGCAATATTAATTCACTACTGACTAAATACAATAACACAACAACAACAAAATCACATAAAACAAACTGACTGAAAAAAAAACTTACCTGATATTAAGTCTCCTCGTGTCTAGGTAAATTGGGGCTAAAATAAGCCACGCTAACTCAGGAATATTTCATAATTTCAAGCTAGGTTTTTTGTGTGGATTGTTTGTGGTTTAAGATCCAGTTTAGTACTTTCAAAACATTTCATATTAGCCTAAGCTTCGATATTTTTTATGAATATTATAGCATCTAATACAATTTGTTGGTCACACTTTATTAGGGTCCAATTCTCACTATTAACTGTTAACTACGACTTTTGCCTCAACAAATTCCTAATTACTGCTTATTATTAATAGTTAGTAAGTTAGTTGTTAAGTTTAGGTATTGGGTGGGATTAGGGGTATAGAATATGGTCATGCTGAATAAGGCATTAATATGTGCTTTATAAGCCAATATCCTAGTAACATGTAGCCTAGAAATCTAGACGCACCCTAGCGGCAGCAAAATGCATTTTGCAGCCAGGGTAGTCTAGCAACTCTCCGTTGACTTTCGGAGCTGTAAAAACCTAAATAGGCCTATATCACGAAAAAATTGAAGACCGGAAGTACGTCTTTTAGTAGGGATACGGCTCTTCCGGTTAGCTCTTTACAATGGCGGAGTCCGATACTGGACCAAATCTCTCCGCAACCTGCCTGAAGTCACATATGACGATGTGGTTCGGATGGTAAATGAAAACTCTCAAGTGGAAAAGCGTGAAAGCTGAGTTATGGCTGTCTACGTCCTGACGCAGAGCAACCCTGTACACTACAACAACAGCGGCGGGCCGTTCGCCAGTTAGGTAAACGTTTCTATGGTAACAGCGAGTTGGACCAATCAGCAGACGTTGCTGCTACGCTTAGGATTGTGGGTAGTGTAGTTTTTTTTCATAAGATCGCGGATAAAACATGTTTTTCTTAAAACAAGGTTGATTTCATACGAACTTATAGCTTCTACAGGAGCAAAAACCTTCGTTTCACAACCTCATAGCTCCTGGTCAGTCTACCTCGGATGGTTTAGACATTATGGCTGATAATCTAAATCCTTATGGAGAAATACTGTTGACCGGAAGTTCTGAATCCCTACTCCGCGTTCCGGAAGCAGGAAGTGTGACATAGGCCTATTGGGTCAGGCCAATCACATCATGTATAGAGTAGGCGGGGTGGGCTTAACATAATGACGACAGAGTTGCGACGGTTCCCTGCTACTTGAAGAAAAAGAAGAGTTGCTGCTTCTGGCAAACAGTCTTTCGAATCGGCTTTGGCCGCAACTCTGAAAGACTTGGAGTTAAGTTTTTCTTTGAGAAAAGAGCAAAGAACGGCACTTAAGTCATTCTTAAAAAAGGAAGATGTGTTCGTAGTTTTGCCGGCCAGATTCAAAAGTTGAATCTATCAACTAATGTTAGCTCCGCTGTTGGGAAAACGCTCTGGTTGGTTGAAGCGCTGTCCTATTGCGTGCAGAGGGAATTTGAAAGACAGCCGTTTATCCCGCCCCTCGGATTGAGTCGTGTCTATGGTGAGTTGCCAGACCTAACATCTTGATGTAGGTCTGGCTTGCCAGGCTAAGTAACATGCATGCTAATAAGCAACTAGTTAATAGTGAGAATTGTACCATAAACTAAAGTGTTACCAATTTGTTTTGTCAAATTTTTATCAATGTCATACTGAAGTCACAGTAAAAGTGCAGACATTTGCAAGCAGCACAATGCAAACAAATACAACAAAATAAAAATGGCTTTTTGGACTATACTGCTCATCAAAGGTGACAAACATAGGCAACTGAAATATTATAGTGAAATGTAAACCCTACAGTTAACTACGAATATACAAATAACTACAAATCATCAGATCAGTCCAATTTGAGCTCAGCCGCAAAGCTTGCTGGATAACCAGCAGTGCCGCAATAAATAACTGATTATTTGTTTCACTTTATACTGTAGATGTAAACTTGCAGAGTTTCGATGACAACAGACGTTCTTTGTAGTGGTTATCTTTTGTAGTCTTTCAAGACTAGACTGAGAAATTAGTTCTTTAACAAAACCTTTGACGTAAAATATGACTGGATATAGCTGTATAAAGAGCTGAGCAATGGCTGGCAGACGTTTTTATTGGACTATTGCTGACAGATCTTACACTTTCACAGCATGATTTGTGAGATACTAGTGTACATAAACACCCCTGAACTGTTGCTCCTCATGGGCTGCTGATCAAGGGCTTTTAAAACTGCTAACCACAAGGAGGAAAGAACAAGATGGATGCCCACTCCCGAGGACCTCAAATGCTTTGCAAACAAACACTGCCAGTGTTTGTTTGTAGACACACACTTGGCCCTTAATGTGCTGTGGATAAAATCAAACAGGAAACAGATTCTCATCCCAATAACTGTCCTGAATCATGTAGCACGGCTCATGAGACACATGGGCTGTATTCGAAATGGCCCCCATACCCCATGCACTATTCCACTATTATAGTCCACTGAATAAGTGAATTAAAACAAGTGAGCGAATTTGGAAACATGATCTTTTGGTGAGACGTGGGAATTCATTTGGTGTGACGTTCACAGTGAATGGGAATTCTCTAGTGGCTTGACGTTGAGTGTACATCGGTTGTACACTCGTTATTGAGGTGCATTATGGGATTGAATGAGTGCACTCGATAATGTCCACTTTAGAGTCAGACACTACTACAAATGTCTGTCCTCTCAAATAGTGCCCTATATAGGGGGTGATTTCAGACACAGCCATTGTGTGTTGCACCAATAAACTTAGTCACCATGAAATCAAAATGGACAGTTCTTGTTTTTTATGGAATATTGCAGTATTTATTATACTGTAAATGTTTTATAATTTTTTTTTTTAATTCATGTGCCCTCTTCCCCTCTCAACATCTCTTCTCCTTAAACGTGTTTACTGGTTTGAGGGTGGGACAACCTGTCACTCAAATCAGGTCACAGTGATAGCAAATGAAAACGATCCAATCAATTCCCAATGGACTAAATCAAGTCCCGCCCTACATTCTTTCTTGTTCAAGAAGTTCACTTACACTCAAGTCCCTTTCACACAGAGATTGCAGCAAATACACTGATAATCGTTTGATTTTGGTTCATTCACACTGCGTGATTTTCTGGAATCTGTGTGTGCATTCACACACATCCCGTCAGGCCCGGGGTGGGTAATCGGGAGAATCGGGAGAATTCCCGGTGGGCCGCTTCACTTTTGGGCCGGTCGAGGATTTTTTTTTTTTTTTTTTTTCACATTTGTCACGTTAGTTACAGTAGGCTACACACGTTACGCATTCTGACACCGCAGCGCGCAGCTCTGCATGGGTTGTACCATGTGAGGGAGTTCTCCCCTCCCCTCTCATAGAGTTGGTTGGGTCCATAGCCCGTCTTTTCCAAAACGTTTTCTCAGGTAGACTACCACGGCCGCGGCACCGCCGGCGCCTACTGATAGCTGGGCCGGCCCTACCGTAACGGTACGCGTCAGGGAGGATGGATGGGAGGATGGATGGGAGGAAGAGGCCAGGAGGTATGGAAGCTTGTTTCCGCCACAGAATAAAACATTTTAAAAGACAATTGCGAGTTTACACGCAATTCTGACTTTATATCTCGCAATTCTGAGAAATAAAGTCAGAATTGTGAGATATAAAGTCAGAATTGCGTGAAATAAAGTCGAAATTGCGTGTTATAAAGTCAGAATTGCGAGATATAAAGTCAGAATTGCGTGAAATAAAGTCGCAATTGCGTGAAATAAAGTCGCAATTGCGTGTTATAAAGTCAGAATTGCAAGATATAAAGTCAGAATTATGTGAAATAAAGTCGCAATTGCGTGTTATAAAGTCAGGATTGCAAGATATAAAGTCAGAACTATGTGAAATAAAGTCGCAATTGCGTGTTATAAAGTCAGGATTGCAAGATATAAAGTCAGAATTATGTGAAATAAAGTCGCAATTGCTTCTTATAAAGTCCAAGTGAATTATTATTTAACCTTTACATTATTTGTTGAACCATGGTATTAATACAAACTACACAATAGTAAGAGCTGAACTGTTGCTTCATTTATCCAATTTGGAAAAAGTGCTAATTTGGAATTCCACCATGGAAAAAGTGGGCCGGTCTTGGGCCTGAAACTCCCGGGCTGAAAAGTGGCCCCACTCCGGCCCTGCATCCCGTAAAGATCCCGTAAAGACACATGATATCAGGATGTGACGTGTAATGTCTCCGCAGCGTTACGTTTGCTTATGATCTGCGATTTCTCTCTCTCTTGAGAAACCACGCTTATGCATTTTTTTTCCAGATTCAATCCTAAAATAGCACTACACATACCGTTTCACTAAGCTGGCGAGCGATCTCAGCTTCAGCGTCATTACTACGACACATCCCTTATGGCATTGATCCTGCCTTTTGTTCACACAGGGTGCATTCTGGGACTGATCACAGCTATGTTACTAGGTCCCCATCCCGGGTGTGTTTACGTACACAAAAGGCACTCTAGCAATTCTATGGCAATTTTCTGGGAACAACGCTCTGTGTGAAAGGGGTTCAGATAGGCAATACGTCACAATAGGGAAAAAAAGACTATGACAACTTCGGTTTCATGCTGACTTTAAGCACCATGATATACAAGCAAGCAAATTATGAACAACACATGATGTTAGGACAATATTTATTTTTCTTTAAAGAATCCTTCAGGTGTGTTTGATCTCATGTAATTCTTTTTGAATATTTTTAAGAAGAAAAAACTGTAGGCTATTCAATCTTCCCCTCACGAGCCACGTTCATAAAGCAACAAAAAACGATTTTCATTCCTCTATTGAGCGTATATCCGTTACATTCACATTCAGGGGTGCGTTTCCCGAAAGCATCGTTGGCCAACTATGGTCGCAAGTTCATCGCAATGTCCATTGAACTCTATTGGTAACGACGGAACTTGCGACCATAGTTGGCCAACGATGCTTTCGGGAAACGCACCCCAGTTCGGTTATTTACGAGAGTGACAACCGCATTCAATAACTCAACTCATTCACGTAAATGTTCAGGACTGTAAATGGTAGGCAGCAAGGCTACTTGACAACTAGTTGACGCCACTCTGCGCTGCACGCGCGCGTCTCGTGTGTGTTGCATGTTTTCCTCTGGGGTCCTTCGGGTCAAAAATGACCCGAAGCGTTTAAATAAAAAAATATTAAAAATCGTAGCTTCATCAGAATGGTCCGAAACTTGGTGACTTTGTTGGTACTTGGTATATGAACACCCAAAAAAATTGGGGACAGGATTTGAGTAGTCTAAGTGGCTGTAAAAAAAATAGTCACACTCAGGACCTTCGGGTCAAAAATGACCCCCATAGGAAATGAATGGGAAATTGGCAAAAATGTGACAATACAGAGTTTTTTTGTGCGTACAATCTACAAATCAGCCACGATCCAGAAAAAAAGTACACAACAGTGAAGGGGTGAATCTATAAAACATCAAGAGTGCAAAACAGACACATCCCCACACACACACACACACACACAAACACACTTTTATACACATACACACTAATAAATTCAGATTACAAACATCTGTTTTGAATTTTTAAAAATCACAGCTTCATCGGAATGTTACGAAACTTGGTGACTTTTATGGTATTAGGTATGTGAACACACAAAAATTATTGAGGTCATGATCCAAGCATGCTAAATGGTAGTCACACTTCTGCTCTTTGGTCATAAATGACCCCATAGGAAATGAATGGGAAATTGTCAAAAATATGAAAAAACAGAGTTTTTTTTGTGCATACAATCTACAAATAAGCCAGAATGCAGAAAAAAAGGACTCAACAGTGAAGGGGTGAATCTCTAAAACATCAAGAGTGCAAAACAGACACATCCAGACACACACACACACACACACACACACACTTTTATACACATACACTAATAAATTCAGATAACAAAAATCTGTTTTGAATATTTAAAAATCACAGCTTCATCGGAATGTTACGAAACTAGGTGACTTTTATGGTATTAGGTATGTGAACACACACAAAATATTGAGGTCATGATCCAAGCATGCTAAGTGGTCATCACACTTCTGCTCTTTCGTCAAAAATGACCCCATAGGAAATGAATGGGAAATTGTCAAAAATATGAAAACACATGAGTTTTTTTGTGCATACAATCTACAAATAAGCCAGAATGCAGAAAAAAGGACTCAACAGTGAAGGGGTGAATCTCTAAAACATCAAGAGTGCAAAACAGACTAAATCTGTTCAGGCAAAAATCACTAGAATTCGCAAGCCTTTCTACAGAGAGCTGTAAATCCACTAGTGGTAAAAATGTGCTATTGCGTGATAAAAATGCTCAATGTGTCCACCAGGTGGCACCCATCTCATTTCAAAAATTGTTTTCATGAGGCCTAGGCTTGACTCTAAAATGAAATTCAGCTTTAATAAAAAAAAAAAAAAAAAAAAAAATATATATAAATTTTCCATTATATTCAATGGGAAAAAATGGGTCATAATTATTGCATAAATATTAATTATAAATCATAAATTCTCTCAAAACACCAAAAAAGAAAAGAAAAAATATTATTAAAAACAATAAAAAAAAAAAAAATTATGATTTTTTTTTATATATATTAATTTTGCCCTCCGGGTCATTTTTGACCCGAAGGTCCTGAGTGTGAGTGTTCAATGAAGGACCCCAGAGGGTTAAAGTGTTGTTTTGGTAACTCACAGAGAGGGATATGAGATGTGTGCCATTTAATGGTATTCTTTCCCATCTAAAGGAATTCTTTCCAGTCGCCGTATTTGCGTCTTCCACAGGAGTTGCTCCCGAGTCCCGCCACGTGTTCTGCGCATGTCACGCTCCACTTCCACTCAGTGACGCTGCTGCTGTCAGTTGATCTGGGGTGCGTTTCCCGAAAGCATCGTTGGCCAACTTTGGTCGCAAGTTCCGTCGTTACCAATAGAGTTCAATGGACATTGCGATGAACTTGCGACCATAGTTGGCCAACGATGCTTTCGGGAAACGCACCCCTGATCGATTGAACTCGTTTTTAGGTTAGTTGCAGTGTTATGGACATCGCTATCTTTAATATTTACTTCACAAGGTTACAGGTGAAATTCACGGTTAGCGCGAGAACAAAGAAGTTCTGATTGTGTGGCACTCAGTTCCCATGGGAGGGGATAAATATCCTTTTTTTATATATATATATAAATTCACATATTGTAAACAAATGCTGTAGGCCTAATGGATATTTCTGCTCCTTTGACTTTTGCATTATGATGTGGTTTTGTTGAACGGTTTTTGTGCTGCTTTGACTTGACGCTGACTGTTAAAACTGTCAAACGAAGTTCTCCTCCTTTCTGAACTGAAAATCCCACATCAAATCACATCAGACCAGACAAAACACATTCTTAAAACCAAAAGTGGTCTTTACTTGACAAGCTAATGGTTTCCAGGGTGAACAATTCTGTTTTTATTTCTCATTTTTCAGTGAATTTCTACATGAATTTGAACCATGAGAGCTGATGGACCAAGAATGTGAAGTAATGTTCTGGGTTAATTTCAACTTCCTGCTTATGGACAGCGTCTGTGGCATGCTGTCAATTAGAAAAAAATCTGACATGTCCCCAGTGTAAATGGACTAAATAAATTGGAGTTTTTGTGGAATTGGAATTTATGTCTATTATTTTTGAGGTTATCAGAAATAAAAACTGGGCTCACCAAGCAATTTAATGGGGGCTTCAAACACTGGCTTCAGCCTATCCCAGGTTTCTCTTGAGTAAAATATGGTCATGATTCAATTAGCCTATTGAAAATTGATTATGGCTGTGTAATCTCTATTTTGGCTTATTAAAATACATGGATTTCAAACCAGATCCTTTGATCCCTGATTTAAATTACCTGATCTCTATTCGCAGATGCATAACATCATTTACTGTCATCTGGCATCAATCAAAACAGGGTAGGCTACAAATAAGTCGTAATGTTCACCACTCATCAAGTGCAACAAAGTCAAATGTTCGAACTGATGGAGTAGCATTCAATAAATAAAGAAATATTTCGATTTCTGTGACTCACATAACATTATCCTACTGTTAATCAGTTGTGTTTGGACTTGTGCGCGGATGGTTTGGTGGAGGGTGATTGAGAATGAATGGGGGAAAGTCACATGTAAAAATGCGTAAAAACACTAAATTGATTATATTTACTTGGTTTTAATAAACAGAACATTACATAGTTAATGTAAAAATACAAAATAGAATTGTATTTGGTCTCTCTTTTTTACATAATGTTTATTTAACCAAAATTAAGTGTTCACCGTGACATAGATTTACATTTGATATATAAAAAGAAAAATGTGAGGACTTTGCCTCCTCATTTTAAAACACCACTGTCTGGTACATGTGGGAATAAACTGATATGCAAGCCTGAGCTCGAAGTACTCATGCAGTGACCCTCTGACCAAACTTGAAGCGTCCAGTTCAAATGAAATATATTTCTGTGATGGACATGACATTCTTCAGATGTTTACATGATCTGTCAGACTGGATCTGTTGTGTTTGGACATAAGAAAGCCACATAAGTGATATTTCCTTTTCACTGTGATCTTTTGCAAACATAAATTGAGATAACATCGCTGACATTTAATCATATTGAGATAATATCGCTCATGTTTAATCTCGTTTGCTGAGATTCTTTCAAAAGCTTGTGGCCAGAACGTTTGATATTCGCTCTGTTTGCGAGAAATTCGAAATTAAAATACAGTAAAACCAAAGATCTGGTCAATCTAATGATGACAGATTGCCTCATAAATTCTCCCAATTGTAACATTTTTGTCTTCCAATTAAAAAATACACAGCTGGATTATGACACGTACACGACTTCTTGGAATTCCTGTCTGGCAGTCTGACGGGTTCTGCTCCGTGTGGAGTAATGAGGGATTGTTTCACCAGGATGTGCTCCAGAAATAAGGGACTGGCATTTTGCAGCCAGTGTGTTTGGATAAACTCTGAAAAAATTATGACCCGTTTCTTGGCCTCTGTGCATGTGGTAGGGTTGGCCTGATTGAAATGATTTAAAAATCATAAGAAAAATGGCTTATGTCATAGTAGAGAAAAAGAAAAGAATGGAAACTCTGAGTCTTTTACTGAAACTCAGGTGGACAGAACTCCAGTTTTAAAGGTCATAGTGAATATCTATCTATCTATCTATCTATCTATCTATCTATCTATCTATCTATCTATCTATCTATCTATATCGATCGATCTATATATCTAACTATAATCTGTCTATCTATCTATCTATCTATCTATCTATCTATCTATCTATCTATCTATCTATCTATCTATCTATCTATCTATCTATCTATCTATAATATGTCTATCTATCTATCTACCTATAATCTATATATATATAATATGTCTGTCTATCTATCTATCTATCTATCTATCTATCTATCTATCTATCTATAATATATCTATCTATCTATCTATCTATCTACCTATAATCTATATATATATATAATATGTCTATCTATCTATCTATCTATCTACCTATAATCTATATATATATAATATGTCTATCTATCTATCTATCTATCTATCTACCTATAACATATATATATATATATATATATATATATATATATATATATATATATAATATGTCTGTCTATCTATCTATCTATCTATCTATCTATCTATCTATCTATCATCTATATATATATATATATATATAATATGTCTATCTATCTATCTATCTATCTATCTATCTATCTATCTATCTATCTATAATCTGTCTGTCTGTCTGTCTATCTGTCTTATATGTTTTGAATATGGGTATGCAATTTGTAAGCATCATTTTTTATTATCCATAATGGTCAGCCAAAATCAATCTCAAATTTAGCCGTGAATATAACTTTTATATCTTTGGGATTTCAGCCACAGATGTCATTAACTTGGTGTGGAAAATAAAATTTCAAACATTTAGAGTTTATAAAGTTGAAAACAAAAACTTTTGCTCTTATGCTCTTATGCAAGCGATGCACATTCAAACCCAGCTTGTAAAATTTCCCAAAGGGCCAAAAGGGAAAAAAGTAAATAAAAAAAAAATCACAGCAGACACAAATGACACAAAGAAAGTGAATTTTCCCAGTATTAGGTGGGGTCTCATCTGCCACCCCAGTGTCTGTGTGGCCTTGACTTTCATTATTCCACATCTGATGTCCAGGAAAGTGTGCCACATGTTACCTCGGGCACACCACCAGGGCCCTCCATCCGTCAACACGACACTGAAGCCTGTTGGCACATGCACAGTCACACGGAGGGCCAACGCTAACAACTGTGTTGGATTACGATGACACATTTGTCTCGGAGGAGAGAGCCGCTTTGGGCCGCAGTCATCACTATGAACCAATTAGCAGATTATGGCTGCTGCTCTGTGCAAGTGGGTGGCCGACTGTTACGAACTTTCATTCTTTTCAGCTTCGGTGCACAAAAAAAAAAAGCTTTGGTCAGCATTATATTTCAACTCGGATTTGAGGTTCAATGACCATCAAGGGACAAAGAATTTCTACCTTTTTATGAATCCGAGCTAATAGATAGCTTCAGCAAAGAACAATGCTTACCTATAGGTCCCAAAAGCCCACCCAATGCTTAAGACACAAGTCATTATTTAGAATTCAAAACACATGTGAAATATAATACGAACGCCTGGACAGCATGACTTGGTTGACCATGAGCTAAAAAGATAGTATTTCATAATTATTACAGGTTGTGCCTCTAGACTGTCCAAAAAATGGAGAAAAATATTTATTATGGGCTGCAACATCAGACGCTATAGGTCCTTTAATGGTCCATAAAAATAAAGCACTCAGAATGATTTTCACTAGCCCTAGATCACTATGACCAATTGTTTTTTAGGACAACATTTGATCTGTTTAAAACTGAAAAATAATAATTTATGTGCTGCACTCTCAAGGTGTTTTAAGGAATGAATGTGGAAAGTCCCTGTTATTTCAACACTTCCAATGAAAGCAATCAAATCTTTCAGCTGATGAAAGAAGTATAGCGCAATGTTTGTAGAGCTGCCACATGCAACTTTGTTAGATGTCTAGAGACATTTCTTCCAGTTTTACTTTTTATCATATTCATCACAATTTCACACACTCCAAGAAATTCCCAGGTCCTTTGAATTTTAGCGATGACCCTTGACGTGTTACTTGGGAGAAAGTAAAAATTCTAACTAAAACCTTTATTTATGTTAAATGAACCTTCATACAATAGCATGATTTATGCCACGAGGTTTACTTTATTAAGCCCGTGATTTACAGCTCTGATGAAGTGTGAATAATTAAACCAAACATTGCACATGCATTTTTAGTTGATTTTCCTTTGCTCTCGAAGGACATATTAAAAGTTGGAGATGAACAACATCAAGGCTTATAAGTCGAGCGTTAAATGGGCCGCTCCAGCTTTGCTAGTGGTTTGTCATGTTACCTTAGACATTTTATATTCTTTCGTCTACTCGTAACCTGTCTGCCAGAAACACAGGACCCAGTCTTCATGTTTTATTGACATGTTAGACTTATAGCCGTTAAGCTAATCGTGAAACGGCCATTGAGAAGAAAAGGAAAATGCATGTAAGCTGCTTATTTTCAACATAAAGAGCCTTAAGTGTATTAGCTAATAAATGTCAACGCAAATAACGTCATAGAAGTACAAAACGTATAAAACCACTGAGACTTAATCACAGAACGCTGACAGCTTCGTAAATGGCTTTTTAGAAGGTAAATTACAGTAATTAGAAAACGTAACTGTAAGCAATC
Source organism: Squalius cephalus (assembly GCF_949319135.1). Taxonomy (NCBI): domain Eukaryota; kingdom Metazoa; phylum Chordata; class Actinopteri; order Cypriniformes; family Leuciscidae; genus Squalius; species Squalius cephalus. Next base: position 20,283,766 of record NC_137123.1, read on the forward strand.
TGACATTTACCTCATGATACCTTAGAGGGTTGGTTCGCCCAAAATTGAAAATGCTGAAACCATTTACACGCCATTTTCTGTCATTCTGTCTATTCTGCCATTAATTACTCGTTCCAAACCCGTAAGACTTTCGTTCATAGGAACACAACTGAAGATCTTTTTGATAAACTCTGAGACATCTCTGTCCCTCAATTGACAGCTACGTAACTACCACTTTGACGCTTCAAAAATATGAATTCAGTGGTTTAGTCCATATTCTGAAGTTCTGAAGAGACACGGTCACTTAATATGAAGAACAGGTTGAATTTAGGCTTTTATTCACATATAAACATTCATCATATCACACACCAGTTGTGGTAAACAGAAGCTAAAACATATGACGTGCAAGAACCAATGAGGTTCATTCTCGTGTTACGTTTAAGCTTCTGTTTATGTTCGCTGATCAATGTTTAAATGTGAATAAAAGCCTAATTTAAATCTGTTCATCATATAAAGCGATCGTGTCTCTTCAGAAAATTTGGACTAAACCGCTCGATTCATATGTATTAGTGATCTTTTTATGAACTTTTTGAAGCATTAAAGTGGTAGTTGCGTAGCGGTCAATGGAGAGTACAGAACTGGCTCATATTTCATCAAAAAGAGCTTCATTTGTGTTCTGAAGATGAAGTCTTATGGGTTTGGATTTACATGAGGGTGAGTAATTAATGACAGAATTTAAATTTTTGGGTGAAATATCCCTTTAACAAAGTCTTTGCTAACACAATAAATCAAATTTATACATCAATCCATCACATTATCAAGCAAAGTCCCTCACTCGAGTCGTTTTATCGGCGGCCATCTTTGAAACGACTCTGGGGTAGCTGTTTCAGTCATGCAAGTTCAGCTCCTGTCTTTTTGAATGGGAAAATATCGAGTTCTCCAAAGCTGTTCACCAAGCTTACGATTAAATTTCCTATTTCAACGACTGTATCTTATATTATTTGTTTTTAAACACAAATCATGCATTTTTCAGGCTATATTTTTCAAGGCATATGTCTTTGCTGGTTAATATCAATTTTATAAATTCAATTGTCTTCAAGTTTCTCACCTCAGGCTGTATTAGAGAAAACAGATATCATTCACGTCAGAAGCTGTTCGGTTCAGAGCTGAAAATATGAGAGCAGCCAAATGCTTGTAATACAAAATACATTCTTTAATCTGTTTAAATCACTGTAAATACACAATGAGACATAATCACTGTTACAACAGGAACATAGTTAAGGACTAACCCAGGAAATCAGACATTAAACAAATACACAACATGAGCTCTGTGAAGAAATGCGTTTTGAAAATAATTTAATATAGTTCTGCGTGGGGATTTTCAGATATGCGGTGTAAAACAGAGCTTGAGGAAATTATCTCACACCATGCTATGACAAACAGTAAGTTGAAAGTAAAACGTGTTTAACGTCTCTTTACGCTACTTTATTTCCCCATCTGTTCCTTTTTACCAATATATACATGATATACAACTGCTTCTTAAATACATTTCGACAATTTTGCATTTTATTTACAATATAAGAGCTTATTAGATTTTAATTATTATTCTTTTTTATTCTAGCTAAAATGTGGTGTGGAATTTTACAAACCAAAAGTACGGACTATGATTCATGATGCCATTATCATAAAAGCATCTGCACATTCACTGTACAGCACTCAAACTGTAAACAACTTCCCTTGATAATCAGAACCGATTTAGTATTTCCGACAGAATAAAAATGCTATCTATTGAGTAAATCTGAACTAATGATCATATTTTTCAGGCTAATGCATTACTAGTGTGTGGCTACCTTGACAACATACTACTGTTCTTCTGTTTGGGTGTCATGTACACATTTCAGATCATTTTTTATACAAGAAAACTCAAAGTACACTTTCAGAAGGGCAGAAGTCTGAAATTTAGACAGAAACAACTAAAAATTAAAATTGCTCTCCACACAGTTATTAGCAATCGAGAAATCAAAGTCTGCAATTATGCAACCAAAAAACCTAGTTAATATTTTAGTGGTTATGCTGTGGAAAAAAACTATCATATGTGCATGAAATATTTAGTGACTAAAAAACAATTAACCAAATCAGAGCATTGAAAATGATACTAAAATGACAGCACAGGCATACCGAAATACGCCAGCGCTTGCATCAAACACATCAGTGATAAATATGGCTTGTAGATCAATAAACCTCCAGCAAATAATCTTGAAAAGAAGCACGGAGTACGGCTACGGCTGAGCGTCCACCATATCGGCTCGTTCCCACCCCGTTCTGGCACACATTCATCTGCATCTCTCCCTTTATCACAGCTGAGTAAGTCCTGGAGAAAGGAGCCCTCGCCCACTCCTCCCCCAGAGGGACGCAGGGGCCCCAAGGTGCGGCTTGTTTTCCAGGGGCCTCCCGTCTCAGATCCTCTGGCACACGTGCAGCCTGGACCTGGAGAAGGAGGTGGCGTCTTTCCATACCTTGCAGGCAAGTCCTTTAGCGCAGTCGCAGCGCTGGAAGATCTCCAGGCTGTGGGAGCCTTTCTTGCGCTGCTTGGTGCAAACTTCGCCCTGCCGCAGCACAGGCTTGCAGATTTTGGTCCAGAAGTGGCGAGCGCAGCAGTAGCCCTCCGAGCAGTCGGACGAGCGCAGGCAAGGGTCGCCCTCGTGACCTGCAGATGAAGGGAGACGTCAGTGCCATTTCTGTAGCTCAAACTGAAGTGGTAATGCACTGTGCTCGAAATCAAATACTTCCCTACTATATAGTATGCAAAAAACAGTAGTATGCAGTATGATTACATAATATTCGAAAAACAGTGGCCGAAAAGTGACCTACTACTTCTGGCGAGATTCTGATGTGCGCATTCGATGAACACTTTACTATCCAATGAGGCCACGGGTTGAGGATTTATGAATGGCAGTGAAGCGACGCAACTTACGCTGGTAGGTCATGTGACAGTAGCAACATGGAGCAGGGGGCGGGGTCAGGGGTAGGTCATTCGTATGAATTCATACGAATTGACAATTCGGAAAATATGTACGATTTAGCAAAAATCGTACGAATTCGTACGAGTGAGGTCGTATGAATTCGTACGAATTAGCCACCTTGTAGAATTCGTACGAATTGCCGTGAGATCAGGCTGATTCAACCATATATTGGCATCGCTAGACAAGGAACAAGAGAAACACTGCGGTAAAGTAAATATTTTACCATAGGTCAAAGGGGTTCAGCTGACAAAAAAAGAATATATCACATTTCTATCAAACAAGGAAATAATGACACAAAGATTTCTAACAAAAAATAATTTTCTGCAAACAACGTTTTTATGAGTTCCTCCCAGAGCAACTGTATATGGAATATAATATTAGCCAGGAAATGTTCGCTTTCAATGTAACTAGCCTGTCAGAGGTTATTTGAACTTCCCTAACTAATCCCTAAAATGCTACAGTTTATGACATTAGAGTCGACGTGAAATGGAAGTTCACCGTCCTCCATTCGTCTATATTTATTTATTTTTTGCAATGTTTAATTAAAATGTCCTAGTAAACCCTGCCCCTTTCTTACAATCTTGCAAGCTTGCATTCAGATCTGCCTCCACCCAATCAACAACCACTTTTTTTTTCTTTTCTTTTTTTGACAAACTGTTTCACTTGGATGTATGTCACAATACAGAAGAAAAGATCTGTCGCTTCCGTCACATCACGACTAAGTATTATAGCACAAGTATGACGTCACTTTGTAGGCCAATCAGCAGTTAGCATCACACTGGTTCCATAAACCCAATAGGGTCCGATTTTCCCATAGGCTTTTGGATTATCGCAAAAAAACAAGCTCTGTGATCAACAAAAGTTTATGATACTTACACGATTTGTCCATCAAGATAATTATCACAGATGAACACAACTTTTATAATTTCAAAGCCTAAATGCAGTCGCCAGTAAAAAGTAAAAAGCTAAAGGTAGGCTATAAACAAACTACACCACGGTCCCACGACTTCAACATCACCATCACTAATCTTCTGACAACTCTTTCAGTTTTTAGCTAAAAACATTTCCCCAGAATGTTTGAGTTAGAATAGTTTGTAAGAGCACAATTATAACCATAACGAGTTGTAAAAGCGGACTGCGTTTCCCTGTTCTGCGTTTAATCTCGACGACCTCTGTAACCATTTAGCCACTTGTAAGCAACCGCCTTTTTCAAGACATGTAACAGCTTAAAAAAAAATCACGAGTGGGATAATACTGACGTATTTTATGTCGTAGAATAAAACGTGAAAGTGTTTAGAGCTTGTGTTCACCACAGACCTTATTTCAGCCTTTTAACCAGAACCCCATTCAAAAAACCCATTGACTTCGGGACGATGGAAGCGGAAGTGCTAAAATGCTAACTCGTTTCTGCGTTTTGGCCTACAAAGTGATGTCATACCTGCACCACTCTATGCCAGACCCAGTCCAAGGTGAATCTTACGCACACTCGACCTTTCTGTCTGTCACTCATGCAAATATTCTCCACAACGTTCAAGTGAAATCAGAAAACAAAGTGCAACCAAATACGTCACTGCAACTGATATAGATCTACTTACAAACAAATGCAAAGCAATTTTCCAATGGTTGTTCACTTGTCCAAAATTAGAAACAGAGCTGGTTAAAGTTGGCATGAAATGAAAGTTGCCATCGTCTTTTGTTTAGTCCATATTTAGTCCATAAATTATTCTAAATGGCAGTCGGTACAACATTTAGTGTGTCTCAAATGGCTCAGTCTAAATCTGGAGTGGTTTAATTTCTGTTTGAAAGCGTGACTGAGCCGAGGCGAGAATACAGAGGTGAGGAAAAAGCATCGTGATCCTTCCCACACCGGCCTCCCGCTGTGGTTAAATCTTCAAGATATACGAGCTTCATGTAGTTGTGGGCCGCCGTCCCCCTCAACACATGCATGTAACCACATCCAGTGAATCAACTCATTGCAGACATTGTTCATAAGTGAGTATGAATATGAAACACTCTCAGTCTCAGATGGCCACAGACCGCCCACAGTCTGATACGAACAGCGCACAACACCAGACAGAAAAGCACATGCTTGAAATCATATGTAACTTCCTGAACTCAGGATACACAGTGAGTGTTTTTTAGGGAAAATGGATCACTGGAAAGTTTGTCCGAAAAAAAAAAAAACACGGTTCTACATTTGTGACATTGTCAGTTCCTCACCTTTGAGAGAGATCTTGGCCTGAGCTTTGCCATTCTTCCTCCAGCCTTTGTCTTTGATAGGAAGCGTGTTGTGCTCCTCCATGGGTGATTTGTGCAAGCTCTCTGAGATGGGGATGCAGATATCTAAGGAATGACAGAAGAAATCCATTGTAAATTCCCCCAAGTTAGTATAAAGACACTGGGATATCAACAGAAGAACGTACAGTTGCTGCAGCGGTTTCCAGGGCAGCACATGTTGTCTCTGTGGCAGCGCTTCTTTCTCCTGCGGCAGGTGAGGCAGCGGGACGGGGCGTGTTGGGGACTGTGGCAGTAAGTTCCCACCATGCACTCTTTATCACTGCTGCATGGATAACCCTGAGAATGAGAACGACAGATCAGGTCCAGTCCTTCTCCAACAAACCCTGTTTTCAACACTCATTAGTTACAGTATTTAACAAAAACTTTTGAAATATACCCAGGGGCGTAGCACAAGATCCCGGGCCCTATGCATAGGCAGTCCTGATGGGCCCCCATATCCCTCATTTTTCCTTCTCCTGTCTTTCCTTTCTTTTTTGGTGGCCTGATTTGGCTTTCTTTGAGAAAGACATTTCTACAGCTGAAGTTTGCGCTCCACCAGATGCTCAACTAACTAACATAAACAAAATGCGTGCAGATGGACTAAACCATTTGGCACATTAGCAAGGGGTGGGACCGTGAGACCTTAGATAGTCTTTACTTTTTTGTATACAAAATGTAGTCAGTAATTCAGCCAAGTTTCAGCCAATACACTAACTTCACATTTCATCTGACTTTCATTATGAAATTTAATTAGGAAATGAAAATATCCAGGTAAAATAAAATATATTCCAGACTTTTCAAGGGCCCTCTCTCCCCTTGGGGCCCTGGTAATCAGAACTGGTTTTATCCCCAGTCCGACGCCCCTTAGTATACCAGAGTGAGCCTTTATACATTCCTTAGTAGGAATGAAGGGTGATAATTGTGTATATAGTCTGTCAAATGAATGTCTCACTTACAGGTCATGAATGGTGCTTGACATTAACACCCGCCAACCCTGCCAACCCGTGTAATGCAGTCACTCCTACTAGCCACTTTGTCAGGTTGAATTTTATACATAACTTATACATTTTTACAATAGTAGTCTTTCAAAAAGGCATCTGAAATAATAAGTGCAATGTAGTGTTGTCAAAAATATAGATTTTTCGATATCTTCCAATACTCATTTTCCACAGAATAGATACATGACACCTGCTATCTCTCCGATAGCGAGTTACACACAAACATTCATTCGTTTCATTTGCTCCAGATGAATATCGGTGGTGTTACAGGGCTTGAATTTCAGCGTGGAAGTGCACGTATTGCGCATAATTTTACTCATTCCCGCAGATTTTTTGCTCACACCCAAAGTGCGGCACATAAAGCCGCCTTTCAGTAGTAAATTGAGTTATTTTTCGCTACTTATTGCACTTAAACAGTCAAATACACACAAAATAATGACAAAATGCCAGTCTTGGTGAGTATTTACATAAACACAGTCATTTATGTTTTAAGTGAACGTAAACAGTTGAGAGAGAGAGCGCATGTGTCACAGTATAATCCGTGCGTCAGGTCTTAAAGTGACAGCAGCCTAATATACCTATTGCCAAATTATAAGATAATATAAAAAATATCTATATGGCAATTTTTCCCTATGGTATCAATGTTAAAATTGTGGCCAGTGAAAATGTTGAGTGGTTAATAACTTTAGAAAACCACTAGCCACAGTGGCTGGTGAGCAAAAAAAAAGTTAATGTCAAGCCCTGGTCACAAACATTAAAATTAACAAGAAATAAATTGTAAATAAGAGGATAATGATGCCGTCAAATAGTCAGGAACAGAAAATATTACAATTTATTAGATTTGATTATTTCAACTCTGGATCCCCAGTATCAACCATCCCTGTCGCCAGCTATATTTGACTTTTATGTGACAGCTGGAAATTATGGATGAAACTACACGCAAAACAACAAATTAAAATGAACATACCCCGCATCTGAATATGCCTACTTCCATGCTATATAGTAGACGAAAAACAGTAGTAAGACGAGTAGCATGTCTGAATTCACAGTATTCATGAAACAGTTAGCGAAAAGTATAATGATGACTGAATACGTCCTGCGAGATTTTGTAAAGTGCATTTGATGGACACTTAACTAAAACAAGACAAACACTGAAACAAAATTACAGTAATCTTAATACTGGAGTCCTCGGAGTTCATTTCCACTACAATCCATAATTGATTTGCAAGATGACACCAGTTGTTTGTATGAATTGTATACTATACATTCATACATTGTTCGTATATGAGTTTCCACAAATCTGTGGACATTATACATTTTGGATTAATTTCTCTGAAAAACAGAGACATTAGGATAATCAAAATATTATATACAATACGTAAGTGTATATGGATGCTCAAGAGGATAACCAAACAACCAGAATGCAGCACATAAACCATTATGTGGTTAAACTGAAAAGTTGTAATGCAATTTTATATTATGTTTTATATTAGCATTCCTTTGAGTTATAATGAAGTTAGGCCAGGCTAAACTGGTTTGAATTGGTCTAGGTGCCCCAAACCCCTCCAAAATCAGCAAACCAGACCCGGCTCCTTATTATAAGGCTAAATGACCTTAATATAAGATCAAATGGATGAGACCGAGACCTTGACAATACATTATACAAATCACAAACTCATGAAAAGAAACCAGCCAGTGAAGAAACGCTTTACATCACCCATAACAATCTTCAGTTTAGCGTCAAATGCAAAACATGTGGTCTGAGAAGGGGGGGATCTCAATATCTAATAACAAAAGAAATGATTCTGTTTTGTAGATCGACAGACCTCAGGGCAACCTTCCTTTCTTATGCAAGTAACAGAATTGGTAACATTGAAAACACATGATGAAACCCAGCCAAACCACCAACGATACATTCACGAGAGGAATGAGGAACAAATGAAGCCCATTAAATGTTTAAATACTAAAAAGTTACTGACCTCAAAATTCAGTATTCATACGCTGCATCATTAGAAAGTTATAGAGTGCATTGCATTAGTGGATGAATGAATGTAGTAAACACCCCCTTGTTCAGTTCATAATGTGCATAGATGTAAACATTCTCAGATTTCCGGCTAAATCATGTCAACTTGAAGATACGAAGTGGATGAGACAAATTTTGATTCCAAAGCTGCAAGACTCACCCGCATCTCATACCCTTCTCTCCATAGCATCCCATAAACCACCAGAGCCAATGTAGACACATAGACGTGTCTGCACATAATCTGGCAACGTCATCACATCAGGATTTTAATGACCCGGCCAGCTCTTGGATACGACTCGTTGATCCTCATCCCTCATTGATTCCACGGTCTGTTTTTATTCCTCCCATACGTTCATGTGTGAGATAAGTGTGGAGATGATAAGCTCAGAGACAGACAGCGATGAGGGATGCCCACCGGCCCCTGTGTCACCGCTCGCATGCTAGCAAAAAAAAAAAAGCGGACTTTGAAGACTAAACGTGCCATGCCTTTGAAAATCATCTCCCTATCTGTATTCTCCCTCATGCCTTCAAAACAGCATTTAAGGATTTATATCAGGTAATACCCAAACTATGTCACGTCTTATCAAGCTAGTAGCAACCGATAAGCATGCAGTACTTTAGCAGGCAGATTTGTAAACTGGCTGAAAAATTTTGCAGTCTATTTTTTATTAAAAAAAAAACAGTATTTATATCAGGGCTGTCAAATCGATTAATATAATCAGATAGATAGATGGAAATACTGTAATATTAGTGGTTTACACTTAAAAAATAAATAATAATATAAAAAATAAAATAGCATAACGTTAAAAAAATGAAATAATAAACTTGTCTTCAAATATATATATATATATATATATATATATATATATATATATATATATAATATGTATAATTATATACATATACAATATTAATTTATACATAATTTATATATGATGTCATATATATGCACATATTTCATTCTAATTATATAAATAATTGTACATTTTATTGTAAAATACATTTTATTTTATATAAATATATATTATAAATGAAAAATTATTTATGTAATTCGAATGAGATATGCATGTATGATATATATATATAAATATATATATATATATATATATATATATATATAAATATATATATATATATATATATATATATATATATATATAAAGTAAAATAATTTATATAATCCAAATTATATATATATATATATATATATATATATATATATATATATAGAGAGAGAGAGAGAGAGAGAGAGAGAGAGAGAGAGAGAGAGAGAGAGAGAGAGAGAGAGAGAGAGAGAGAGAGAGAGAGAGAGAGAGATACAGTATATATTAAAAAAATTCTGCAGCAAATACAAATGCTTTATCAGCTAGCTTTGAGCCTAAAGTAAATATTGTACACGACAGTTTACAAAAGAATCATCTTCATCTATACTATAGGAATGCAAGACTTCCTTTGAACCCGCATCTAAGTTCATATACACAACAGACTATGAGATCATGAATAGGGTTTCCACACATAAAACCCATGTATCACACACATGTTCCTCTAGGGCCCCGGGGCCCATCTTAACTTGACCTTGCAAAAGCAAAGCTGACATCTGACACCATGAATGGTGTTAGTGAATTGAGAGGGTTTTCAAGAGTAAAATAAACTATGTCACTGAACAAACAAACCTTATCCACCCTCAAAGGGCATGGCCCTATGTGTATCAGATTGCACAGGAAAGCAAGTTGAAGGCTAATCTCACCAGCACTCAAAACATATCTGTAGAAAACCCTTAAAGGCATTATTGACAAATATGGAGGCTGTGGGAATACGAGTTCCTACTTAATTATGTGATGGGTATTTATTGTCACAATAAAGTATACATGTGTAATTTTATTCTTCTCTTCTTCCCAATAAAGACTGGTGCAAGTGCAACAAAAACCCAAACAAATGTGGTGTAATTTATGTTATCATTGTTTTGATGCCACACAACACAATACAATGACAATACAATGTCACCTCATAAACCAGCTAAATCTTTGAGAAAACTCACTTAAACCATCCTAAGATGGTTTGCTGATCTTAGCTGGTTTAAGTCTGTCTCCCAGCCTGGCCAAGCTGGTCTTTAGCTGGTCTGGCTTGACTCACAACCAGGTAAAGCTGGTGTTTAGCGGGGCAGCTTTAGTTTTAGTAATATTGTTCTGTTTTTGTAATTTTTCAGTTAGCATGGCTAACATGGCTAAACTGGATGCTAACCGTTCCATCCATGGAATTCTGGGAATGCTACAGAAATACGACATCATGCCTTGGCAAATGAAATCGTGGTTCAGAAACTCATGGTCATTATATCCTCCAGGCTGTCTAGTTCCTCAAAGAAAGTAAAATCCAGATGATTAGCCTGGTTAGCGCTAAAAAGCCGCCACACCTTTGCCTGTTTTATTTCACTCTCTCAGCTCGTTAGCATCACTAAACAGTCACTTAACCTCAGAGGGAGCAGGAGAGGGCGACCCACCTCGCCTCTTTACAAGCCAGACCCAAACAATCCCCCGCCCCGCTCCTACTCGTTAACGGAACCTCAGCGTCAAATTAAATAAGAGGAAAAGCTAAAAGTCCCAAAGCTGCGGCACTGATGTGAAACAGCTCTCGTGTTCTTGCAGAATACTAGCCTCTTCTCCTCTAGTCGAGAGGTTAATGCGGTGAACAAGTTCTGCCAATCCCAAAATCCCTCTTTTTTGGTTGCCCACAACTGGAAACCACCATTAACCCCCCTTGAACATTTACTCTTAACCGTCTAAAGTGAGCGACTTCGGTTTGTTGGTGATTTATGGACAACGTCAAGCCAGCATCTGACATGAGTTTCATTAGACACATTTTAATTAAGTTGTTGCTACTAATAAAACTCTTCCATCATGGCTACAAGCCAGCTTTACTTACAGCACGAAACGGCGAACCGATTTCGGCTTGTCTCCGTTAGGACGGATGTAGGAAACTGGGTGGCCGTTTCTCTTGCCTGCCTAATTTGCAGCACTTGGGAGTACGCCAGTGTGGGAGATTTATTGGGAGCTTGTGTTATAATCTTCAACATATCCTTGAGCGTTAGAGAGTTAGAGGACTTGAGAGGAAACATTTCAGCAGCTGTGTAATGACATATAAAAATGTAAAGCATTCTTTAGACAGCTCGCCCAGATGGGAGAGAAAAATGTAGGAAAAGTGACTACTAGGACATCATGGCAAATTAAATTCAGGCACACTTCTGAGTGCCATCATTAAATCTTTTAGAGATATTCAATCACCTGCAGAACTTATATGGCTAATTCCTTATTTTTCTTCATGTCATTTGCATTGTAGTTCTTACCTTAAAAGGTAGGGTAGGCAATTTTTGGAGTTAGCTTTAAAAGCATAAGATAAGAGACGGCATTAAACTACCTCATGTCTCAAATAAGATGTGTCTTTTTTGTTATTTACATGTCTGTAAATAACATTACTATAATAATGAACAAACAACTTAAAGGGCCCTATCTTGCACCCAGCTCAATTGACTTTACCGACGCATGTATCATTCCTATTTTGCACCCGACGCACAGCGGACTTTTCCCTCCACAGATGCACGTTGGTAAATTAGGGAATTAACTTGCGCTTCCTGGGGCGGTTCAGCGAAAAGTGTTCTGGCACAAATGTTACCTGGTGCTATTTTGCAGTTCCAGAAAACAATTCCGCCACAGACCAGGAAAAACCTAGTCTAAAGTCAGCGCCGCGTTATTTTAAGGGCGCATGCTTGGCCATAATGTATTGTGTGCACAACGCACATACACTTTGCTTCGCTCATCTACACAGACGCAGCAGTTGCCATTTTTGCAAACCATACATAATTACAAGGAAAAATATTCCACACGAGGGAAATCATTGTGGTATCTATGAAGATGTTAGCCTGGTTAAATCCAGACCATTCTCAGAGTTATGGTCTGGCAAAGCTCCATAGACAAATCATTTCCAAAGGGGCGTCACCAACGGACGTCGCTCAAATGCCTTTGGGCGCAGTTGGATAGACCTAAAACCAATAAGAGCGATCGGCATCGTGTAAAGCCATATGCTGCGTCCCAATTCGCCTAAGTTACACTACGCCATAAAAGTATATACTCTTTTTGTGAAGAAAAGGTATTTACTTTTGAATGTGTAGCAAAAAAGTAGGCAAGCTTTGGGACATACTACTTTGTCATCTTTATCGGACGGATCTGTCGCGTGCATCCTGTCACTTAAACTGCCCTGTCAATCATCATGTCAGTTAAAATCCTCTATTAAATCTAATTTAATTTCCTACCATTTCGGAGAGAAATGTAGTAGCACGTTCATCTGCCAGTGGGTCTTTCATGGAGACTGTCCTCATGTGTTTGCAATTTGAATATAGTAATGCATTTAAAAGTTGAACGGACGTCGCTCAAATGCTTTTGGGCGCAATTGGATAGACCTAAAACCAATCAGAGCGATCGTCATTGTGTAATGCCCGCCTCAACGTTTCTGATTGGTGCTGCGATTTCTAGGTCATGGAAATGGGCTTGAATGAGTTCTTTGCCAGACTACTTCTTGAGCAAATCTGAATTTGCCGGAAGTTGTCTAGGTTTTCCCAGGCTATAAAGATGTGAAAAAATAGGCATAAATCTAGCTTACACATTTACCCAAATTATTATACGCCTGTTTAACCGAAGCTAATTTGGGTGGGTTTCTCCCATCCCCATACAATGTCACTTCTCTGTCTTTTACGGCCCTGACGAGAACGTCGGTCTCCTCGGCTGTGAACCGCTCCTGGCGTGTGCCTGGCAAATCCGCCGTTATAATAGCAATCCGCCATGGAACAAGCGTGCCTGCTTTTAAAGGGAATGTGAGATTTCATAATGTGTTTATTTCACGTTACGCCCAAACCACACCTATGAGTAATGTAGCTACTTCATACCAACCCATTTTAGATTTGCATCGGGACCCGCCCACAAATTTACTTGCGTTTCGTGTTTGATACTTCCGTTTCAGATTGTTAAAATAGGGCCCAAAGAGTGCATTAACTGCATTGCGTGAAACGGGCTGATGAGGTGTGATGTCTGGAAAAATTCTATCATAATGAACTAACTCTTCCCAGACTTGTTAATTCACATGTATCAAACAGCTGACAAAATGTTTTTAATTTGCCAGTGCTTTTTCCAAATAAAATTCAATAAAATGTTTGGGTGTGGCAAAGTCCAAAGTCAATGAAACTTTGACAACAGCTTGCTGTGAGGATGCATGCCTAATTTTGTTAAATTTTGTCCAAAGGGGGAATTAAAAAACAATAATTTTGATTGAGGAACTTGAAATTAGCATGCATCATCTTTGTAGCATGCATCATCTTTGGTGCATCATAACATAACATGCATCTTATGTTATCAAAGTAGCAATAAGAAAAATCAACAAAAATGCAGACAATGTCAATGGCTGATCATCATGAAATGTTGTAACTGCACAAAAACAGGATGTCTATATTGTTTTCAATTTCCAATTTAAGAAAGCATTAGCACTAAAGAAAATTCTCAAAGATACAATTGCAATCAAGAAAGTTTCAACTGCATCCACATGACGTGTTCTTTCAAATCTGTTATTAATTTTAATACACTGTCACTGTGAACTCTTATTCATGCAAATGATGTGTAGGCCTACTCTGTGGTGATATGGTGTGACATGGTAGTTTCCAGTACAACAGATGTAACCCTATGTTTACATAATTTACATACAACTACAAGTTTCTTTGGCCCTGTTTACACCTGGTACTAAGATGTGTTTCGGGCGATCGGATCTGCAGAAAATAAACAGCTTAAACCAGTCTAAATTGGTTTTGTATACACCCAAAGTCTTTGCTGGTGAAGATGGTTTGTTTGGTTTTAGGGGAGTTTTGTTAGTTGGTCAGGCACCTTAAACCACCTTAGACTAGCAGAACAAGTTAGGCTGGCTTAAGCAGTTATTTCTTCAGCAGGGTATAACATTTTTTTAACATGTTTTTTTTACGCAATTCTTTTAGATTTATAGAGTCGCCCCAAAGTATAAAACGTTCTAGATCTGTCTAGCACCATCTGCAACTGGAAACTTCCAAATGAGACAATAGTCGCTCTGTTTGCAATCTACAAAGTTGTTAGCAATCTACATTTGGATAAGAAGCTAAATGTAGCATGACATTTAACTAATATTGGACTGTAGGAGTTTCCACATGTATGGCAGTGCTCTGATCATCTAGACCACCTGCGTTTATGCAGATGGTATATTTGAAAGCAATTGTTTAGATGAGGGTCTGGCAGGGAACTTGCATACTGGAGATCTTCCCACTCCAAAGAGGATATGAGAGGGAGAAAAATCCCATCACCTCCTCTTTTTCTTCAAATCAATTGTGTCTGCTCTCAATTAAAACAACATCTACATATTTACGGCTGATCTGAGAGACATAACCAAGACCAAAACCAAATAGCAAAGAGGATTTTCATCTGCAGTAATAGTATGGGTGACTTTATTTATTCACTTAAAACAAGTAAATAAATCATGAGCTTGGTATGAATCCAGGATTTGCCATGCTAGAAATATAAAGCTTTCAAAAGGATACTGACCATTCAACTGACCAACAATAAACCCTTTCTGATAACTGTAATTGTAAGTAATACTGGCTACACTCCAGAAACAAATTCAGTGAAATTTACAGTAAAATAATTGCAGCTGTGGTTGCAAGAAATTTACCATAAAAAATAAGGTAGCAACATTTTAGGTTATTTCAACGAATATACATCAAATGTTAAGTGGCATGCAGGGAATTCTGTGAAAATTTAAATTTGACAGTATTTTACTGTAAAATTACATTAAATGTAAGGTTAGATCTATTACAGTTATTCACCCGTAAGGAAAGTTACCGTTAACAAATTAACAGGATTTTACTGTTAAAATCACGATCATGTTTTACAGTGTAGCCTACCTTAATCACTTTCTAAAATAACACAAATGTTTGAGCCTTGACAAATTGATTAGCCTATGAGCTAAAGATAATATAGGCTACAAGCCATTCTCTTTGGCACGTGATGGAGTCAAATCTTGGCGTGAGATCCTAATCTACAATGTAATTTACAATTTGTCAAAACATTCCTTTAATGAACAAAAATGCAAAACGAAAGATCAGAAAAATGAATTCTACAGTGCAATGTACAAATATAAAAAATTAGCTCAGGTTTCATTAACCACAAAATATTACAACTTTACAGTTGCTGTGGTGATGTTATGATTTCTGTGACTGCTAAAACACTGTCACGTGTATTTAGTAGGCTATATATATATATATATATATATATATATATATATATATATATATATATATATATATACCACAAGGAAATTACAAAAACTTGTTTAAAACATATTTGATCAAATTCGGACAATCTGGTTGTGACTGCAGGAATTTGGGAAAAAAGTTTTTTTTTTTTTTTTTTTCCCTCAGACAAACTGTAGATAGTAGGTTAACTGACAGAAATTCCTTTAAAAAGATCAGCGAACAATTTGCTCACAAGTGACACGTGTGATTTCCTTATGCATTTAGTAATGCCTGAAGGGTTTTAGCTTCTTTTCTCTCTCTCTCTAATAAATGGATAGAGGTGTCGGGTTTACCTGAGCGGGGATGTTGCTTTTCTTCGGGATGTCGCTATATGAAGCGCTGGAGCGGTTAGTGGCGGCGATCTGGGGCTCCAGTGATTTAATGGAGTTCACCTGGGCTTTGCTCTCGGTCCCTTGAGTTTCTCCCATCCGCACTACCGCGATGATCAGCGTCAACATCCAACAGCTCCGACTCCGCGTAACGCTCAGCATCCTCCCAGTCTTTTCTTACTCTGAATGAGAATGTGTTGGTTTCTTGATGATAAGATGTTTCCTAAGGCACTAGGTGCTTTGACCACCAAACTTTGGCTTAAAAAAGCATAAACTCCATTCTACAGTGTCCATCAAATAATCTGTCAGTGGGGGAAAAAACGTTATAAGACACTTAATAGACTATATTATAAAATCACAAAGATGTGGATAAGCTTAAAGCATCGGGATGCTGTACCAAAAAATAAATAAAAGAAAGTGGCAGCAGAGAGGAGGATTCCTGCTCGTGTGAGTGTTTGTGAAGCAGCCCGCAGTTTCATCATGTGGTGGGATTCATTCTTTTTATAGGATGCGTTTTCTCCGCCCCCATTCTGTATTGACAAAAGATGACTGATCTGTGGTGCGCCCCTGTTCACACTGACTCACTGAGACATCAAGAAACCATCGGAGCACATTTGCGTTGAGTTCAGTTATGGATGTTTAAAGACATTAAGTTCAACCTGTGAAGTATAAGAGATGTAGACTATAGTTCGACTAACGCTATTTCATGGGATTTCCAATCAGTCAGTCTGCCGATTACATCTGATGCCTTATTTAAAGTAGGCTATAAATAGTACTGTATACTAAGTAATTAGAGTATTATCTATCTATCTATCTATCTATCTATCTATCTATCTATCTATCTATCTATCTATCTATCTATCTATCTATCTATCTATCTATCTATCCTGTAAAAAAGTTACTGCCTTAAATTAAGTACAATCAACTTGGATGTTTAAATCATTTCAACTTAAATTAATTTAAAATGACTTAAAATGAGTTGAGAATAACATAAAAAAAGTTGAAGATTGCTTAACTTATTTTTATTAGTTAAAGTAATGTAAAAACATATGTTGTCACTACTTATTGATCATATCATCTTTTTTTACAGTGTAGTAAAAAAGAGAATAGTAAAAATAATAATAATAATGTATCACTTTTTTTGACATATTTAATACAAAAATTAAATAAAAAAATGCAGTTTAGCAAACAATAATATTGATAAACTGCAAACATAATTATGTAATGTCAGTGTGAGTCCTTGCTTGAATTCTTTGCCAGTGACCAGATGGAATCTGGGAGTTTCTCATCTTAAAGCCAGGATTTTTAAGAACACTTGTCTAAAAGGACGAGAAACATATTTCTTAAAGTTTTGGATAAAAACAAGATTCAAGATGATGATTTAAAACAGCTGACATGCAAACTGCACTTTAGATGTGTATGCTTGAACCTTTAACTATGAATCAGCTGAGCTTGGAGGTATAAATTATATGAGACGGACGCATTAATAAATCAAATATGAAGGAGGAGCGTGGAAGTAAGTGAACTGTAATATAGTAATATTGTAATGCAGTCATGCTTTATGAAGATGAAATCATAGGGATTGTGTTTTTGGCAGCTAACGTATAGCACCGAAAACAAAACCTCACTGGCAAAAATGCAGCCGGAGTGGAAAATATGGGACATGAAAGTGAGGAACAGGTTCAAGGGAGAATAAGCAGAGGAAAAATAAATAATCATTCCAATGAGGTTAACGGAGAACTCTGGGTGGCGTTCTGAAATTCTGTCATCGCCGCAGTGTTAATAAGCCAACCGAGCTTTGATCGCCACGATGTAATGTTCTGACATTACAGTCCAAAGGCTTTATCGACACAAGCCATCTCGTGTAAAACAAACAGAGACAAACTCACAGCAGAGATCAGCTGTTGTTGTTTTCGTTCAATTTTATTCAAATTTGGCAGCTCAGAAGTTCAAATGTCAGGCACCATATTATACGGGTGCCAACTTCTTCAGCTTGGTTATATCCCGTATCGACTGGATTGATTCCAGTAGAAATAATGCCGCGAGAGGTATATTAGAGAAACATTACTCATCTGTTCTGTCAATGAAGTGTGTCTTATCACTCTAATCATATGCCCAAATCTACTATGTCATCTGCGTCAAAACTGAGGTCACATCTGCTTATTTTATTCCTTATTTTGCTTAACATAAACACACTGTAGGTCAACATTTGCATAGCACTAAGAAACTTAACAGCCTTTAACAAAGACTCCATTGAAATTTTCAATTTGTTCATGTTCTTTGCAGTGTCCAAAATAGGCACAAATACAGCTATGGGCGGAATAACACACTACTCTTACTACACTGCCCGGCCAAAAAAAAGAAAAGAAAAAAAATTGCTGTTTGGATGTAAATATAGGCAAATGCTTAAGAGTCAATGACTGGATCATTATTGCAGTGATTATTAGCATGTTATGTGTTCAGTTCTTCTAACCCTAACTGATGGAGTGTGTATCTTTTTATTTCTTAAACAACCACGTAAGAAGACACATCATGGTCATATTCCAGGATGACAATGTCAAGATTCCTCAGGCTCAAATTGTGAAAGAATGGTTGGGAGGAAGCATGAAGAATTGGCACCTCTGAATCCAGACCTTAAATTCATTGAAAGTCTTTGGGATGTGCTGGAGGAGACTTTACAGAGTGCTGGACTCTTGCATTGCAAAAATGTATGCACATCTTGATGGAAATTAATGTTGTGATGTTAACTTCATCAAGAGGTGATTTGACCACAAACAGTTGCATGTAGTGGCAGTATCGCGAAGATCGTCTATTGTGCATGCTTTCATCTGGAAGATGTTTTTAGAGCGCTTGATCATCTGCAATACGTCTCTAAGACGTTTCAGATGTTATATAGACACTCAGAAAATGTCTTTAAGATGGGAAAGTATATAAAATTGCTCTTTTAAAGATGTTTATCAGATGTTTTTCAGATGAAGTGCTCTTTAAATATTGGAGACGTACGTGTGTTATCTGGGATACTTTTTTTTCTAAGATATTCCATGTGGTCCTTCTCAGTGAGCGTATTCATGTACACTGTAAAAAGTGAATAGTTGGATCAACTTTAAAAAAATTACGTCAATTGGTAACACCTAAAGAAATTAAGTTTTCTCAACTTAAATTATCACGTTTTTCACGATAAAACGTGATCATTTAAGTTGAGAAAACTTCATTTCTTTAGGTGTTACCAATTGAAGTAATTTTTTTAAGTTGATCCAACTATTCACTTTTTACAGTGTACATTTTGAGCACAACCACACAAGATGACAAATAAAACCTGAAATTCAGACCCACCTCAGGGTTGCCAAATGTATAGTATATGTCTATACATTAATAAATCTCTGGCACATAAAAAGTGCAGCTTGTTTAAATGGAATTAAAATTGGAACATTTATTTACCCACTTCCACTGAAAAAATGTTTCTAGGATTTCGAACCCTTTGAAAACCTTTGTCCCAAACCATGTTGTTTCCAGAATTTATTTTTCGACAAATGATGAAAAACAGGTGTGCGTGTTTTCTCGTTTTATTTCTGTAAATCAATTACCCATAAAATTCTGATAGAAGTCATGGCTTTCTAGATAAGTGAATACGCAAAAGAAGTGTTTTATCTTTTGCCAAGAGTAAAACAACAAGGAAAACTGAGGCCATGATTTGCATTCCCTAAACAAACGCTTAAATGACTAAATAAGCAGCAATGTATAATTCACATCTCAAACAGGCAAAGTTTTTCTTATTTTCATAATTATTTTGGGCTGAGATTTACAGTTGAGAAAAGTATTAAAAAATACTAAATAATACTACTACTATCTAGCAATCGATTATATAGAGTTTTACAGATGAGATTACCCAAAAATCAAATAAAAATAATGAAAAAATCTAAAGAGAAACACACTAAGAAAATGAATTACTCTCTTAGTTTCCTGTTATTTCATTTAGCTAATGTTTTACTAATGATAACTGATTTTGTCAGTATCACTGATTTGCAGTATTATTTTGTTGTTGTTGTTACATATTTTGCATGTTTTAGAAAGTTCTGAATAAAATTCAAATCAGAGACAAACGTCTCAAACCTTCATCAGACATGGTCAGCTGGTTCAGAGAGCTTGTTCCTCAAAATCCCTAAATTCCAGGAAGCTTTGCTGGTGGAATTTCTCATTGGAATGGAGGGCGCAGCCTCATCAGATAACCGCTCCTACAGTGTCCCCTTTTTTCCGGAAGATGGATTGGGCCATTTCCCTAGAAGTCACAGAATGGTCGAAGCATGAATGCAGCTTCTTGACTTCTTAATGACTCAGATTTTTTCTAATTGATAACAGTGACCGCTCTTTAGTGAAGCGTTAACCACATGAAGGGAAGCTGCTGTTAAATTACAGCCTTAAAGGCATAGTCTCTGACTCAAACCCAAAGCAGCCTGATCTGGGTTAATAAGACGACGCCTCAGGCTTTGAAGATTCAAAGTCACCTTTAAGAGCCAGATATTGAGAAATATTCGATGAGTTATCCTAAAAAAACCTTGAATCCATAAAGTGGGGTTTTCCTAGAGTTACACACAGTTTGATTTCAGCACTGCATATTTTAAAAGTCTTCTAAGGCATCAATGTGTTTTTTCCATGTATACCACCATTCAAAGGTTTGGGTTTGGTAATATGTTTAATGTTTTTGAAAGAAACTCACACAGAAACGTTTCTCCTTATCAATGTTGAAACAGTTGGGCTGTTTATACTTTTTGGAAGCTGTGATACATTTCTTACTCAGAAATATTTGATGAATAGAAAGTTCAAAAGAAACGCATTTATTTGACATAGAAATCTTTTATAAATGCCTCTCTTGATCAATTTAATGCATCCTTTCTGCATAAAAGTATTAAAGGCAGGGTAGGCAATTTCAGAGCGGCTAGCAATAGCAAGCTAGCTTTGGAATAATAAGATCTCACTCGCTTCAGAGCACTTTCAAAAAGTCAGGCCTCCTCCAAATCACACGAACACACACAGCCAGAGTAGAGTCTGCAAAGAGACGGCGTTAAATTACCTCACATCTTAAAGCACATAACATTACAATAATAATGAACGTAAACAACTTGTACCACCTGACTGCTGCAGGTTCATTTCGGCGTTGATAGCATTGATATAGAAACGCGTAAATCCGAGTCTGAGGACGTGAACAGCTCCGGGTAGAACGTCACAGGTTGCCATCTTGTAATTAAGGTTACGACACGGCGTAAACGCAGAATAAGCTTGTTGTTTTGGTTCAGGCGGAACTGTTAAAGATGGCTGCTGTTTCGGTTGCGGTGCTCGGTGACTAACGTCTGTCTAACGCGCTGATGACGTGTGATGTGCGAGCAGGTGCGCGGAGGTATGGAAATACATATGTCGACAGGCAAGTAGGACATCGGACCGAATGCAATGATTGGACGAACATTTTGTTTTTGGCTGAGACTTCCACAGAAGATTTATGTAAATTTTTTTATATTTAGACCACTTCTATTTTTGATTGCTATAAGAGATTTTCAGTATAACCAAAAATGTGTACAACTCAAAAAAAAAAAAAATTTTTGCCTCTTGTTAAATTTAATGAATTAAAATAAGCTAAAGTAACACGATTGTTTAATATTTTGTCACAACTTAATTTAATTGTGTTCAATCAGCCTAATATATTTAAAACTGAAGTTTACTTAATTTGTGTGAAAACTACATGAATCATTTTTGTTGACAACTAACTGGGCAGTGGATCTGTAGTTCCCAGCATGCTTTGCAAGGAACTGCATTAGGAGGGTAAATTTAGGGATTAAAGTGTTATTTTATGTGTTTTTCTGTAAATGGAAAGATGTTGTTAGTTAATGTTAGTGTTTAATATTCAGTTATGTTAGAAACTTAGAGGACTTTCTGTAATGTTTTTGAATTTTGTGGTTACCATTATGCAGAAGAGTGGCGACTGTGTTTAGTTTAGGGCTGGGGGCACTCAGTATACAATATACATGCATTAAACCTCTTTTGCAGACCTGCATAAGTAATATTCAATATTACTCTGTAAAAAGTGGTTTTAATAAAATTGAATGCTAGTAGGTTCTATCATTGGAAATAACTGTAGAGTCAAATTAGCTAAAATTATAATGTTTTAGGCAGGGCAAAAATTAAATGTAGTCAACCTGACAAAACTTTATCTAGCAGGAATGAATTTAAGTTCATACAACAAGATTACAATACATCATTTCAAACAAATTAGATTTTGTTGGAAAAATGTAATTCATTTTCGTGGAAAAGTTTTCCTTAATTTAATCAAGTTCGTTCAACTTATTTTTTTTAGTTGTCTACACTACCTTTAATATAAGGTAGAATTATTTCAAAATGTGAATAGTACCCCATCTTGTATTATCTACATAGTAGATTTAAATAAACATTCTACACAGAAAGCTGCAGCTTGGAGCCAGTTCATCTGCTTAGATTTACGATGTCCCATGACTAAATACTGTAGACCCCAAACCGCTCTCATGATAAAATGTGATTTTACAAATATTCCACTAAATCAATCCAGTCAACCATAAAACAACTTAATGCTATCGTTTCGGTATGTTAATAGCACGCTGAAATGCAACAGAGCACAATGTACTTTAGTGCAATTATTGTTGTATAATTATAGCAGTGTAGACTCCTGATTGGGTTTGTCAGGAATAGGGTTTTGATTATAGACAGACAGATCTTTAAATGTAAATCAGACACAAAGTCACCGGTGTGTGTGTGTGTGTGTTTTGTTCTGCTAGTAAAGCTCTGCATTTGTTTTTGTGAGTTTTGCCGTATATTGAGTACATGGTCAACGGCCTTTAACACTCAATTTTAGTGCAAATGACACTTGACGTCATCATCAGGTCCAGAAGGGATCAGCAACATTTTTGCATTTTCCGCACTGATTTTGAGGGGGGAATAAATTCTGTGGAATGTATTTAAACATGGAAAAGGGTTAGTTCACCTATTTTGTCATCATTTGCTCACCATCATGTCGTCCAAACCTGTATGATTTAATTTTTTTCTGCTGAACATTAAAAAAAGTTTTTGTTCATTCAATGAAAGTAATTGGGTTCACAAAAAACATTATTAAATAAAAAAAGCATGCTAATTAGGTAGACTGCGTTGGTCATTATGGAAATGATCCGGTTGTGTCTGTTCTTTAATTTGCGCGTCATCAGTAGATCATAAGCAGAACTTTCCACCCTGTCGGCACTTTTTTGGAATTGTGCTCTCATGCTAATTTGCCTTGTTTAGTAAATCTGGCCCTTGGTGAATTACTTTTATTTGTAACTGAAAGCATAGTCAAACATTCAATAAATGAACAAGAAAGAGACATGGGATTTGTTAAACAATGTAAAAATCAGGCATTCTGAGTTCTGCAGGAGCATATTCCGTGAGCTTGGTTATCGCATGTTAAATGTTCAGTAGAGTTTTTTACTGACAATACAAAACCAGCAATCTACTTTTCTTTTTAAGGGACAGAATTGACTTATTCTGTAAAATCTTTGCGCGTGTGACTTTTGTTACAGACTTCCTCTGAATTCATCAGTGTTCCTTCACATTAATCTGACCACAGATCAGTATCTAAGGTGCTCCTTTGTACTTGGCTTCCAAGCATTTGCAGTGACATCATTTTATGTGATCACTCACTGTCAAAGCTCGCAAGCTTCAGAGGATTGAATAACTGCCACACAATGGCTCATTGTCCCTAAACATGAGATGTAGAAATTGCAGAAGCAGCAGGCAGTGAGTGGGCACCCTGTGCACTGACTACCAGTGTCCATTCCTGCCAATGATTATTTTGTGCCCAACTGGCATGAAGTACTGCATGATTAAGTCATTTTAAAGATAACGTGAGATTTCTTGAGAATTTGAGCTGTGTTTTTATAATATAGCAAGCCATATAGCACGCTCCTGAAGTCAAGACTGTTTCAAAAATTAGGCATAAATAGATAACATAAAAGATAACTGATTTGGCCTGATTCTGAGACAGCATTGCAGGTATCCATCAGCGATTAAAGAAATCCCAACATGCACTGGAATCAGCATCCAAAACTGAAAGACAAAAATGTTAACTGTAAATATATACTACCGTTCAAAAGTTTCACAGACTTAACAGTCGGGTTCCAGAAGTAAATACTTTATTTTCTTGATCTTTAATGATGACTTATAAACCTTTAAAGACAGACCTTGAAGTTGTAAGTCCACATTATTTCAACTTATTTTTTAAAATAATCATGTTTAACAGCAGAATTCATGGTAAAAACTACATTACCCATAATGCTGTACAGAAAATTCCATATATATATATATATATATATATATATATATATATATATATTACACACACACATATTGCAATAAACATTTTTAAATGCGTAGTTTTATATTTCTCCATAGTTTTTAATTTGATTATGCTGTTCGCAATGCTTCATGGGATTGTAGTTCCTTCCCTCACAAAAGCTGTTAAAGTACACAGTCTTTTGTCCAATTTTCAAAAACGTTTGTGCTTTAAATCAAACTTTGTAATTTTATGATTCACCTCGTGGGTGGTTGGCTTTGTTGAAGGCTTATAATGCTTTATCAAAGAATTTTTTTTAAAATCCCCATGGGAGAAATGAATGGAAAAAATTCTTCCCGAACGAACGCCGCTGAAATGCTCAGTAGCGCTCGATTTAAAATAACTGTTTTCTCTGTTTATATATTTTAAAATGCAATTCATTCCTGTGATGCAAAGCTGCATTTTCAGCACCATTACTCCAGTCTTCAGTGTAATGTATTGTTATTTTTGTCATTGCTGAAAACAGTGGCACTTAAAAATTTTATGGAAACTGTGATGCTTTTTTTTTTTTTTCAGGATTCACTCTAACCAACATTGTATGTAAAATGTTTTTGAATTCATTCAATCGGAATTCAATCGGTTGCCCTTAAAAGACAGCTGCCTATCTAGGCACTGGACTGTGAGGCGGCTCACAGAGCTCCTATGTTAGCTGCGATTTTGCCTTGAGTGACATTCTTTACTGAATACGAACTGCTGCAGGGAAGCGCTGGTTTTGGGCAGATGACAACTTTCAGAGGTGCTGACACACTGTTGAGGCGACAATTGATTCCAGAAGAGCTTCTGGGTGTAAAAGGAAGAATTGTGGGTAACATTTCAAAGAAAATATTCCATACTTTGTCATACCACAAGCATCTAAAATGAACGGTTGCTCAACTGCCATAACAGCTACTTCTGTTCTGACCCCGCTTTTCACCATTGGCCATCGACGAATGTTTGCAGCGAATAGTTTGGGTTTAAACAAGCATGGAGATGTTCCAAGCGGAATTAAGAATGTCTTATCGAAATCCATCATTCTTGTTCTTGGACACTAACTACCCAATTCTGGGCAGCAAGAGTGATGAGCAAGCGTACCATCACTAAAATACTCAAACCACCATTTAATAAACACTGGAACATAAATACACAGTGTCTAATGAAGTTTGGCCTCTCAACGGGGAAGACTGCAGTCTTTACTCCGACCCCCTGGCTGGGTTTGAGTACGAGCTAAAAAGTAAATTAGAATTCAATTTTAGCACATTCGCATTAGCATCATACATTCAGATTTAAATGCCCTTGACAAAACAGAAAAACCATATAGCCTACTGAGGCATTTTAAACAGCGTATGATTGTAACCATGTGCTGGACTAAATGTTGCAATAGCTTTTAACACTCTGGGAGAAGCAGGGGAGATAAGAGGAATTTATGTTTTTTTAATTTCCTTTCTTTTAAACATTCTGATTATCTGGTTGTGATTAGGCTGGAGAACACAACCCTAAAAAAATAGGCCTCCATTTCAAAAGAAAAAAGGGGACATTTTCTAAGAATTGTAAGTAGTTCCAACATAAAGTTCCAAACCCGTTTGACTTCATTTTATATGTGCAACTCAAAAAAGATAAGATTAAAAGTAGGGCTGTCAAACGATTAATCGCGATTAATCGCATCCAAAATAAAAGTGTGTGTTTACATAATATATGTGTGTGTATGGAGTATAATTATTTTCTATATATAAATACGCACACATGCATATATATTTAAGAAAAATGTGTTATTTATATATAAAATATTTATATATAATATAAATTATATATAATATAAATATATATACACAGTATATACATGCAAATATTTCTTAAATATATACATGCATGTGTGTATTTATATATAGAAAATAATTATACACCGTACACACACATATATTATGTAAAAACAAACTTTTATTTTGGATGCGATTAATCGCGATTAATCGTTTGACAGCCCTAATTAAAAGATAAGTATATAGTACCTGGAGGCTGTCAATAATCAAAAAAGGGGCAAAACGACATCCTATAAGCCAGTGATTCTCAACCAGGGGGTCCCAATATCTCTAAAAATGATTTAAATTAAGTCATATTAACAAATTTAATTAACATCCTAAACACAAACAATAAAGATGTAACGTCAAACTGACATGTTTTTTAGTTTCATTGTTTTTTATTACAAGTAAGACGTTTGCTTAAATCTCAGGAGGGATTTTGGTCCATTCCTCTTTACAGATCCTCTCTAAATCCTTAAGGTTTCTTGGCTGTCGCTTTGCATCTCGAAGTTTCAGCTCCCTCCACAGATTTTCTATAGGATTAAGGTCCTATAGAACCTAAATTCAGATTGAAAATCAAAATTGTTGTTCGCTAAAAATCATGCTATCCTTTTAGTTTGTGTGCATTGGAATCACTCACAAGACAAGGAACGATAGCGTCAATGGCATTAAACTAACGCAACATGAATAGAGATGTCAATGTTTTTCAGTGATTATGGTGCTTTTTTGTTCTTTGGACAGAAAAGAGCACAATTTGCTAAACCGTTACATGAGGGTAAGTACTGTAAATTACAGAATTTCTATTTTGGGGTGAACTATCCCTTTAAAACGGGGTCTGTTCAGTCCTCATATATGATAAGAAAGTGAGAGTCAAACCCACCAGCTGGGCTTTTGTGTGTTTACCAGCTCTATATGGTTCAGGCCTTTCAGCTCAACCAAGAAAGTCACTTTTGCCTTCTCTCACTCAACAGGCAACTTAAAAGGGATTTGAAAAGAAAGGAAACAGACAAGATCAAATGTAATTTGTCTGAATAGTGAGGAAACACTTCTTTATTTTCAGTTCAAAAGGCCTCACAGAACTCTGTAATACCTTAAGCAAACCCAAAGTACATTGAAAGTCTATTCAAGAGCCACTTCCTCAAGGCATTAAAAGAAAACCTATACTGGCACGAGTCCAGAGCCCATTCTATTATGAGTTTTAAAATGGAGTAAAATGATATTTCACAGACTAATCGCGCATTTATCCACATATAGATTTGAGTTCAAACCTTCTTATAAACTTACCAGTATATTATCTTAAAACTTCCGCTAAGAAAAAAGGAGTCAATTACAGTGTATTAAACAATTTGTCTGGTAATGGCAACAGGATGAACACTGCAACAAAATGACAGTAATATTAATACTGCAGTCATCTGAGGTTATCATCCCTACAGTGCAAGATTGATCAATCAGAAACAACTATTCTCAGATTGCTTGTAATATAATACTGATTGCTCCATAATAAAAATATTGGGTAACACTACAATACGGGTGCACTAATATGCAGTAATTCGTGCTTAACTAGTGCAAAGGTTATCATGAGATAATGTCTGAGTCCTGAAGAACTAAACCATTAATTAACCACATTAGCAATTAATATAGATTAAGTCATATACTGTATGAATTGCTATTAATTAAATGCGTCATCATGTATTAATTCATTATTGTATTAATAGTGTACATTAATGTGTTAATTACCACAATGGGTCGAAGCCATGTATTTCAACTTCCAGTCGTCTGCTTTAATTAATCATTAGCTAATGATTTGCAAAGAAATATTTGTGTTATGATGACTTTAGTTGAGGCACTATTAAATCATTATTAAGTAATATGTCATCAGTGTTGGGGTTAATTAATTACTAAGTAATTACTAATTTATTTACTTTTCCCTTGAAAATAAAGTAAGGGATTACTCTTAATTTTTCTGTCATTTAATTAGTTACTACTGATGTAATTACATGAAATACTGTACACTCTCAGAAAAAAAGGTACAAAAGCTGTCACTGTGGCGGTACCTTTTCAAAAGGTACACCTTTGTACCTAAAGAGTGCATATTAGTCCCTCAAAGGTACATATTGGTACCAAACGTGTACATATTAGTACCTAAATGGTACATATTAGAACCCTTTTGAAGGGTACTGTCCCAGTGACAGCTTGTCCCAGTGATATAGACTATACAATAATACAATAGCGTTAAAATGTATGTTTTTCATTTTTTATGTAACCTTCTCCCTTTACACACTTTGGTCAGTTCAAGAATAATTTATGCAATTGTATATTGTTTATTTTAAAGAATTAAAAGTGCAGTTTCTTTTCTATCCTATTGTTTAACTGGTTGAGGTTGATATGGGATTTATAAAGTAATTAGTAGTAAGTAATCCAATACTTTTTAGAGAGAGTAAGTAGTACGGTAATCTAATTACACTTTTAAAGATTTAATTAGTAGTATTTAATGACCTTTTTAGAGTAAATTATTGTTATGGGTATTGACATCCCCCACTCAATTGTAAGGTCTGTGAGAGTTCCACAGTTAATAATGTCAGAGAATGTGTTTGGGTAAGTTGGGTTTCACACAAATATAAGCTTCAATCAGATATATTCCTGTGCCATGAACAACAAGGCACTCCATGCACCAGTTCATCTGGTACAGTAGAATCCCGGTTGTGGAAACTGAAATCCATGGCTTAGCGTGGATGCCAAAACCAAAATAACATATTACTTAATAATAGTCATGTCCCTCAACAAGAAAAGTTATTACATAATGATATCTTTGCAAATCATTAGCTAATGATTCATTAAAGCAGACGACTGGAAGTTGAAATACATGGCTTTGACCCAATGTGGTAATTAACATATTCATTTAGACTATTAGTTAATAAGGATTTAATACATGATGACGCATTTAATAAACAGCATGACTTAATCTATTAATCAAACAGACTCTTTATTAGTAACTGATGTGGTTATGAATGGTTTAGTTCTTCATGAGCCATGCATTAACTCAATTATCTGTGCACTAGTTAAGCATGAATGTTACTAAATTTTTATCAAAATAAGCATTTATTATTTATTTACACACCCATATGAGCGCAATACTACACATTATATAGGTGAACACAACATTGCTATATCATGTATTGTATCCTTTTTTTCACATACCTTAACTACTTGAAAATCTGTTGGGATGTTCCTTGAAAGTGTATCAGGAAAGCTTAGATCCCACTTGACGCCCTAATTCACTGGCATGACAACAAAATGGAAGTTTTAAAGGAGTCAAAAAATCATGTTGAAATCTGTTGCCTCTTACAAATGAAATCCATGTGCACGGAGAATGCCCACTGTCATTCTGACAAGCATTAGCAGTGTGTGTGTGTGTGAGTGTATAAATATATATACTTTTAATATGTTCCATCTGCCTTTCCATCTTGCCTGATTTTCACACTAAAGAATGATTAGGTGTAAATGAGCAGAGGTGGAATCCAGACTCCCCCAAATATACACCAGGGGATAGTGTCAGTAATAACACAGCAATTTCTCACATAAATAACGCACTCCAACAGTAACGGAGGCAGGACGGCAATGTCCCCTTATAATAAGTGTGATTCAGTGGGACAGAGTGTTTACATCACAGATGTTCCACTTCATGGAGGTCCGAAAGACCATTTAATTGTGTTGTCCCACATTACCAAAAAACATGACGCAAATAAAACGTTGATTTGGATGCATTTGGCAGAGAACAAGTCTTGATACAGAACCACATTTGTTACCTTGATTCGGGGTTGTAGATGCTTTGAAAATGTCTCTGGGGAGCCGTTGAGGTCTGATTCACCACGCATGCTGGACGTGTTTCTGTTCATATTCATATTGCCGAGAGGTCTTGGCCACTTAGCTGGAATTTTGTCTTCAGAAAGTGAATAAATGGACATTCCGATCTACAGTTATAGAAGAAAAGAAAAAACATCTGTTAGTTGAACACACTTCCCAGTAAAATTCCCTTCTTCTGTCTGTCTTCAGGCATGTCTCTGAGGGCCAAATGAAACTCACAAGAAACATTTTATCTAAATGCATGTTGATAAACCGACACCTGACGGTGAATACGCTTGTGTGTTATTCTTTATTATTAAACATAATCATGCTGCAACACTTCACAATCAATTATGCACAACATGACAGTAGAGCAAAAACATCACATATGTGTCTTAAACTTCTGTTTATTAACAAATCACCAACCAGAACGGGTTTTTTTAAGCATAATACTCAGATTTGGTGCTGTTTTGAGTTATTTACACTGTAAAAAGTGAACAGTTGGATCAACTTAAAACAATTAGCCTACTTCAATTGATAACACCTAAAGAAATTAAGTTTTCTCAACTTAAATGATCAGATTTTTCACGATAAAACGTGATATTTTAAGTTGAGAAAACTTAATTTCTTTAGGTGTTACCAATTGAAGTAATTTTTTAAGTTGATCCAACTATTCACTTTTTACAGTGTAAAGTCAAATAGTTGTACAAAATAGTATATGACAACTGAATTCAACTGAGAGTCAGTTGCAGAATTTGACCAAGTTTCATCGTTCCAGAAGCTAGTTGATGCTTACTAAATAAGAATATAAGAAATAAAACATTGGAACAAATACATATTAGACTTACTGTAACAGCACATGCTCAAAAGACAGAGAAACATAGAGGGTTTTCACCAATTTCTCACCCAAGATCTGAGATTTTTATCCCATTTTTCTAAGTAAAGAATAACATCTTAGATAAAAGTGATACTTAAAGGGATAGTTCATACCCCAAAAATGAATATTCTGTCATAATTGACACACCTTCATGCTGTTTGAAACCTGTATGGCTTTCATTCTTCTGTGGAACACAACATACATTTTGAATAAACAGTTTTTGTCCATAGAATGAAAGTCGATGGGGTCCAAAACAACATTGGACCCCATTGACTTACATTGTACGGATAAAAAACTTTTTTCTTCTGAGAAAGTCATACAAATAAAACTTTCTTTAGAGTATGCTGTTCACTGAAGAAAAGAGTTTCTTCATAAAGCTGGAAAGACAAGAGTTGAGTTTATAATAACAAAGAATAAAATTACAAGCTTAGAAACCTGCTGAGACAACTAATGTGGTATATTTCTCCAAATGCATAATAAACATTTATGGCGGCTATACCAAATATCATCTATACACAAACTTGAGCCATCCAGGCCATACGACTGAAGAATGAATATATCTCTTCCCTTGGCTAGTCAGCATGTGGCCGAGAGATATTAAAATGTCAGGGGTGGGGGCGACACAAGGGCTGGGAAGTAATGGTTTCTGACTGTCCTCCAAGAGCATAATTATCACGAAGTGAGATTCCAAAGCTAAATATGTCTTTGTCTTTTCCGCAGTCATTGCTAATTAAATCTGTGCGATATAAAGCGAGTTTGCATTCCACTAAACTCTGAAAACTGGCTCAGGATTAAACTAGTAGGGCAGCAACAAAACTGCTTGGGGATCCGTTGTGCCTGATTTATAGAGATGTGTGTTTTGTTGGAATTTCTGGACAATGGAAATGGAAACATGCGATACTACTTATAACTCATAAAAGGTTATAAAAAAAAACTTGTAAAAAAAAAAAGCACACATTTAGCTTTGGCTCTGGGGATAGAGGAATCGCAGTGAACTATAAAAATCAGGATATCTGGAGTGAGCTATAGGCCAGTCTGACTCCCGCTGGAGATCCGTGGGGATCTCATGGATTACCTGAACTTCAGGGTGGGCTTCTGTCTACCAAACACAGATCAAAAGCACTAAAACACAAGAAATCAACTGCAAGGGTCCAAAAGCGCATACAAACGCTACTGCGCCATTGTTGGGACGCACAGTTGAGTTAAAAAAAAATCTGAGCCCACTAGTGAAAGTCTAGCAGTTTTGCTTTCATTAGTGATTTAATACACATTTTAAATGTTAATATCAGTATAATATTTTAGGATTTTTTTTCAGGCTTAAATCACAATAAATCACAGATTTTCAATGCAGTCTCAAATTCTGTATAAAGGAGTACATATTTTAGCGTTATTCAGAATAGAAACCTGTAATTAGCCATAGAGAAAATATTAAAATAGCAGCAAAAGGACAGAAAATGCATTAAGAAACAAACAAAACAAAACATTAAAATGTATAAAGAAAATAATGGAAGTGGAGGAGTTTATGAGAATTAAATATTACAGCCAGAATTAGTAAAATAATAATAATAATAATAATATAAAAACTAAATAAAATATATACATACATACATACATACATATACATGTACATACACACACACACACACACACACACACACACACACACACATACATATATATATATATAAACAGTGCTGTTATAGTAACAGATTCTAAAAATTAAGTACTTGTAATTAGATTAGATTGCCATTTTAAAATACATAATCATCCATCATATAATCATACAGGTACTTTTTTTTTAATGATTACATATTATTCACACAACGGCAGTAAAGAATTTATTGATTCTCCCTAATTCTTCTTTTCCATGTTTAAAATTTTTCTTTCAAAAAAAAAAAAAACAAAGGAAAAGAAAAAAGCATATCGCTCATATGTATACATTTAGAAAGTCTTCTAGTTTTGTGAAATTGCACACAGAAACCAGCCACTAGTCAGGTGGCTATGCATGTAAAATTGAGAGGCCACAAAGCATTGGACAACCTGAATTTACATTAATAATATCACTTTTGAAGAGTGTTTTCTCAACTTTCAAATGAACTCAACACATTGATTATTATTTGATTTATCACTCAGTGAGTCATTTAACCATGTATTGCTTTGTCTTTGGAAAGCTTTTTTCGGTTACACTTTATTTGGTAACACTTTATTTTAATGTATCCCAGTTACAGTGTAATTATACATTAAGTATTAATAATTAACGACATGTACTTACTATTGTGTTAGGGTATAGGATTAGGGCTTTGTTTAGGGTTAGTTGCCTAATTTATAGTTATTATAGTAAATGCATGTAACAAGGACACATTAAAATAAAGTGTTACCCTTTTTTCTTTCAATCACATTTTTATTATAGTTTTTATTATTTGAAAGTAATTTATTTAAATTTTAAATTATGATTTAATTATTAGCTTTTATCTAATATTTAATACACTTCATGTTGTTGATAACAAAGAATGGAATATATTTTCTTTGTATTTTTATATCAATATGGTACAATATTATTTAATTCAATTCAACGTGATAAACAAGTTAGGTCAAAAGTAGTCAGATTATATTACCTAAAATGTGTATTGTAAAAGATTATGTATAACAAAAAAATTGTCGTCATGTAATTTGGAATCAGTAACAGACTGCATATATATATATATATATATATATATATATACGTATGAATTAAAGACATTAATAAAAAGGTGCATGTGATAGTATTTAGTATGAAAGTTTTTTCTTAAATATTTTTGGCAACAAAGAACAATGTTGGTCAGTTTTAACCTGTATATTTATTTAAAATGCCTATTTAAAAAAAAAAAAATTGCACACAAAAAGCTCCATTGTCTGCTCCGTACAATAGTTAGGGGAGGGGTCAAATGTGCGGTTTTGGAGTTTAATGAAATCACCCTTGTTTTCCGTCCCGATTGCTCCTGTTTTTCCGGAATCCATAAATGAACAATTCCCTCTCATTCACCTCTCAGGTTTAATTCATGTGTTTATTTTTGTTTCGGGACCTGAGGATGAAAGCCTGGCTGGGGGAGGGTGGGCCTGCTTCAATTTCCACTGATTCATTTACGCATCCGCCTTCATTCACAGACTTAAAGAGTGTTGCACAATACCAGCCAACTGTATTGTTGATGAAAACCATAAAGGAGGTATTTAATTGGGCTATTTATCCTCTACTTAAATCCTGCACTGTACCAAGTCTGTTTGGGATTGTTCACACATACACACACTCATACACACGGCCTTCTCCTGTTGCACCGGCTGTCTCCTGCGGAAAGTGCGGGGCCAAATAATTACAGCTGCTCATGATCAAAGCTAGAACAATGTCCAAGACAAATACAATCGCGGCATCGAATAGCACCACAGCAGATGATATATGGGAAATAAAGATTGCCAACCAGGTGCTCAGCCAACAAGCCCTGGCTGAAACAGAGCCACTATGTGTTACTAATAAAAACACATGGCTAAATGCCAAGCAGATGTAACTACACACTCCTTTATCAGTTATTAATTATGCGAACAAAGCTCAAATAATCTGCGATGCCCTGGATGTGAGAGTTTGTTCACGCAGTGTTTTGGGACATCGTACAAACAAACACAATGTGTTGTCAAGATGAGCACATTGCTGACGGATGTGTTTATGACCTCATAGAGCTCCCGGTCTATTTGCA
Source organism: Squalius cephalus (assembly GCF_949319135.1). Taxonomy (NCBI): domain Eukaryota; kingdom Metazoa; phylum Chordata; class Actinopteri; order Cypriniformes; family Leuciscidae; genus Squalius; species Squalius cephalus. Next base: position 20,318,346 of record NC_137123.1, read on the forward strand.
TGCTGTCAGGATAGTATCTTCAATTTGAATGCAAATGCCAGTTTGGTCGTATATCATCAGCTTGTGTTTATTTATGGCCCAATACCGTGAGAGAGAGCACATAAAGCAGCAAAAATGACCTCACAACCTGTATTTTAGAAAGGCCAAACCTCACAGGGCAACTGACAACACATAGCACTGTATTACAAAGTAGCTTGTATATTTAGGTGTTTATTTATAGTAAGCCATATAGCTGATGCACTATCTTTCCTGTAGCTCAAACAGTAGACCTCGGCTTGCAACGCCGAGGTCATGGGTTCGATTCCCAGAGAAAGCAAGAACTGATAAGAATGTAAATGTGTATCTTGAAATGCAATGCAAGTCGCTTTGGATAAAAGCGTCTGGCAAATGCATAAATGTAAATGTGATGCTTATTGATTTCTTACAAGCGATTTTTCAATGGCAAATTATTTTTTATGTTTTTTTTCTTCTTATTTGTGTCAAAATACCTACCTCAGTTGCAGAGACGACTACAAGTCAGTCATTCAAAGATTGATTTCTCTAAAAAAAAAACATTGCTGTCTCAACCAGCACGACTCGCAAACATTGGTTCAACCAATGGCGCACATTTGGGGCAGGACTAGGACGTTTGTTTCTCCAACAATGGGTCTCATTCCCTAATAACTGCATGGATTATTCATTTTTATATGCACAGGAAAACTGTCCACAATAATTTTCTGCTTCACAACACATATTCATGCACATAAATAATTTACATTATAAGTATAAAAATGACAGATATATGTGACACTTTTGACACAACCACCAGATCCTTCTGTCAACCCTCATGGCGAAGGGCATCTCAGGAACCGAATGGTCCAAGTCTTAACTCTCAGGTAGGTCCTTCAGGGTGTCAGATTTTCAGATTCCTTTATTTGTCATTTTTATGCTTCACATAAACTCCACCGTTTATGTGGAGGAGTGAGAAGTCGCAACATCTAGCTACTGGGGTGCCTCAGGGCTCAGTGCTTGGACCACTTCTCTTCTCCATCTACATGTTATCACTAGGGTCTGTCATTCAGAAACATGGTTTTTCCTACTGCTACGCTGATGACACACAACTCTACCTCCATTCCAGCCTGATGATCTGACGGTAACTGCTCGCATTTCTCAGCCTGCCTGACAGACATTTCTGGCTGGATGAAGGACCACCAGCTTCAACTAAAGTCTCAGCCAACCCAACACTTTATCACAACTTCTCCATTCAGCTAGGTATATAACTCCATCCAGGAACCTTGGAGTTGTGATTAATGATCAGTTAAACTTCACAGACCACATTACTAGAACTGCCTGGTCCTGCAGATTTGCCTTATACAACATTTGGAGGATCAGGCCCTTCCTATCAGAGCATGAACAACTCCTTGTCCAAGCTCTTGTTCTATCCAAACTGGACTATTGTAATGCTCTCTTGGCAGGTCTTCCAGCTTGCACTGTCAAACCTCTGCAACTGATCCAGATGCTGCAGCAAGAGTCTTTAACGCAAGCGCCCGCCACACCTCTCTTCAGAAACTCGCAATGGTTGCCAATTGCATCAAATTCAAGGGACTGATGTTTGGCTACAGAACAATCACTGGCTCTGCACCCCTATACCTAAACTTAGTACTCCAGACCTATGTGCCCTCCAGAAGCTTGCGTTCTGCAAGTGAACAGCACCTTGTGGTGCCATCCCAAAGAGACACAAAATCTCTTTCATAGACCTTTACCTGGACTGTTCCCTGCTGGTGAAATGACCTGCGTAACTCAACCCGAGCTGCTGAGTCTTTAGCCAGTTTTCAAGAAATGGTTGAAGATGCATATTTTTCGTCAACACTTCACCCATTCATTCATTAATATAAACACTTACTATTCTATATCTATTTTTTTTAAACTTGCTATGTGTACTGTGCTAGACTAACTGGGACTAGTCATAGCACTTGCATATTTGTTGCTCTATTGTTGGTTTAACTGCTTCTATTGCTCTCCTCATTTGTAAGTCGCTTTGGATAAAAGCATCTGCTAAGTGATTAAATGCAAATGTAATTTTTGCATAAGTTTCAGTTTTTTATATAGAATATACACACTTTGAAATTGCACACTTCAAAATGTAAACATCAATGACATGTAAACAGATGAAGTCCATACTTATCTAACCAGAAAACTAGCCAATCAGAAATATTTTTTTCGTGTGGTGAGATGTTGTGTTCAAGTCTTTTTGGGAAGTTTGCATTTATGAGTTGGGAAGTCGTAATTTCAACTTAACGTGCAAATAACTTTTGGTGATGTATAATTTCTACAAAAAATAAATAAATACAGCAACATTTTGGTGCTGTAAACTGAATCGTTATACACTATATAACTGAATACTATTATATTTTGTGCATTCGTGTAAATTTGTTGGGTTTATTGGGTCCACTGTTTTCTCAGTGACACGTCCCCATCTCGTAAACTTGGGGCTAAAAGAAAATCCTGAGTTTCACCACACTTTGTGGTGTGGTTCATGTGGGTTCAGATCTTTACTACAATCTTGATTTGACATGACTTAAAAGCACCAAAAGGGCATGTGCTTGAAATAAGCAAAATGGCTTTAATACACTTACAGTTTAAAATTCTTATCGTTCATTTTCCAAGGTCTTTTATTCCTAAGAACTAAATTAAACATTTTGAGGAGTATAACATTCCTCTATATAAATGACCCAAGCTACCTAATGACCCTTTAGCTAAGATAAAATACATTTATGAAGGCAAAACATGCTAAAACATAAGAGTGACTTAAATCTACTCAGTTTATACCACTAAACTCTTAAACTGTTGCCATTTTTGCTAGCAGCAATCACTATAAAATTAGCCTGTGATTACTGGCGCTAGATACGCTTACTTTGAGAGGTAGCCCCTCAAGGGTGGCCTGTAACTAGTGATGAACAAATAAACTGAAGGATTAACGCTTGTTTCTCTTCTCGCAGATAATCTCATTCTCCTGATTGAGGAAGAAAAGATAAATAGAGCACAGTGTAGCATCAGGACTCATTCATATGGCGCTGACGCAAGAGGCACCTCCATACAAGCCATTACATTTGAATACAGTGGCGTGTCAGTGAACGGCAATGGCTTATTAATGCACCGTTATGACCTGCAAAACATACAGCAGATGATAGCATCAACATTACCTTCGTCATCAACTCATTGTGGCCAAAAGGCATTAAGAAGCCCTGACAGCTTTCAATCTTCCGGACAGTTTCGTGCATTACCTGAGAAAAACACATGCAGACACACAAACACACAAAACTCAACTATCACAAGTCTGGTGGCATATTGTTGCTATTTCTGGTCATGAAACCACTTAGAAAGGCCATTTGTGTGACTTGTTATTTGACCGGACATGGGTAAAGCTGAAGTCAGTGCTATAAAAGATGCATTCACACAGTGATTTGAAGCAGAAAACCATCTGGGAAGTCAATTTCAATGAGATTTGGCAATTTGAAATGATGTGACTGAAAGTTTATGCAAATAAATAGGTAACTCTCAATATGCATGAAGGCCTCCTGACTGAGTTGGATACTGTTGCGTAGGGTAGTGGCCAAAATTATAAGATAATGTGAAGCAAATTAATAACTCACTGGAAAATTAGGCAACAAGAAATTAATACTTTTCTTCAGCAAGGACAAATTAACAGTAAAGACATTTAAAATGTTACAAAATATTTATATTTCATTTAAAGCTACACTGTGTAATTTTTTAAGTTGACTCTTAGCAAAAAACACTTTGTTCTTTCAAAATTATATGTGCTCGTTTATGTGTAATTACTTCCACCAACTAATCAAGTATTCTCGTAAGCGTAGAATCTGTCATTCAGAATACATACGAGTGAGTCGCTCGAATGGCGGCAGCCATGTTGCACCTCCATCTTGAAAATACATTAGCCAAAGAGGGACATACCTGGAAATTCAAGCTTCATCTTTTGTGTTTTTACACTCAGTGGCACCGTGACGAATGCGAGGGGGAGATTACTCGCGACTGGAATAATACGGCCACCGTAGGAGTTAAAACGCCATTGGAATGGGAGGGGCTAAACAGTAATGTTCAGTTGGTAGTCATATACAATTTCACCGCTAGATGGGAGAAAATCTTACACAGTGTAACTTTAAGATTTATACAAATGCTGTTCTTTTGAACTTTTTATTCATCACAATTAGTATTGGGTGTAATGCATAACTAAATAATTAAATACTGTAATTTAATTACTTTTCCCTTGAAAAAGTAAAGTAAGGGATTACTTTAAAAAAAACACTATGCACAACTATACAACTCACCAGAGTCTTTGTGGCCTTGTTGAATTTGTAGCAGGTGAAATATGAAAAAAAGGACCTTCAAGATTTCAGTTTGCCAGCTTTTTAAATATATGACAGTATTGAGGTAGGGACACAGATGTGAAACCTTAAAAAAAGAGAGAGAAATTTAAAGTAAACAACCTCTTTCTTCAGTCAGGACGTAGCTGCAATGTTTATTTAAATTAACAGATAAAGAAAAGCTTGAGTAATATATTTGACCATTTCCCAGCTCACTCCTGACTCCTGGAAATGGCAGATTTCAGAGGTTCCTGTCATTTAAACTCAGTATGCATCATATGGTTTGTGAACAGCCTTTAGGCGTGCCGTCTGATACTGAGACGACAGAGTTTGAATCTTTTGGAAATGACAAAGATCACTTTCGCTTACCCAGGTAGATGGCATGAGGCTGGAGCGTTGCCATAGTTTGAAGAGTTTGAGGAGTGCGAGAGGGTTGACTCAAGTCTCACGGGACTCCAATCTTCATCATGTCATGAAACAGATGCGTCTCTTTGATGTGAACATGCCAGGCTGTAGTATTTGATGTATGATACCCCTATATCCATGTGATCTCTATATCAAACCCCTCACATCTGAGGTAATGCCCTATATATCAGATTTTAATATCTGTAGATACTCCAAACCGGATGAAGGCAGATTAAAAAGTAAAAGAATGTAGTCACCGAAAATCATAATGTTTGTGACTGACGTCTCAAGTATCAGACGTCGCAGGAAAAGACATGTGGAAGAAGGCAAATATTTATATAAGCCATGAAAATCACACGGGAACATCAGCATTCTCATTTAATCACACATTTAAAGAGCAGACTTAACTAACAGCTAGTTGTTATAGAACGTGTAAAGCTGCGGGAACAGAGGTTGGGTCTCCATTGTCCTTCTATAGGAGGGAGAATTTGTCATGGATGGCTTTGAATGCAAGTAAAAGCAGATGCAGGGGAAATGGCAGGGAAAATGTGGCTGGGCTTCATGTAACTGTTTAATATACCGATATAGCCGATGATGTCACATGATGGAGTGGTGACATTAATTAGTCATGGAGGATTGAAGTAATGCATGCGAGTTTTCGGGCACTTTCCACAAATGGGTACAAAATAGGACTTGGAACTCTTTAAGTGTCGGGCAAAATTATTTGACAACAAAGATTCAGACAAAAGGGGGGCATAATCTTCAGAAAATGTTTAACCACATCAAGAGGTCAAGGTAGATATGAGTTTTATGAGCAGTCACCAAACATTTAAATCTTGTTTCCAAAATCTTTTACATATAAAATTGCAGGTGTAATTTTTTTTTTAATTTAAAAATAAAATAAATAATAATAATAATAAAAAAAAAATAATAATAAAAAAAAAAATCTAAAATGTAAAAAAATAAAAAAATAAATAAAAAAAATATTTTTGAAGCCACTCACATTACACTGAAAGTATAGTTTTTTTTTTAAAAGTCAGTCGAACCCATGACCATTGCATTGCTAAAGCACCAAACAATACTATATTGTATCAAATGAAATGAAATATGAAAATAAGAAATAAAATAAATGACAGAGTTGTATGGTTGAGCTTGACAACTGCAGTCAACACTAAAATTTGTGTAAAAATTTAGATTTAATGATTGTCTTTTTTAAGGGGGAATGTCATGTGGTTGCATGCCATTTTTGATTATAATAATTAGTCATTATTATTTTTGTTATTTAATGAACTTGATATCAATTCAATAGATAATGCAAAATTCATGACGTTTTAAATTGTCAGATACAGTAACGAAGGTCAAGACATATGAGCTGAAAAAAGGCAAAAATCAACATTTTACAGTAAAGTACCCTATTTGTGGAAAGGTATCAGGTATTTAAGCTAGCCATACCTTTTCAAAGACATGAACTGTCTCAATAAATTGTCCAAGAGTCTGTATACTTGGAAATAAACTATAATATATGTTATTTGTCAGGAGAACACACGGATGTCCTAACAAAGACATCAGTCAAGAACAACAACAAACATTTGTACCACAATAATTCTTTCCCCGTCACCTTTCAAAAACAACTGCACTAACTCATCTGTCTCTATGAGTTAAGGATATTGTAATGATTTCCACATGACTTGATGCGTTTACCTTTATGGTGGTTTGCATTTTCAGCACTGGAGGGGAGGTCAAACGGGCCGAGAGCGGCAAAGGCAAGGACCAGGTGCTACCGAGAGCTGCTTCCCTGTCTGTCAGTATCAATAAAGCCGGAGTTAAAAGACACAGCTGAAGGAAAAAAGCAGTTGGCATTTACAAACATCATTTATGTTACGAGACTGCATGAACGGTGTAGAACAGAGATAAATTGGGTGTATATATATATTCAAATTTATTCAAAATTCACAAGATATAAGGCTCATCTTGTATCTCGACTGAAATAATTCAATCAAGTGAACTTATAAGAATATAGATAAACTGATAAATATGGGAAAACGTAACTAGGACACATTATGTTCATATTGAAGTGCTATTCAGTCATGTTAAAAGCCCCGCTCGACGCAGTTGAGAGATCGAACAAGATCTGGCAGAGAGAAACACGACGGCTGGCACATTTGGACATTTCATCTCTGAGCTGGAATCAAAGGACATGCAGGATATTCCTGAAAGAGTCTGGATTAACCCTTGGTGTCCCACTTTCACAGGAGCACGACTGCATCTGGAGGCCAGCTGGGCTTGTGTGTATTTTCTGATATATTTCATTGACCTTGTACAGCAGCTGCACACAGCACTGTTTCACTGCGGGGACTGGGGGAAAAGTACATTATGATCAGAGATGTTTTCATGTCTATGAATCCAGATACATTTGAAAGAGCATCTTTTTCTCTAAGGTTTGGCCTTCCGTCCACACTGAGATGGCATTTTTTCGTCCAGCTTTTTGAAGACGCTTTTGGTTTCATACCGAAACTTGGAGTGGCAATTGAGTGCGACCCGAACATGGTGGGATAATTTGCTAATATAGCGATCGTGTCAGAAGAACAGCGTGAGAACTTTATCATGTCTGGTCTCTCGATCTCTGCATCAACTCAGTGAGCTTTTATTACGTTTTCCGCATGCGCAGTAAAGTTGATTTAAGCGTCTTCCGACATTTCAGCATGGATGAGAAACTTTTGGAAAACGCTTGAAATGCTAGTGCGGACGGAGAGATTTTCAAATGTATTCGGATTATTGTAACCTTTGATGTGCATTTTGTGTGAGTGTGCAGATTTTTAATGAATAAAACCTTTAAATCGCAATTAAGTTCATGTTTTTTTGGGTTTTTTTGTGGAATGCTTTATTAAAAACAGTGAGTAAAGAACAATACGGTTAAAAAATAAACAGGACAACTATGAATCGCAAACTGAAGAATATGATCCTTTCTATTCTAATACAATAAACACAAAAAAAAGTTTTAAAATAAATACTACAAAGAAAATGCAACTATACTAAAGAGTGCTATACCCACACTATTAACAAAACACTACATTCAAACAAAGAAATATCGAAACACCATGGTTAGAAATGTTGCTGACTAAACAAATTCTATTAAAGTTATGCCAGTAACTAACTTTCAAAGGACAGACCTCACAGATTTAAATATGTGAAGTTTATGTTTGGCTGCTTTGCAAGCAAGAAACAATTGTCCAGATTTCAGAACAAAATGTTGCCTAAAGGTACACGAAAAACATACTGTTGTCACCACAAATATTTCAGACCATTAATTAAACGACCAAATTATATCAACTAAAAACAACGCCTAAAAGAAGGCCGGGCACAACTGTATACGTCACATCCACGCACACATTCTGGCTTAAAGGATTGTTCACTGTTCAGTACTTTAAACTCTTTTGACAGAATTTGTAGCATAATATTGATTACCACAAAATAATTTCAATTTGTTTCCTCTTTGTTTTGATATTTGTCTTTTTTTAACCGAGAACATGTGTGCAAAACTTATTAGCTTTACTGACAAAAAAAAAAAAAAAAAAAAAAAAAACCTGAGGAAATGATTTTCTACTGTACTTAACAGTATGCCATAAATGCTGTTGATAGAGTTTAATGTGCATTAAAGCCAGAATACTGTAAATGTAACCGTTTCAATAAAAGCTTATGATCTTTAAGGCAAGTAGGGCAATTTTCATATTACACGTCTTTCATCCAATTGTAACAGTGATTATGAATTCTAGGGAGAGTACAAGAATATAGATGGAATAATTTACTAATAAAACGTTTAGTTTTTTTATGTTTACAGTATTGTATACTTAAAATGTACCTTTCACAAGCTGATTCGCATTCTTTCTTTTTTTTTTTTTCAAACTGAACATACAAAAATGCTGCCATAAGACTCAGAACCATGAAACCGACAGTGATTTAATGAGGAACAACATCCAAAACAGTTCAAGAAGTCCTTTGAGTGGTCCCAACGTTTGTGTTTTTTTTTTTTTTTTACAAACCATTTCTCTCTCTTCCTCCTTTTCATGTAACAGAATTGCTTCAAACTTCTCCCGGCGCGCCTGGAAAACTGCTTAGGCCTTCTCCAAAGACTGGTAGTATTCCTTGAGAACATTCCAGGCTTTGGATGCCATGAAGCCTTCCGGAGGGTTCTGGCCCTCGCGAGCCATCCTCCTCATGCGGGTTCCTGAGATGAAGTCATAGTCCTGGTGTCTGGGTAAAACGAGACGGCGGAGGGAATTTTAAGATGTGCACAGAAAAGGGACAGTGTGGTACCCAATGTGATAAGAAAATGAAAAAGAAACATAATCTCAGGGCTTGCGTCAGAGATAATAACTAGGTGTTGTACACTGCTCCTTTGTTCGGGACGTTTTCGCTCTGGAGGGAACGATGTGATGTACTCTATGATAAAATATGTTCTCTCAAGTGGCTCTTTAAGCCACGTAATTCCTTTCAACGGTGCAAAGACGACGAGGTAAACAGGCTGGCTTTACTTCTAGACAAAAATAAATTAGCAAGAAACAGAAATCTAAACTTCAGACCAATGTCATTAAATCCAAACTCTCTGCTACACGTTTTCATTTAAACAAATGCTTTGAAAATAAACAGTGTGCAAAATGTCTGATAAATAGAGCTAATTAGGCTCCAACAGCACGAATACAACTCGAACGCTAGTCTAAATACAATCCTCGATGGCTCCTACGGATAGGGTTTATTTGTTACGGATTAGTTGTTCTTCAATTAAGACGCAGACCTTATGAAAACAAATTCACACAGCACAATGAATTTATAAACGTACACTGTTGCACTGCCCATTCCCTGTCGTAATCACGTTCATTAAACGAACGCTGTCATTCAGAAAGGCTTTTCGGTCTAGACAAGTGAAGCATTTTATACGGGTTTATAACGCTGAATAGTGCATTTGAACAAACCCCTGACCCTTATATTAGGTCTAACTTTCCATTCATCAAAGAATCCTGAAAAAAAAAAGTATCACGGTTTCCAAAAAAATATTAAGTAGCATGAACGAGAGAGAGAGAGAGAGAGAGAGAGAGAGAGAGAGAGAGAGAGAGAGAGAGAGAGAGAGAGAGAGAGATTAACAAGTCATGAGTGACATAATATATTCAAATAGAAAAGTTAGTTAAAGCTACACTGTGTAATTTTTTTAGTTGATTCTTAGCAAAAAACACTTAGTTCTTTCAAAAATATATGTGCTCATTAATGTATATTTACATCTTTCAAGTAATAAAGTATTCTCGTAAGTTTATAATCTGCCATTGAAAGTACATACGGGTGAGGGGTTCGAATGCCGGTCGCCATGTTGCCCCTCCATCTTGAAACTACATTAGCCAAAGAGGGACATACCTGTAAATTCAAGCTTCGCCTTTCGCGCTTTTATACTCAATGACACAGAGACGAATGCGAGGGGGAGATTACTCGCGAGTCGCGACTGCCGGCAGATTTGAAAGATTGCTGATGGAGGATCACGCCTATTTTCGAGGACATGTAGCAGAGTCGCCAAGGAAGCGAAAGAGAGAATTAAAACGTCAACGCGACAGGCAAATCAGCAAGACCAAAGTCAATACTGGAGTAACTTTTCCCAGATGGAAAGAGCTCATGAGGAGCAAAGATTTTAAAACGGACGCCGAAGTTGCCTGCTTTCTTCTCGGCAGGTAATTCAGCCTATTTGTGTAAATTCGAAGTTTTATAGTTGCTTGTCTAACCATAGCATGGTTGTGCATAACGCCAGAACGACCTCTAGTATAACTTGCGTTACTTTTCCTCACGTCAATGGTGAAAAAGTATTGTTTACCTTGTAACATAAATCTGTGCTGCGACGGATCACAGGTGATGAATAGTTTTAAAGGCGCAATTGGACTAAGTCGAACTGGAAGCCATGTTAATCTTGGAATAATACGGCCACCGTAGGAGTTAAAACACCCTCGAAATTGAAAGGAACAGAAACTAATATTCACTGGGTAGTCATATACAATTTCACCGCTAGATGGGGGAAATGATCACACAGTGTAGCTTTAAATTAAGTAAGGGATAATGTACATTATCCCGCTTATTACACGGCTACTTGCCACATAAGTACATAAAATAATTAGACGCAGAATTTGACTTGAGGGCAATTCCACGCAAAACTGTCACATCCATAACGCCAGCACAATGCCATTGTATGTAGTTGGCGTTATGGATGTGACAGTTTTGCGTGGAATTGCCCTTGAGTTGAAATATTTTATTAGCTCTTAAACGTGGCAAGTTCAAACTAGACGGACATTTAAGGGATACGGTACAGTCATACCACATATTACACGGCATTTCACCTCATAAATAATTATGCGTTTATGAGATGAAATCGTTTAAAAATCGTACCTGTTTGTTATCTTATTATCCATTACAGTGTACAACAATCGTTGCAAAATGGCAGCAGCTGCTTTTGTATTCAAGAGAGCCAGTCTGCGATACCGGATGACATCATTAAATAACTGTACACTAAATATTGATTGAGTTTTGTTATTTTATTAGCTCACTGAATGCAAAACTTCCACGAGGAAAACCCGTTTCTAGCAAGAGTAAAGCACTGACTTCAGTTACTCAGATGTTTTTAACGGTTGTTATCGTTATCGTGGATGGTGCGATTGACCAATCAGAATCAAGTATTACACAGAGCCGTGTAGCCTAATATGTAATAATATTTCACAATATAAAAATTTTTACTATACTTTTTGGTAAAGACAACTTTGTATTTTTTTTTTTTTAGGGTAATGATCTCATGGCAACATCCCAGAACACCAGTAACCAACATCCTAGCAAACATCCAGAACACCCTGGCAACCTCTTAGGAACATCCTAGTAACCACCTAAAAACACCCTAGCAACTAGCTAGCAATAACCTTTCACACCTATCTTGTTTGGTCTGCATTTTTGGATTTTTTAGTTTGATCCGAATCAAAATTACAGGTGTGAAACCTCCCCTGGACCATGGTCCGGACCAAACAGACGAAATTTGGTCCGACGAAAAGAGGTACTCTCTGTCCGGATCAAACTGAACAAAGGTTTGGTTCGTTTCTAGTGTGAAAGCATTTTCTGTATGGTTCGGACTTTCAGACCATTTACAGGAAGTTCCGGTGGTTCCTGCGTAGCCTAAAGTAGGTGCTGCAGGGAGTAATGCCATAATAATAAAAGTATAGTGCCAATGATATGCGTCTGTTCATTCATTCTCGTCAAAGTTACTCGCCGAATTGATAACACGCTGAAGTCAGATGCATGTCCGTTTACAAACCGATCAATGTCAAGATGCAGCCCACATAGATGATGACGACAGGACGCAGGTACATCATGTAAAGTTCTTTAGTGCGCTCACATAATTGCAATGTGAAACCAAACCAAAACTAACCGAATGTATACAATGCATCAAAACATCAAAAAATTGGTGCGGACTTTCAGGTGTGAAAACGCCCTTAGCAAGTATTCAGAATACAAAAACACATACCAAACGCACTAATAACCACATAAAACACCCTAGCAATGCCCTAACAAGCATCCAGAACATCCTAGTGACTGGCTAGCAACACCCTAGTAACCACCCAAATTCCTGCCAAGCAATGCCCTAGCAAGCAGCCAGAACACCTTAGCAATCACCCAGTAGTAAGATGCAAATATGATGCATCCTACTACTGGATGGAGCCACATCTGATGGTTTATGGAATATTATCACCATTCCACCTGGTAGTCACTTCAATGGGGTGAAGGGGTGGAACACATAAACCCTGACTCCATAGAGAACCGTTAATATGCATTTAAATGAGAAACAGCTTGGACTGATTTGAGCCGTTTTAGAGGAGGACTTTAAGGGGGATGGCTGGCAATTAGGCTCAGCATCCATATTCGTCTCAAATTTGGCCAGGCCCAACACCCTGCTCAAGGAGCAGACGGAACGCCATAAATTTACTAAGGCGCCAAGCGGGGCTCTTTGAAACTCAGACGAAGTGCGAGTCTGCCACCCCAACCCCCTCCAAACGATTGCTGGGATGGAGGAGGGAAGTGATGCCAGCAACCTCCAGCCCCACTGTCACCATGACACTTGACTTTACATATCAAGGTAAGCAACAATCTCAATACTTAATCATAATGAAGGTAGTTATAATTATGGAACGTGACATAAACAGAGGAACGTGTCATTCCAAACACGCGTGAAACACAAAAGATGATGTTTCACAGAATATCCAATAAATATATATATTGAATATCTCTTTTCCATATATTGAATATTACAAATGTTAATATTCTTTTATTTTTTAGTATTTCAATTGAATATTCAGTAACATTTGTATGGAATATTTCCTTTTTTTTTATTGCCCTTTATGGAGCTTGACAGATGAAAGATCTATTTAAAGCTCTATCTTTTTTGTTGCTGTTGTTATTCCATGGAAAAAATAGCCACATATGGTTTTGGAATGACCTGAGGGTGAGTAATTGATACAATGTAAAAAAAATTTTTTTGCTAAGCTACTCCTTTAAACTCTGTGTGGGATGTGCATGTGCATTTGCATAAAGATCATTCAACATTAAAAGTCCCCAGTTCTTCCAGTCAGTTTTGCTGCATGTTGACATGCTGCATGGTCTTCATCAGGGACGACTGAAATGCCTGTTAACTCGATAGCAGCGGGCGCTATTAATTGCAAGACGAGACGCCGCGAAAATGCATGATTTTCGTTAGTCATCTTCCGCAGCATTTGCACAGCGCCAGAGGAATAATGGCAGATCTCCACTTCTAAATGACTTCAAAGAATGGAGCAAAGCCATAGAATTTGGTAAAAGCACACAACAACAAAACATTTCCTGTTATTCTTGGCAACACGTTTAGGAATCAAGGAAGCCTGACAGGGGAAGTTCAACTCAAGATGATAGACTGTTTGAATATGTATATAAAGTAAATTCATGTTTTCAGTTTAACGCCACGTCAGTATGTCCAAGTCGCGAACTTGATAAGATTTGATCCTTAAAGACACTCGACACTCGAAAAAGGAAGACAAATTAAATGGGGAGAAATACATAAACTTACTTTTTGGGGTCATAAAAATCCATGGCCTTCTTGACTTTATTGTAGGCTGCCACTTTGAAAGGCACAATTTCCAGCGATATGAGTCCAGGGGCCATGGTGAGAACTTTAGCTCCATGGGAGGGCTCGTAGAGGTCTTTACCCGTGTCTGGATGAGGCATTCCTGCGGGGTCACGGCCCACTATGTAAAAGTTGGCCCCGGCCACCATTCGGGCCCTGCAGTGCCACTGGACCTGTTGGAAACAGTTCAGATTTGTTATATTTTCACTTTAAAGCTAATCAATTAGAGTATTAGTTCAAACAGTTCACGTTCTTTATTCTGTGGAACACAAATTAAGTGAGAATGTTTGGAAAAGAGCAGTGTGAACAATGAAAGTGAATGAGGACTAGGGTTGCTGATATCCAAAAAGACAAAACAAGCACCATAAAATATCATACTCCATACACCATATTCTAAGTCTTCTGAATCCATCAAATATTTTTGTTAGGTCGAAATTTGAACTATAATTCAGTTGAAATCTTCCCCTCTGCTATAGCTCTCAAATGTCATTCACATTTGTGTCCATTTGAATATGAATAAAACGGGTTTGACGTCAATTGGTTCTCGCATGTCTTGTAACCAAATGCATGCGAATGAGATTTGAGAGTGCCCACGACAGGAAGATTTTCAGCATCCAATTGAAATTTTGGTCTTTTACTCAGACAAAACTGCTGTGTTTTTTAGAAAATTTAGAAAAGTCAAACAGATAGCAACAGAAAAAAATCTGTGCTAAACTTCTTTTGTGTTGTTAATGGTTTGGAACAACATGAGTAAATGATGACAGATTTCATTTTTTTGATGAACAATACATTAACCTACACTTAAATTTGGGAGTACAAAAATGATGTAAAACAAATGGGAATTTTGTTCAATGACACAGAGATAGGGACAATATGTCAAAACGTATCATCATGAAATAAGTGAAAACATATTTGGATGGACACATGATTAGAACTGGCCTACACTTCCTAAGCTAATTCTTTTCTGTGGAGTCAGCATGTCCCTTACTTCCTTCTCATAACTCAATGAGGTGAACGACTGCTTCCTGTGGGCTGCTTTAGTCTTACAGACTCTGTCTGCTCCCAATAAAATGTTTAATGTCCCTGGCCACATGATTAAAGAACAACAGACTTCAAAATAGCCATGGAACACTACACCAGAAACATTTTTTGTCAGAAGAAAGCTCCCTGTTTGTCCTTGTTATGTGTGTGTGTACAAATGGATCATAGAGGGACACCACTGTCCTCTAAACACTTCAGGAGACACAAATCTATTCTTACTGGAAAGTCCAGAGATGCGTGATGCCTGCAAGAAGAGACTGTCCCTGTTGTCTTCAGCCTCCAGCACAGGTTAGGTGGAACGGATCACCAATCCAGTGTACCCTCGACGATTTAAGAAGGAATGTGCCCTGCGCAAGTTTCCTCAACACTAACTTTCCATACAACAGTTCTTTGACTGCAAACGCTATTTTAATTATCGTTCTTCGCAAAAAGCACATTTGATAAGAGCTTCTTTCTCTAAAACACTGCATATGTCAAGCAATTCCTAAAGTATCCAAGGATGGGATACTTAAGGATTTACATATTGAGGAAGATCTCAAAGGCTACAAGGCTAAATTGAATCCGGCGTCTCAAGTAGCTACTGTACCAACTGCAGATTTTTTTTTTTTAGTATATAGTAATACATATGGTGAGCATAAAATCTTCGATAGATGACTAGATGATCAAGAGTCTACATTCAAAACAAGAAAACTGAAAAAATTATAATGACCAGCTGACCGTACATTAATATTTTAATGGTAAGCCTCAGGGGTCTGTTCTTGGTCCCTTTTCATTCCACACTAACCTCTGTGGGGCCGGCGTACATCATCGGTGAGGGGAAAATGGCCACTATGGTGGAGTTGGGATCAAGCAGCCCTTCCTCCAGCACAGCTGCATGCTGTTTCATGCGCCAGGCCAGTGGTACGTCATCATCTTTGGTCCAGCCTCCCAGCGGATGCAGCAGAAGCACGGGTCGGCGGTAGCCACGTTCAATTAGACGTCGCTGTGTGTCCTGCATGAGCAGCGCGTGGCCATTATGCACTGGGTTCCGCAGTTGGAAGGCAAAGACAGCATCTAACAATGAGAGAAGAGTGTTTAATATCTCTTAACTAGCCATAAATATCATTTTATTGCAGCAAAGTTAATATACAGATCAATGCAAGTCTATAGCAATACAATTAAAATCCATAAAGACTTGCATTAAAACAACTAATGTAATAGTTTTTAGAAAATTAATGTGTTCACAGTTTGAGGGCAAGGCAACTTGTAACACCCAACAGACTAGTCAAAATTGGCTCAAAAGGAGCAACTACTGAGTATTGTTCCATACCTGCGTTCATCTCTTTAAACTTCTGCTTGAGTTCGGTTGGGGTGAGCCTGTAACTATCCAGCCCGTCGTTCCAGTAGATCCGATCCAGCACCTGGACATCACCTCCGACCAGCCAATCTCCGCTCTCCATCACCATCTGCCACAGGAAAGACCATCAGGAACAACAGCAATGAACTTCCAACCTCATCACTCTCTTTCTTTCTTTGTGAGGCTTGAGGAACGCCATACATGCAAGAACATATAATCTTAAAATCTCAGCATGGTGGTTTGGGGTAAGAAAGTGGTCTAATATAGCTAACCCTGACTGAATGTTCACATTGTAGCATATTCTGGTCACAAAATGTCCACTAACACAGAAGAAACTCTTTGAAATTGGCAATCACAGTTGGGAACAGTTGGTTCTGAAACAGGAAAATATACAAAATCACAAAACTCTGGTATTCATTTCAAAGATTTGATGTCATGAACCATGCAAACGTTGAGAAACCCAAATAGGTCTTCCTCAAAAATGCTAATTGTAACAGCCTGGAAACTTAAGAAGTAAATACGACTTTGTTTCCAGGCACAAATTTGACAATCTTAGTTAGAAAGCTCTAAAAGCAAGATGTCATTCCCAAATTTGGTACTCAACAGACTCTGGTTTATTAGCTTGGATTTCTAAACATTAATTTTTTAAAAACAAGACTACCATGTCAAATCAGGCTAGAACTCTTGGCTGCTTTTACTTATATTTTACCTTCAGGAGGTCTTCGCTGGCATTGGCTGAGCCGCTAACTTGGCCAGGGTTAAGAAGCAGTAAAGTATGCTGAGGATATCACAGCTTGCAGCAGATTCGGGGCCGCTAGGATGGAGAATACCATTTCACAAGACTTAAATCTAGTGATTTGACTTGACAGCAGCACTGGTGGCTCGAGAACGTTCTGTGCAAGTATGTGATCATATTAAGCAATCTTGGAGAGGCCTGAAAGCAGTGAATGTTAATAAAATGCTTCATAAGTTGAATTGCGTTTGCATTTGAAGACTGAATGCATGTGCGGCTGTCATTTTCTGGCCACAGTATAGCAACAGTAGCAGCCGTTTATTTAATTTATGTTGCAGAGGCTGGCGATGGAAAAACTCAGTGAGCGATCTGTTGGCACTACATCACATCTATAGAGTAAATCAACTCGATTAGCTGTCATAGAAAATAATTGAGTACTGGTTGAGCACTGCACCCCTTTCAATGAGGGGAAAAAACATAGATAATGCAATTAAGTTAATGCTCTCAAGTCTGGTTAACATCCCCCCCCCCCACCATACCAAATCTCACAATGTGGACTCAGCTGTCAGACTGACAGCCGAAATAAACAGGAAAAGAGTATTTACCACACATAATGGAGGCCGGTTTTACAGCCCCGCTGATTGACGTGCTTCAGCAGATGGAGTTTAACATACAAACCAGACATAGTGAAGTAATGAGATGAACTATTCTGTGAACTTATAATCACATATTCCACATTCATAAGACCGAATTTTCCCATTTTGGGCACTCTGGAACAATATTAATCAAACAGATGTTCAGACTCATTTGTTTTGGGGGGTTTCAGCGTAAGTGATATTAATGATCATGTAAAATGAAAACAGGCATGACGGTAGTTCCAGCTCGAGCCTTGACAGAACTTATGGAAGTACAATCATTTCAATAAGATATGGAATTCACAAGCTATTTTCTAGGTATGCAACAATAATAAAATTCTGGATGATATATTAAAATTATATGCTATAAAAAAATTTTTTAAATAAATAAAGCACACTAGAAATAACATGCTACACATGAATTTAGGCATGTCTACATCAAGTGTTATTTAATGCTTAAAAGATTATTAAATATTAAATGTAAAAATAGATGTAAATGAGCATGCATAATTAAATATACTATTAGTCAATATTACAATAATTTTATTACAACAATTTTAAAAGTTAAACTGTAAATGTAACTTTAAAAACAGCATATTCAAGAGGATATATGTATATATATATTTTTTTTTTGTATAATTTAATAATCAATCTTTTTTTGTTTGGCTTGTTTATGGACTGTGATAAATCTAAACTTCATTACGAGAATGCCATTGAGCGACAGAACACTGTAAATAAAACGAAAGCTGATTGCTAGAAACTTCAATGTGTGCAATTTCTTTCTTGGGTCTGGAGATGGGTTTATTTGTGACCGTAGGCGAGCAGACAGACGGGGCCATTCCAGAGTCCGAAAGCTCTCCGTTGGCGCCCATTAGTGCGAGCTGGAGCAGAGCGGAGCCATTAAAGTCCACCTAAGCCCACAATCCCTACTTACAGATGGAAACAATTGTTCAGTATTTACTCTGCGAGATTTGTAAGAGGAAGGTGAGGGGAAAGGAGGGGAGGAGAGCGCCACTTGCCTAAACACCGGTTGGATAGAACGCAGGGCGAGAAATCCAACTAAAACACATGTGTGAAATGAAGGAGGTCAAAGAATAAAGAGATTACTAAAGCGAGGACTGAACAAAGATGAGAGAGAGAGAGAGAGCGAGACCCGGTTTCCACAGACCTAGTGAGAGGGCATCGTGGCTCTGTCTTCTGTCAAAGTGCAGTCCAAGGAAAGCTTGGAAACGCGACCGCACAGGGGCCTATTAAAGCATCAGGTCAGCGGTTCCTCACTAGATATCCATGACTTTACCTTCAAAAATGGGACTTAAGTGGAAAATCTCCTCTTTTAAATACAATTGCAGAAAGAAAGAAAATGACAGCGAAAAACTACATCATTGTGGTCCCTAAGTATCAAGTCCCTTCTAAAATGTCCTTTTTGCACTAATTCTATCCCTAATAAGGAGGATACATTAGTCTTGAGCTATCATTTCTGTACAGAAACAGTTTGGGGTGAGTTTATGATCAAATTTAGTTCTGAAATCAAGAAAAAGCAATAATATTTGCTCATGAACATTCATAAATAGCAATGAAGCAACACAATTCTGCGCTTTTACCATCGGACAATGTGTTCCCATAAAGGGTGCCCGGTGCCAGACAGGTGAAAAGTGATGCGTTAATGGATCATGCTGCTGAATCACTGTGATTCTGCTTTCATATTAACATGTATGTAGTCTAAACAGTGCTCTCATTCACAGCAGGCTTATAATCGGGACTTTCCAGGTGGTTCGTGAGTCAGAAAAGAAAGAAAGGGAGGGAAGCTGACAACAAAAATGAGATACAGGGCAATGTTAATCCTTTCCAAGTGCTTACATAAGATAAGAAATCTCATCGGCCTAAAATCAAGCTCCAGATAGTTTGTATAAATGCATTCACACCATGTCGGAATTAGCATAATTACGAGATTCCGACTTATAAAATGCACTCACGTCCTCGTAGAACTTGAAATTACATAACTGCTTTTGTAATTTGTAACAATTACTTGTAAACTGAATTTTCTGAGAGCTCCAACTTCACTTTCCCACACAAAATGGCTTCAGCAGGAAAATAGTAGTAATGGAGTTATATTGTCATAATTCTTTTGAAAAATTCCTATACTTAACTTTTGTTAATCTATTAATAATAAAAGATCAATTTGAAAACAAAACAACAGACATACAATGAATTTTAAAGTTGCTAGGAGAGCTGGAA
Source organism: Squalius cephalus (assembly GCF_949319135.1). Lineage (NCBI taxonomy): Eukaryota > Metazoa > Chordata > Actinopteri > Cypriniformes > Leuciscidae > Squalius > Squalius cephalus. The sequence goes on from NC_137123.1 coordinate 20,338,258, forward strand.
TAGCCATCTCATGTCCCGCTAAATAAACTATAAATTAATTAATAAGGCATTTGCATAATGTGTTTGTATTGTGGTTTTGTCTACTGATCTTACACAGATGCATTTTGGCGTTAACAGTGTTGCCATAGAAAAGCATAATTCCGAGGATGTGAACAGCTCTGAGGCTGATCCAGTAATTACAGTAATTACGACAGTGTGAACAAAGAATCAATTAAAATCAATCAAATATCCTCTAATTGGCTGTTACTGTGTTGGGTCACGCAGATCTTCCGCTTTCTTGTTGCCGGACACGCTGCCTAGTTAGGACACAGTGTTCATAATTTGTCCATATTTGACCTCTGACCTTGATGTATGGATGATCCTTGCAGGTGGTGCCCCACTGCCGGGAACAACGCTCTTCCTTGCGGTGCTCGTAGAACTCTGGGTTTCGCAGGATGGCGACTCTCCGTCCACCGTAGGCCAGCGCGAACGCGGTGCTGCCGTCCAGACGCTCTTTGTCGGAGCTCGAGACGGGGAGGACCACAGGCACCGACAGGTTAATAACCCCGCCTACGAACAGAGGTCAGATGCACGGCACATACATCAAACAACCCGAGACTTTGAGAAATTGACAGCTTTGAAAGGGCTAAAGGGGAACAGTTAAGGATTTATGAGGCGAGATAAGGGAAAGATCTCTGGATGTCAAAGTGGTGAGTTTTCTAAGAAAGTAAGAGGTCCTTCACCTTGATTAAAGCAATATGAGCGGGAAGCTTTTAAAATCCATTTTCAGAATAAAACACACCGACATCATAGCAGAAACAGCTGTTTTCCATAAGAAAGAGCCCTGTGAGTGTCGCATTTCAGCTCAATCCAAATTAAACTAGTATCAGGCAGCAGGATGCACAAAGCTGTCCGTTATATACGTAAAGACGCCAGTCTGGTCCAACAAGAGTCCAATTGGGCGTATTGTAAGGATCAAAATAATAACACAAGGTGTGATGTACAGTAATCAAGTCTAATGACGCTGATGATGTAATGCATGAACAACTAACGACTTTCTCTGGCCGTATTTCTGTCGTATCCAAAGTCAAACGTCTCCTAGGACCCCTTTTTATCTTAATAGGTGTGTGAGTGTCAATGCATACCATGAACACAAATTTGAATACTAGGCAAGACAACACACGGCAGAGCATTACGAGGTCGTAAAACTAAATTGACACTTTTTGGAAACTCAAGCATGATGTGGGAAATTGCTGTAATTACCCAGTAGTATAAACGCGAGAAACACGTCGTGGTTTAAAAAGCCATTCACACATTTGTTGTTCTCGTAATCAAAAGGATGCCGACTTGTTTCGAAAAAGCCCAAACATCCTTGAAAGCATGTGATCTACCTAAACCAAAAGCCCTCCATTTAAATGATAATAACTCTTTTATTTCTACCACTAATTGCCATTTAAAATCCTCTCGCAGAGCCTTAAGATTCCCTCGCTTAAATTCAGTTTATTTTGTGATGGGCCACCCATTCCAAGAGGTTTGCCTGTCTTGACCCAGAAACACTGAAATATTAGATTATTAGTAATAGCTTGTTCACCTTATGTTGGTGGTCCATCATAGTTCACCCACAAATTAAAATCCTCATGTTGTACCAAATCCATAAGTTTCCTGAGGAGTTTCAGTAGCACTTTATTTTTATTTTACAGTCCTGTTCCCCATGTACATACTATATACTTATTATAATTATTACAATAACTGGGTAATAACCAGGTATTAACCCTAAACCTAACCTCAACCCATGTAGTTACCTTATGTTAACCAGTATTTTCTTAGGTAAGTACACTGTAAGTACACATAAGTGCACATCTTTCCATTGAAAGTCCAGGTAACCAAAACTTTAAAGATCCAAAAATGTGTTGTAAAACAAATCCATATGAAGCGTGGTTTCATTAAAAATATTAAAAAAAAAATGTTTCAAAGATTAACCAAAGTCTTATTGGTTGGGAACGCCATGAGGGTGAGTAGCCTAAATGACGATTTTGGAGTGAACTATGCCTTTATGAGCTTGAAGAAGTACTGTACCTATAAGATCTTTATTTTTCATTAATGTACAAAATATTTCTAAAAATGTTCAATTAAATCTGTATTACAAAAAAAAAGTAGAAAAATGAAGGAAATGATTTCTAAAATCACTTCTGAATGTAATAGCGGCCAGTGGGGAAAAAAGTGCATTGCACTGTCTAATGTCGCCATCTGGTGTTGCATTCAGAAAACACAGCACATAAAAAAGAAATCCAAGCCTAAAAGTATGCCACGAGAAGACGGTGTTAGTGTTAAATTACGCGTTTACCATCGAGCAGACAGTTGAAGTGAAGACACTGTAGGAACTCTCTCTCCCTCATGAAGCCGTTCAGAGGAGTGGCCCAGCCCTCAGCCAGCACCTGAACCCACTGCATGTCCACCTAACCCACCAACAGACAACAGACATTAGCTTTCAAACTGCACAAGCACTGAAAAAAAACAATGTTTTAAGTTCAAAATAGCCAATAGTCTGAAGAAGGCTGAATTCGAGTGAGTCGAGGAGTGATACCTTGGTGATCTCCACTGCTGGAAGAGTCTCTGCATCAGCCTTGGCCAAGTCCAGCTTGTTTTCAGGCACGTAGAGCTCCTTGACCTCATAGGATGCGTCCACAGGCACGATGTCCTACAGAAAGTGAAGACATTATCACAGAGACATCAATGTCATTTATATCAAAGTATGATGAACGCATCTAGATAAGATGTTAAAGGGGTCATCGGATGCGAAATTCACTTTTATATGGTGTTTGCATGTAAATGTGTCTTTGCAGTGTGCGGACACAACCACCCTACAATGAAAAATATCCATTCACTCCTTTTTTTTAATAATCAAAAAGCCTAAACACTCTCAATAATCAAGATTTTCTGAGCAATGTGATGTCTTATTTCTCATGCTCCGCCCACGACCACTGACGGACTGTCCCGTATTAGCATATTTCCGCCCTCAGCTATTAGTATACTGTCCACCAAGCCAGCACTTTATGTGTCTTGTGTCGACACCCCCCATGGAAGAGAGGGGTGGGGTGAGTAGTTGCTCATTATCATTTAAAGAGACATGCACCGAAATGGGGTCGCTGTGAACTGTGATAAAAAGTGTTGTTTTACACAACCATTGAGGAATTTTAACCAAATTGTGTTATAACTTTACATGAAGGCCCTAAAGAATCATACCAACTTCATCCAATGACCCCTTTAAGCAAAGTTGCAAAATGTTCTGTGTTAAAAAACTGGCCTTAAATCATGAAATAAGGATGCCAAAGTTTAACAAGGGTGCAAATGAATCTAATGTGACAATGACTCTATCAGACAAACTCTATTTCGGTTTGTAGCCATATTCAGAATACAAGTTTACAAGTGTTCAGGCATCGGAATATTCCTGTTTATATGGATGTTGTAAATATGATGATCTACACATGCTTGTTTTCTATTCCCACTGTTATTTCCTGGGAGTTTCAAGATGCTGCCATTGGTTATTCAGTATGCTCAGTTTTATTACTATTTTTTCACAAACAACGCCATGGAATGGAAACACTTTTGTTTTATCAGTCTCATTTTCATTCCAGAAATTAGTACATTTATTCAGCAAGGACACATTAAATTGATCAAAAGTGACAGTAAAGCCAAAAAAAAAAATGTATTCATCAAAGAATCCTAAAAAAAGTATCATGGTTTCCACAAAAATATTAAGCACAAAAACTTTTTTCAAGACTGATAATAATCAGAAATGTTTCTTGAGCTCCAAATCATCATATTGGAATGATTTCTGAAGGAAAGCAGCTTTGCGTCACATGAATAAAATAAATTTTTTAAATACAAAACAGTTAACATCTTCTTTCAGTGGATTTTGTACAAGGTATTTACATGCAACAGATTTCCAAGCAAAAACTGAATCAGGCAATCAGACTGTGACAGTCACATGACTTGATAATAATCGTAATATCGCCATATTCCAATTGATATCAGAATATACATGTGCATGTAAATGAGAAAAACTTCTGTAGAAAGAGATGTTTTACCACTTGCAACAATCAGATATTTAGATTACAAACCCTCAAATAGAGTTTCAAACAGAATTCAGTTTAAGATGAATGAATGGAGATAACTTACCCTCTCCTGCAGGAGGTCCAGGAGCTGCTGGATGCACTCGTTCACACTGCAAGAATCGGTCTTTAGTACCAGTTCAGGGGCCTCAGGCTTCTCATACTCAGAGTCTATTCCTGTAAACCCTGAGGACAACAGGAGTCACCGGTTATATTACATTACAACGCCAATCCATTCATCAGCAGAAACAGACATGCTTGGGATGCACTTCTTGAAAACAGTTTTTCATTCAATGGGACTGAAGACAGTGAAGTCCTTAGTAATGCTGGAGGGATAAGACACTTCCTGCTATAAACATCACTCATTCTCATCACAAGATGTTAGCCACTTTCAGATTAATGTGATTAACTTTCAACTTTCACAGCAGTGTTTCCTGTGTCACTCTTCATCTGATTGGCTGTTACTGAATTTGCAGGTCCACAGCAATAAAAATTAAATTGAACAAAAACAACAGGAAACACTGAGTCACAGAGTTAGTCAAGAGCGAGTCAAGTGTCTCCTTGTGGATTTCCTACCAGAAACCAAGAGGGTTGTGATGAATCACCTCTCGTTTACTCAAAAAGTTTTGTGTAACCTCAAAAACCTTTAACTTACTCTCAAAAGTACACACTGCTGATATCACAATTGTGTTTCCCGAGATGAAGTGTTATGCGCACCAAAAAGGCCACAAGCTCCGCTCTTTCATCATTCTGCAAAATATCCATTAAACGCTTTTCTGGTGTTTTTCTTCTCAGACAAAACGTTTCATCCTCCTTCAGTGCCTCAGAACATCCCAGGGCTCATATTGTGCCATTTTTAGCTCAGCTCATTTTTTTAAGTGAGTGAAAATACATGTATTTGGACACATATTTTGCATGACATTATGTATTCATGTCAAAATAGATACAAATAGAAAAAGAATAACATTCAATTAGGGCTGTCAAACGATTAATCGCGATTAATCGCATCCAAATTAAAAGTTTGTTTTTACATAATATATGTGTGTGTACGGTGTATAATTATTTTCTATATATAAATACACACACATGCATGTATATATTTAAGAAATATTTGCATGTATATACTGTGTATATATATATTTATATTATATATAATTTATATTATATATAAATATTTTATATATAAATAACACATTTTTCTTAAATATATATGCATGTGTGTGTATTTATAGAAAATAATTATACTCCATACACACACATATATTATGTAAACACAAACTTTTATTTTGGATGCGATTAATCGCGATTAATCGTTTGACAGCCCTACATTCAATACAATCTGACAGCAACTGAGATGAAGTCCAAACAAAATTTAAATGTGTGTAGTTTGAATCAGAATGGTAACCATTGTATTTCACATGGACATTTGCAGCAGACTACAAAAAAACTCAAATGATTTGAGTTGGATATGCAAAAAAAACATGATTGTCTTACCTCTGATTTCTCCAGCTCTAGCCCTCTTATAGAGTCCCTTCACATCTCTCTGCTCACACACATCCAGAGGAGCATCTACAAACACTTCAAAGAACGGAAGACCAGCAGCTTCATGGATCTTCCTGGCATTCAGCCGGTCCTGGTGCCAAAACAACATTAATCAAACGTTTTAACCCTAAAATTACCAAAATGATCAAAACTTTGCTGAAAAACCTGTTGTTTTAGATTGCAATCCACAACATGCCTTCTGTCTGATTAATAGTTTATACTTTTTTTTTATCTTTAATGATTTTATAGAGTAAACATAAGAATAACTTTCCTATCAAGAATAACATTCACTGGACTAAAGCAACTTAGGTTTACTTGATCATCCATACATAATTTCTTTTGAAAACTCATGTTAAAATGTATCAACTATGATACACCAGGCTATTGAGGAATTTGTTTAGTTTTTGTTTGTTTCAAAATGTATTCATCTCTCAATCATCATTATATTGCATTACATTATACATTTCACCACCTGCAATGAAAACTAGAGTTTTGAATCTTAAATCTAAGAATTGAAATATACTCGTCCTGAGATACACTGGAAGATATCGAGTGACACCTGATATTTATATGCATTTTATGTTTGTCATGCTGCTATAAAAATCTAATTTATTTACATTACAAGCTATGTAAATAACAACATTTGCACCAAATTGTATATTTTTGCCCTGTTTGCAAAGTTGATGTATGTTTTGCATGAGCACCATATTCTCATTATATCAAATTATATGGTTCATAAAAGCCTGGTGTATCAAATATGATATAAAACAGGTTCAATAAACAGATTTGATGTCAGGCTTTACATGGTTAATAAGTCTTATACACACAGCTCTCTATGTTTCTCACCCTGCTGTATGGGGAAATGAAGCTGGCAATACACACGAGCCCCGCGTCAGCAAACAGTTTCGCCACTTCCGCGATACGGCGGATGTTCTCCTCGCGGTCCTCGGGACTGAAGCCCAGGTTCTTATTGAGGCCCTGCCTGATGTTATCTCCATCCATAGTGTAGCAGGGGATGCCATGACACACCAGATACTCCTCCAGAGCCATGCTGACCGTCGTTTTACCTGCACCAGACAAACCTGAGGATGCACAACAGAGCTCATATTTACTGAACATTTTGGACACACACACAACCATGAAGATTAAATCACGTCATTCATGTTCTACCTGTAAGCCACACCGTGCATCCTCGAAATCCTCCTCTAGTGCCGACTACTTGTCCACGCTTGTTTCTGCTCACATGATGGGCTTGGTATGTCACATTGGTGGCTCTTTGCATCCCCTGCACAAATTGCAGATTCATTTAATCTGTCTCATCTTTAACAAAGGCCTCCTGTTTGATTGACTGAAGTGAAACACTTCAAGAAAGACATTGGTTGTATCAGATGGTAATTACATGATATGTTGGTTTATACCACAGTACTGGACCATTTATATTTTTCTTATACAATATTTGTGTGTGTGTGTGTGTGTGTGTGTGTGTGTGTGTGTGTGTGTGTGTGTGTGTGTGTGTGTGTGTGTGTGTGTGTGTGTGTGTGTGTGTGTGTGTGTATATATATATATATATATATATATATATATATACTGCTCAAAAAAATAAAGGGAACACTTTTTAATCAGAGAATAGCATCAAGTCAGTTAAACTCCTGGGATATTGATCTGGTCAGTTAAGTAACAGAGGTGGTTGGTAATCAGTTTCAGCTGCTTTAGTGTTAATGAAATTAACAGCAGGTGCACTAGATGGGCAACAGTGAGACAACCCCCAAAACAGGAATGGTTTTACAGGTGGAGGCCACTGACATTTTTTCCCTACTCATCTTTTTGGACTGTTTTTCACCAGTTTTGCATTTGGCTAGGGTCAGTGTCACTACTGGTAACATGAGGCGATACCTGGACCCTACAGAGGTTGCGCAGGCAGTCCAGCTCCTTCAGGATGGCTCATCAATACGTGCCATTGCCAGAAGGTTTGCTGTGTCTCCCAGCACAGTCTCAAGAGCATGGAGGAGATTCCAGGAAGACAGACTTTTTTGAGCAGTGTACCACTCTAGGAGAGCTGGACAGGGCCGTAGAAGGTCCTTAACCCATCAGCAGGACCGGTATCTGCTCCTTTGTGCGAGGAGGAACATGATGAACACTGCCAGAACCCTACAAAATGACCTCCAGCAGGCCACTGGTGTGAATGTCTCTGACCAAACAATCAGAAACAGACTTCATGAGGGTGGCCTGAGGGCCCGACGTCCTCGAGTGGGCCCTGTGCTCACTGCCCAGCACCAGGGAGCTCGATTGGCATTTCCCATTGAACACCAGAATTGGCAGGTCCGCCACTGGTGCCCTGTGGTTTTCACAAATAAGAGCAGGTTCACCCTGAGCACGTGACAGACAGGAAAGGGTCTGGAGAAGCCGTGGAGAATGTTATGCTGCCTGTAACATCGTTCAGCATGACCGGTTTGGTGGTGGGTCAGTGATGGTCTGGGGAGGCATATCCATGGAGGGACGCACAGACCTCTGCAGGCTAGACAATGGCACCCTGACTGCCATTAGGTATCGGGATGAAATCCTTGGATCCATTGTCAGACCCTATGCTGGTGCAGTGTGTCCTGGGTTCCTCCTGGTGCACAACAATGCCCGGCCTCATGTGGCGAGAGCATGCAGGCAGTTCCTGGAGGATGAAGGAATGATACCATTGAAGGGCCACCACGCTCACCTGACCTACGTCCAATAGAACACCTCTGGGACATTGTGTTTCGGTCCATCTGACATCACCTGGTTGCACCTCAGACTGTCCAGGAGCTCAGTGATGCGCTGGTCCAGATCTGGGAGGAAATACCCCAGGACACCATCCGTCATCTCATTAGGAGCATGCCCCGACGTTGTCAGGCATGCATACAAGCACGTGGGGGCCATACAAACTACTGAGTACCATTTTGAGTTGCTGCAATGAAATTTCAGCAAAATTGACAAGCCTGCTGCATAATTTTTTCACTTAGATTTCCGGGGTGTCTTTGAATTCAATCCTCTGTAGGTTGATCATTTTCATTTCCATCAAACGATGTGGCATCCTTTCGTTCATAACACATTACCCAGTCCATATTAGTATAGATATCCAGCATGATATTTTTCTCCATTGAGATCTGATGTGTTTTCCTTTAACTTTTTTGAGCAGTATATATATATATATATATATATATAACGTGGTACTGAATTATTACCAGATCTATGTACTAAGGTATTTAGTATTTACATTATACTCCAAAGACTACCATGGTACGTCCAAGAAGCCATGTTAGTATTATAGTAACGTTACATGTCCAAAAAGTGATAATACCCTTGCTTGTGATGCGAGAAATGCTGTAGAAGCTTAAGTTACTAGGTTTTAATATAGACAATATGCACAAATAAAAGGATTATATGCATTCATCCTTCTCATACACTTATCAAAGCCGAGGACCTCCATGACGAGAACGATTATTCTGGATTTCGTTTATATTATGAATTAAAATAGTGTGGGTCAAATGCTTCATAATCAAAAACACCATTATTCATAGCACGAGGTGTGGTACTGTAACTGTACTATATTTGCAATGAAATATATCCCTCAATTTACAGCCGCTAACGTTACTCACCCAACTCTCAGGCGCGTTGCTCAGTTTCTGCTTCTTACTCGAGTTCCCAGATGTCTCCATTCTGAGCTGCTGAATTCACACTTGGTAAACAAATAAATAGTGTGATATATATATTCACAGAAGTTGCTTTAATGAAGAGCCGGGTCCACTGTGCGTTGAACTCCAGAAGGAAGCGTAGAGCTTTACAGGATGCGGCACGGGAAGTGATGGAGGCTCCGACAAGTCCCGCCTCTAACGTGTCAAGACTCCACCCACTTACCAATCGGATTGGTCGGAATGGCATCCAAGTCGATCGTGATTAGACAGTCAAGAAGTCGTTCATATAGCCGTGGCAACGAAAGCAAACAAGTATCAGGTCAAGGGCGGGACTTGTCAGAATCATAGGTCAGAAGAATGCCAATCATGTTCTGTTTTATATTTTCCTGAGTAAAGTGAAATACGTGTTAGCTCCACAGTAACTTGAAATTGAATTTAGTTATCTGAATCTGAATTGTGAGAACTGAATGTGAGGATATATAGAGAGTTGAATTTTCAGTGAGGATCAAATTGTATTGGACTTCAGTTCCAAACAAATAAATTCAATTTCAAATTATACAATTCAAATTCAGTTTTTCAAAGCATTGATTCAGATTAAACAATACAATTTCAAATTATGTGATTCAAATTCAGTTTTCCAATGCAATTATTCAAGTTTAGCAATTCAAATTCAAATATAAATTATTCAAATTCAGTTTCTGGTGGCACATATTTCAGCCCATACCATTGACCCAATATCGATATATACATATATGGATTAGTAAAAAAAAAAAAAAAAAAAATATATATATATATATATATATATATATATATATATGAATGAGCATCTTTTGGTGTTATGCTAATACTGTATGAGTATATATGAATACAAAACAAGTAACATTTTAGGTTAAAGGGAGGAATCTGTCATAATTTACTAACCCTCAAGTTGTTCCAAACTTTCAAAGATATTTTGAAGAATGTCAGTAACCAAAAAGTTGTTGGGCCCCATTGACTGTATGAAAGAAAAATACTATGGGGCCCATGGTTACTGACATTCTTTAAAATATCTTCTTCTGTGTTTAGCAGAAATTCGTACAGGTTTGGAACAACTTGAGGGTGAGTAGACATGAATTTTCATTTTTGGGTGAACTATCCCTTGAAAGTTTATGTGAACATGAGGAAAAATTCTTTAGATCTTCTTTTATTAGAGACATGCTGCAAGTTGGTACAAAATAACTATATACCAAATAAAGAAAATGTTTAAGAAAACAATGATCATTTGTGTACACACTGTAAGAATCGTCGATGCCAATAGCACAGGATTTATCAAATAAATTGAATGGAGCCCATGTTGAACATACTGTAGGAGGCTGTTACCTATATAGACATGAACATTTCATCGATTGTACTTGGAGGTACAACCCTCAAAGGTACATATTGGTACCAAACGTGTACATATTGGTACCAAACGTGTACATATTAGTACCTAAATGGTACATATTAGAACCCTTTTGAAGGGTACTGTCCCAGTGACAGCTTTTGTACCTTTTTTTCTGAGAGGTTCTCTCAAAGTTATGAACAACCTTCTTCCATTAACGTTAACAGAACGTTCATTCAAAGTTATCTGGTCTTTAATTAGCCTCAAAATGTTAGCACAAAAACATTAATATTTTGCTCATGGAACGTATTTTCTGGAAAGGTTGGACGTTCATCATTTTTAAAATGTTATTAGCGTACTTAATTATGAATGCTTAGAGAATATTCAAAAGTAATGTTATCATAATGTTAACTCTTTCCCCGCCCGGCTTTCCGTGTTTTCACTGTTATGCGGTAGAGGGCGCTATGACACATCGTCTGAAAGAGTACTAAATGTGAAGAAGAAGCAGAAACAGTCGATAATCATAGCCTAATCATGCATAATGTAAAATAAGCAAGCACAAAACATTCAATTGCATATCAATCAAAATTGCCTAATGTTACTGAGTGAAATGTTGACCCAAGACGAGTTATAGGACTGTGCAAGCATTAGGGGTGTTGATGGACTCGATCTACTCCATCTGTTTTGATCATTGTATTGAATCTGATCAACACGTAGGCTAGTCTTTGACAAAAACATGATTTTCTTAGCTTTTTGCTCAAAATGATTTGGACCAGGGGCGATTCTAGGATTATCATTTTAGGGGGGCTCAGCCCCCAATGAGGGTATGTTGTAAAGAAAAAAAAAAAGTTAGTTTATGGTCTAATGCTCATTATTAACTAGTTTCATTCATTAATCCAGTAACATGCATATGGCACGGTTTTATAATCACTGAGGTACCGAATGTGAGGTAGTTAGGGGTGTTCGGGGTCATGCTCCCCCGAGAAAATTTTGATTTCTCTGATCTACATATGTGCATTTTAAGATGTTTTGAAGGCCAAAAAAATTGGATAACTGCGGGCAGCAGTTTTTTTCTCTCACCTCATCAGCATCACACTCTTTTTCTCTTTGTTTTTATCTTGCTCTGTCTTTTCCCCTCCTAAAGCTGAGCTTTGACTGATATAGGCTTTTAATTTTTGTCTGTCAGTGAAGAAAGTAAACATAGGGTCAACTGATAGGTTGATTTATGAATCATTTTCTCAGACAAAGCTACCAGGAAAGCTAGGTAACTAAGTCCATCTACAATGAAATATAAATTATTTTATTTTTTAAGCTTTTTAGCCTTTAGAATCAACAATACGGTTGGTTATTCATCAAGTCAGCCCGTGAAAATCTATTTAATTTCAAATCATTTAACTAACCAGCTAAACGTGTATTAATGTAATTGTCTATTGGCAATATGATTAATCTGTTCTATATTTATTTCTATTTATTAAAAATAACAACATGAATTATCAATTTGCCACTTCTATAAATCAAGAAAATCACAAATCCCTTTACTCTACTCTTACTCTAATATATGTATCATGATGCACTCCTCCTGATTCATTATTACTTAATACAAAACTATATTTATTAATACAAAACAAAATAACTCCACATGATGTTTCTCTCTCTGGGCCATCGATCTAGTGCTTTCAGACAATGATGTGTGTCTTTAATCATTTCTGTGCATGGCTGCATAATGTAATGCCGAAATACAAAATAATATGTTTTAAAGTTTAAAAAGTAAATTAAAATAAATCATGATCGTTTTCTAAAGTATGTTTTCATGGGGGTTAATCGCTTCATTTTTGTAGGAATAAAAAACAACTATCACACTGTGATAAGGGCTGAAGGTGAACGCAGCGAAACGTATTGGTATTGGATGAGAAACCGAACCGTCCCGTGTTGCTCCCAATGCTCCAGTAACATTACATTAGGCCTATGTAAACTGCAATGCATTTATGACAAAGAACTGCACCGATGCAGATGTAATATCATAGCAATCTATCAATAAATGCACTCACGACACACCTTGCACTCTCTGATGTTCGCTCTGCTCGGCGCCCCTGCAGATTGAAAAATGCGCTAAATCCGAGCAGACTCAGATAAGGGGAGGAGCCGAAACTTGACGCAGCTTGCCGCCGTTTCAAATGAGTTTTTTTAAAGGGGAATGAAGCGATCAAAAATGTATTAATCAAATATTTTTTAAAAAGGGCCTAGTGACGCCCCTGATTTGGACAGTAGGTGGACAGTAACAAAGTACGTTTAATTTACTATAGGCTACTGTATTTAAGTACACTTTTTGAGTATCTGTACTTTACTTGAGTATTATTTTTTCTGGAAACTTTTTACTTTAACTTCACTACATTTGAAAGACAAATATCGTACTTTGACTCCACTACATTTCTGTCAAGGTCCTTGAGTAGATAGTAACGTCAGTCAGTGGATGATTTTGGTTGCAAGGGTTGCATTTTGGTTGGAAATTAAAGTCGGGTTGACGTCAGAACCCGATGTTGGATTGACATCAAAGATTTTGGTTGGAAATGAAAGTCGGATTGACGTCAGAACCCGACGTTGGATTGACGTCAACATCCGACGTCAGACAGACGTTGGATTTTGGTTGGAAATGAAAGTTGGATTGACGTCAGAACCTTTTTACTTTTGGTACTTAAGTACTTTTAAAAACGAGTACTTCTGTACTTTTACTTTAGTAAAAATCGGTGTTTACAACTTTTACTTGTAACGGAGTAATATTTGTCCAGTAGTATCTGTACTTTCTCTCAAGTAAGGAAGTTGTGTACTTTGTCCACCACTTGTGTACTTTGTCCACCACTTGTGTACTTTGGGACGCAACTAGAATTAAAATTTTTGGGTGACCTGCCACTTTAATGGTTCTTCATAGAACCATCAATGCCAATATAGCAGGGTTTCCCCTAAAGCACTAGTCTGGCTATATCATGGATTAATGTATTAAATGGATTAAACCCGCCAATAGCGCGCCAGTTGGATAAGCCAGTTTGTGATTGGTCCCCGCAAATTTGTAACGACGTGGATGTGACGTGAGCAACCTGTCTGTCTTCTAGTAGCTGTGCCAAGAGAAATCTGAATCATTCCCTTCCGAAACTTGCAAAGACGGAGAGTGTGAGTAGGATGTGTCCATGAGCTAGGAGCAGGAGCAACTTTTGCTAAGTATTCTGATTAATTATTTTGTCATTTTGCCTCCATGTCCCACCGATTGCCCGCGAGCTTCTCCTCCTGTCCATACGGTAATTTCTCTACTGTGCGACAGAGAGTCGCAGGTTATGACGCAATCGTTAGCCTTACAAAAACTGCTTCTACGGGGCCATAACGTAAGATACAAGGTAATGTAGCCTTTTATACATTTTCGTGTTTCTTTAGAAATAAATAATGGACAAATGGAGTCTTTAAACGCCTCAGATGTAAAGTTATTCGCTGTCAAAGTGACGCCAAAATGAATGGGAGTCAATGGGATGCTAACAGCAGGTGAGGGTCTGCTAATCAATGGCGGCCCCCAGGGAAGCTTCAGTTTTTTCTGAAACATTACCCCCTTGGATCAGACAGAGAGTGTGTTTTGGTTTGATCTCTTGATTGGTTCATCAAACGGTGACTCATCCTTCCACATCCAATCCTGGAGGGGGGCGGCGTCTTGTTGCCTGGCAACTTTGCAAACAATAACAACAATGGAGTGTGAAATGCAAACTGTCTGTGAATTCAAGTAGTTTTAAACCAATTGAAACAAATGAAGTCACTTTTTTTAGACTGAATATGTATGGTTAATATTTTTTTTAAAAATGTTACCACTTTATAAATTACTGTTAAGAATTGTAAACCACTTACAATTGTTTTATCTTTTTATTAAACGAACGTTTAAATGATTGTGTGAGTGTCAGTGAAAGAGGTGGACAGAAAGGGAGGAGCTGGGAAATGTTGAAGTTTCCAGAGGTTGATGTCAGTGTGTAACTGGATTCCTCTAGTCTGGGAACAACTGGGAACAAAGATGGCTGAGTGTGGACTGGAAAACTGCTTTCCCCCACTCTCACAAAATCTGGACTGAAGCCACTCAAAATTATTTCAGAGTGAAACATGCAAGTAAACTATTCTTATTTTATAAAGGATCTGTTTTTTCAGACAAAATCCTTGGTTGTAGTATGAAGTTTTCAGTCGAATTTTCTTACGTAACTTATTTCTGTTGCATACCATCGTAATAGTGAATTTAGAGTTTTTAAAAAGCTTAAACAATAACTCGTCAATAACTTCGACTTGAAGAACTTTAAATCTGAGATTTTCTGAATACGAGTTCGTGGCGTCCCGTTGCGCCTTTCCTAAGCAGCGTCGCAATCATCCAGAGTTACTGAAATGAGGACGTTTGTTTATATTCGGTTACTGTAAATGACACAATGAGCTCCAGTCGCGTCCGTCCTCAAGCACCGCAGAACCAGGCGGCATCTCCCGCAACATCCCCGCGTCATGAAGGGATCGAGATGGAAAGAATGCATCATGAAGAACTTGAAGTGGGCCTCGGAGTGCCCGATGAGACCCCCTCTCCACCCGCCTCCAGCTCCAGACAGGCGTGGAGCCGGGATAACCCAGGCTTCGAACCGGAGGAGGGGATGATGGAAGCGGACTGGCCTCCGGCGAGCCCGGGTCGGAGGTCCGTGTCCACGGCGTCCAGCAGCAGCAGCAGCAGCAGCGGCAGACCCGGGAGCTTCTCCGGCATCAGTGCGCGGATCAACAGAGGACTGTATCCAACTCCACCGGCACAAGAACACCGCAGCTGTGGCAAGAGGATACTCGAGAAAATGAGAGGTGAAACTTTAGCTTGAACTTACTTATGTATGTTTCAATATAATGAAAATATAATAAAACCTATGTCACACTTTAGCTTGGGTCTAGTTCTCACTATTATCTAACTATTCACTTCGTCTTTTGCCTCAGTAAACTCTCAATTACTGCTTATAAATACCTAGAAAGGTAGTAGTTAAGTTTAGGTAAGATTAAGGGATGTAGAAATGCAGAATAAGGCATTAATATGTGCTTTATAAACAGCAAATATCCTAGTAATATGCATGCTAATAAACAACTAGTCAATAGTGAGAATTGAACCCTAAACTAAAGTGTTACCAAATCTTCTAATAGCCTTACTCGGCTGGGTCATACTTTTTTATAAAGTTCATAAATGGGCCAAAATAATGTCTCTCAAGTAAAATCTAAGTATGACATTTAGGTGCCTGTAAGGACCGGGGTTTGTTAATGTGCAGTATTTGTAATTTGCTAACTTTATATACTTTTTTTTTTTTAAATAAATGAATCCCTTTTATTAAGCAAGTGTGCATTGGATTGATAAAAAGTGACAGTAAATACATTTACAATGTAATTTTTTTTTTTAATTTAATTCCTAAAAAATGTTTTCCTTTCAACTTTCTATTCAGGGTATCATGGTTGGCAAGTATCACAACTGCTTTCAACATTGATAATAATAAGAAATGTTTCTTGAGCATCAAATCAGTATATTAGAATGATTTCTGAAGGATCATGTGACTGAAGACTGGAGTAATAATGCTGAAATAATAATTATATTTAATAAAAAAATAATAATTGTAATAATATTTCCATGTATTGTTGATGGAATAAAAGCAGACTTGGTGAGCAGAAGAGAATGAAAAAAAAAAAAAAAAGACAAGACAAAGTGGTACATAATATTACATTTTCAAAAAGTACCTCGATCTTTATAAGTCAAGGGTAAAAATCATTAAAAAGAAAAGAAATAGCTAAAACTAAAAATAATTAAGAATGAAAATAAGTGAGAATTCACTAATTAACTTGGTAAAGGTTTTTTGTGCATTGATGGAAAATTGATATTTCTTCATTTCATTCTCTATTTCAGTGCTGTGGGACACTCGTCTTTTGGGCGAGAGCAACAGTAACAGAGAGATGTATCTGAAAACCGTCCTACGAGAAATGATCACCTACATCCTCTTTCTGGTCACCCTCTGCATATGTAGGTTGAATTCTGGACAGTTTCATGCTTAAATATGTCAATACACACCTTGTTGCATTAATGTTTTTAATGCTTTTACATTGCCTTTTCTTACATGCTAGAGTAACAGGCCGTGGAAATATTTCTCAGATGAAGAGTCAGTTTAATCGAGCATAAAACTTAATGAAATTTAAAAAGTATAAAGATTTATTTTCTTTTGAACAGAACAAAATGAATTGCCATTTAGCATAGAGAATCAGATGTCATAATGGAAAAATATTTCTAAAATTATCCGTTTCCCTGGTCTGCTCCAGCTCTGGCAGTCTTTCTTTCTGGAATAACAGGCACTTTAATTCCTCAAAATTACCACAGCAGTCATTCCCTTTTTGACTCAATGCATTTACATTTTACGTGTATCACAGTGTCCCTTTAGGGGCTCCATAGTTTTAAAGATTACGTTTAAAGGTGAAGTATGTTAGATTTTTTAAGTAAATATAAATTCTCTTTAACCAGTTTATTGTTCATTGACTACTATGAGTATGCCTTTTATGGGTTTATCTCCCCCAAAAGCCAATCTCTTTCCAGATCCATCAATCTCTTTCCAGATCCATCAATCTCTTTCCAGATCTGTCAATCTCTTGCCAGATCCATCAATCTCTTTCCAGATCCATCAATCTCTTTCCAGATCTGTCAATCTCTTGCCAGATCCGTCAATCTCTTTCCAGATCCGTCAATCTCTTTCCAGATCCGTCAATCTCTTTCCAGATCCATCAGTCTCTTTCCAGATCCGTCAATCTCTTTCCAGATCCATCAGTCTCTTTCCAGATCCGTCAATCTCTTTCCAGATCGTCAATCTCTTTCCAGATCCGTCAATCTCTTTCCAGATCCGTCACTCTCTTTCCAGATCCGTCAATCTCTTTCCAGATCCATCAATCTCTTTCCAGATCCGTCACTCTCTTTCCAGATCCGTCAATCTCTTTCCAGATCCATCAGTCTCTTTCCAGATCCATCAATCTCTTTCCAGATCTGTCTATCTCTTTCCAGATCCATCAATCTCTTTCCAGATCCGTCAATCTCTTTCCAGATCCGTCAATCTCTTTCCAGATCCGTCAATCTCTTTCCAGATCTGTCTATCTCTTTCCAGATCCGTCAATCTCTTTCCAGATCTGTCAATCTCTTTCCAGATCCATCAATCTCTTTCCAGCTCAACTTGCTGTAGCAGGAGGAGGACATGGAAAAATAAATTCACCTTCAAATAAACACACTATCGATATGTCTTTATATTTGTTTTAGTAACCTACGGAATGGTGAGCACCAACATGTACTACTACACCAAAGTCATGTCCCAACTTTTCGTGGATACACCGCTGACAAGTGGAGAACCAACGACCTTCAAGACTCTTTCTACCATGGAAGACTTCTGGAAAGTAATTATTCCTCTGACTTTAATGCTCTTTTATAAAAACGAAAATGCAGATTAGTTCCAACTGCATCACAGACCTTAATGAAAACATTATCTGTAGTTCACAGAAGGCCCTTTTCTTAATGGCATGTACTGGGAGGTCTGGTACAACAACAAGAGCCTCCCAGAAAACCAGAGTCTGATCTACTACGAGAACCTCCTGTTGGGAGTCCCACGTCTCCGGCAACTCAAAGTGCGCAATGAGTCCTGTTCTGTCCACGAAGACCTGCGGGATGAGGTTTACGACTGCTACAATGTCTATTCTCCTGCCAATGAGGACAAGGCACCATTCGGACCGAAGAATGGCACAGCGTATGTAAAAATACACGGATAGCTCATTTTGAATATTTTTTTGATCTTTGGTCTTGAACAGGTTTCTCATGCTGTTTATCTGTCAGGTGGAGGTACTCAGAGGAGAGCAGTCTGGGTGAGAGCAGCTACTGGGGTCAGGTGTCGACTTATGATGGTGGAGGTTACTACCAGGACCTTTCACGCACTCGAGAGAAGTCGGCCAATCAGCTGCAAGAGTTAAAAAACAACCTCTGGTTGGACCGTGGCACTAGAGCTGTGTTCCTGGACTTCTCCGTCTACAATGGCAACGTTAACCTGTTTTGTATTGTCAGGTAATGGACTGAAGTGCATGGGATTTAACGCTCATTTAGTTTTATTCTAATTTTTCCAATTTATTTTTCCCAAACCAGTAACATTACTGTACATACTCTATTTAAACTATTACATTTTTTGTTAACTTGCACTTTAAAAAAAAAAAAAAAGACATTTTGAAAATCATCTATTGACTAATTTGCATACCGACTTGTGATTGGTCTTCTTGCGTGCATCTACTTAACTTAAATATATACAATTTAAATGACTATTTTTTATAATAAAATATTACATAGGCCTAAATATTATTAAAATATAGCAAATACATTTTATTTTATAAAATAATGTTATTTATCTAAATGAAGAACTTAATTTAAATAGTAATTTTATGCAATAAATATTGCATATATATTAATAAAATATGGCAAATATATTTTATTTAATAAAAAATAACATAGCTTTAGCATTCTTGCTCTACATTTAACATGTAGACTCCATTTAAACTATTTAAAAAAAAAATTAAGATAAAAGTTTAGCATTCGCAGTGGTGTAATTTGCATACTTAAAGGACAAGTTCGGTATTTTACACTTAAAGGGATAGTTCACTTTGAAATAAAATTTTGGTATGTTTTAGCTTACCTCAAGGGCATCCAAGATGTAGGTGTCTTTTTTCCGCAGTAGTTTCAGTTTTGATATTTTTAGGTCAAACCCTTCTTGTCTGTCAGTCATTTAATGCAGGTCTATGGTCACTGTCTCAAAGAGCATGCACAGAGTCCAAATTAAAACAATTCCCCATCGTCCAAATTAAACAATTCCCCATCGTAAGTACACATTGATGGCCTAAGACACGAAACGAGTGGTTTGTGTGAGAAAACGAACAGTATTTATATCGTTTTTACCTCTTATACATAGCCACGTTCAAGTGATCTGAGGGCGCGCGCGCATCCTGCTGTGTGACGTGTGCGCAGACTGGTGCATAGATATATACACTAGATGTCGCCTTGTCTACGGCAGTTCACTGGAACGAATGTCTTTAAAGCGACATCTAGTGTATATATCTATGCACCAGTCTGCGTACATGTCACACACCAGGATGCGCGCGCACCCTCAGATCACTTGGACGTGGCTGTGTATAAGAGGTAAAAACGATATAAATACTGTTCGTTTTCTCACACAAACCACTCGTTTCGTGTCTTAGGCCATCAATTTGGACGATGGGGAATTGTTTTAATTTGGACTCTGTGCATGCTCTTTGAGACCGTGACCATAGACCTGCATTAAATGACTGACAGACAAGAACGGTTTGACCTAAAAATATCAAAACTGAAACTACTGCGGAAAAAAAGACACCTACATCTTGGATGCCCTTGAGGTAAACTAAAACATACCAAAATTTAATTTCAAAGTGAACTATCCCTTTAAAGCCCTGTTTTCAGATCGTTTCTGATGAAATAGAACGGTTAAGATTGAAATTTGGACACATGCTGCTGGCCCGAGAATTTTCGGTTTCTGTGGTAGCACCCCCCCCCCCCCCCCACCTCCACAATGGTTGCATAGGTGCACTGGAACAATCCTTCATAAAACGCATTAAACTTTCGTTTACAAAGACGTGAAACTCACCGAGTGGTCAGGGGTGTTCACTGATATGCTCACACAAAAATCGCTGCAAAAGATGCTTTCCAACAGGTTTTATCGTAGTTTTTGTCCAACTCCATTGACTTGTATTGGATGTGCTGTGAGGTACGGTATTACTCCGCCACCAACTGGGCTGGAGTGTCTATTATTCAAGCTCTCAACTGAAGAATCTACGGGTGTGAGGCGTTTGGAAAAATAGGTCCACAGTTTTACAACGAATGGTAAAACACCTGTTGGAAAGCATCTTTTGCAGCGATTTTTGTGTGAGCATATCAGTGAACACCCCTGACCACTCGGTGAGTTTCACGTCTTTGTAAACGAAAGTTTAATGCGTTTTAGGAAGGATTGTTCTGTGCACCTATGCAGCCATTGTGTAGGTGTGGGGGGGGGGGGAGGGGGGTGCTACCACAGAAACCGAAAATTCTCGGGCCAGCAGCATGTGTCCAAATTTCAATCTTAACTGTTCTATTTCATCAGAAACGATCTGAAAACAGGGCTTTAAGTGTAAAATACCGAACTTGTCCTTTAACTGTGATTGGTCTTCTGTCTTGCATTTTTTAAACATATATAATTTAAATGACTTGAAGAATTTGTTCATAAGACTTATTAATTGCTTCCCTCGTTTTTGGTAAATTGTGGCCTCAAACTACTTTATTCAGTTAAATCCTGGCCATGATTTAACTAAAATGAGGGAACAAATTAATAAACCGTGGTAATGAACTCAATATACATACCACCTTGCCTCAAAGATCTGTCACCTGCTGCTTTACTGTAGGTTGCTAGCAGAGTTTCCAGCCACAGGGGGCGCCGTGACCTCCTGGCAGTTCCAGACGGTGCGTCTAATCCGCTACGTGTCCAGCTGGGACTACTTTGTGGGCATGTGTGAAGTGGCCTTCTGCCTCTTTGTGCTGTATTACCTGGTGGAAGAAGTTCTAGAGATCCGCCTGCATCGTTTGCGTTACTTCAAGAGCCTGTGGAACTGCTTGGATGTTCTCATTGTTACAGTAGGCCACATATTTTAGTCGCTGAATATGTATATCTTACTCTAGCAAGTGTATTTTGTGCTTTTGAGTATGAGACTTTGGTTTATCTTCTTCATCACCATCACAGCTCAGTGTTCCAGCCATCATTATGAACATCTGTAGAACATCAGCGGTCAGTCACAGACTTCACTTCCTGCTGGAGAACCACAGCACGTACCCCAACTTTGAGCCGCTCGCTCGCCTTCAGGTTCACTTCAACAACCTGGCTGCCGTCATTGTCTTCCTCTCATGGGTGAAGGTGAGGTGTCACCTCAACATTTGTCGTGCCGAAACGATCTTTTAGTGTTGTTGTTTCCTCAAAATACAACCATCTTGATTCTCCCACAGCTTTTTAAGTTTATTAATTTCAACAAGACCATGAATCAGCTGTCCACCACCATGTCACGCTGCGCCAAGGACCTGATGGGCTTCGCTATCATGTTTTTCATCGTGTTCTTGGCCTACGCGCAGCTGGCGTATTTAGTTTTTGGAACTCAAGTCAACGACTTCAGCACCTTTCAGGCCTGCATGTGAGTTTTGGATGCATCTAAATAACCTATACTCAGAATATATTATTATATAAACAATAAAATGCAATAATTCACAAAAACATGTCAGCTATTTAGAAAAATTTCATACGCGTTTAGCTGAAGTTGGCATGAAATGAAAATTCACACTATTTTCTAAATGCATGTTATAGATCTTATTGTGAACAATACATCCATGTATGTTTTTGACCTCGTAATTTTGAATCAAGTGAAACTTAGAAACTAGTCCCCTCCCCACATTTTTTCTTTTTCCGAAAATCCATATCACAATATATATATATATATATATATATATATATATATATATATATATATAATTTCAAAACTAATATTCATTTAATAATAAATGTATTTTATTTAGTTTGACTTTTTTTCTAAATAGATTGTGATACATTATGAATATTGCTAATGTTGGTGGTTTCTGTTGCTCACAGTTTCACGCAGTTCCGGATCATTCTGGGTGATTTTGACTTCTCGGAAATCGAGGAGGCCGACAGCGTGTTGGGACCCATTTACTTCACCACCTTCGTGTTCTTCATCTTCATGATTTTGCTGGTAAACACAGCAAGAGGAACTTGACATAAACGACATGAAATATACCTTGAATTAAAATAGGATTCAAATCATTTAAATAAGTCTCGTCTTGATGTCCTTTGCCGATCCAATTCCCCTCTCTCCTCTCACATTGAAGGTTTAAAGTGATAGTTTACCCAAAAATGAAAATTTTGTCATCACTTTTGTCAACACAAAACAAGATATTTTTAAGAATGTTGTTGATCAAACAGTTGATGATACCCATTGACTTCCATAGTAGGAAAAAAATACAGTGTGGTTACGAACATTCTTTAAAATATAATCTTTTGTGTTCAACAGAACAAAGAAACTCATACAGGTTTGGAACAACATGAGAGTGAGTAAATGATGACAGAATTTTTATTTTTGGGTGAACTATCCCTTTAAGGCCCCAATATACTCAGTGAAGTTCGTTGTTCTTTGTATCGAACTCCCGAGAATAATTCCAAACAAACTTTGTTTCGACCTGATTTTGTTGGAAATGACATCACACCAGTTCGTTCTTCAATTTCGCTTGAACTATATCGAGGCCTTTACATTTGACAAGCTTTTGCTTTCCCTGGAAATCAAACCCATGACCTTGACATTTCAAGTGCCACGCTCTACTGTTTTAGCTAAAAGAAATCGCTTGAAAATAAAATAAATCAAATGTATAAAAGGAATGCTCATGTATGACTGGTGCATTTTGCTTTGTTCAGAATATGTTCTTGGCCATCATCAATGACACGTACTCTGAGGTGAAAGCTGACATGGCCCAGCAGAGGTCAGAGATGGAGATCACAGACCTTATCAAGAAGGGCTATAACAGGGCAATGGTAAAACTCAAGCTGAAGAAGACTTCCATCAATGACATCCCAGACAGCTTACACCAAGCTACGGGCAAACTCAGCTTCGATGAGCTCCGGCAAGACCTCAGAGGGTGAGAAACATTTATCTACGCTAAATTATACAAATGCAAGATGGACGCAACGATCAATGCGAATTGTTTTATGTGTGTTTGTACACAGAAAGGGCCATTCAGATGCTGAGATTGAAGCCATTTTTGCCAAGTATGACCTTGATGGAGATCAGGAACTGACTGAACACGAGCACCAGCAGATGAGAGATGACCTGGAGAAAGAGAGAGTGAGTGAAAAACTAATGCTGAAGGATGTTACACAGTTTTGTAACGTCACTTCATTTAAGGGTGTGTTCACACTTGGCATGTTTGGTTGGATTAAAACGAACCCTGGTGCGATTGCTCTGTTAGTGTGGTTCATTTGAATAAGTGTGAGCGCTGCCATCTGAACCCTGGCGCATCGAACAAGCGGACCGAAAACGCTGAAAAGATGAGTCTCAATCCGCTTCCAAACCAACTCTGGTGCGGTTCAAATGAAACATGAACGCAACACGGACCAAAAACAGGACATGATGTCACAAGATGCGACTCTAGAAAGGACAGAATGCTCCAGCACACCTGTTTTTTCTCGTCATAGTCGCAATGTGTTGCCCATCACAGTTCGGTACAGGCGTCAGAACCGCGTCTCCCCGCAGTAGATCTGTGTTTGTGTGTGTGACGGAGGGATTCCTGCCACTGTTTTAACTCCTTTATACATTTGATAAGCTCTTCACAAGTCCTCAGCTGGCCAAAATAGCTACGCACATACAACGAGTGCGTTTATCCCAGCACACAGCATTGTTTTGGATGTTCGGTAAGTTCTGTCACGAAAAATACATCATAAAAGCTGACCAATCAGGTTGTGAATGCATCCCTATGCCTTTAGGTTTGTTTCATTTTTTTGTTTTTTTTTTGGACCAAACGAACTGAACTACTAGTCTGAACACACCCTAAATGGACTAAAGAAAACAGTTTATATTTGCATTTGGTAGTCGCTTACATTGCATTCATCTCATTAGTTCATGCATTCCTTGGGAATCAAACCCATGACCTTGGCGTTGTTAGTGCCATGCTCTACTGTTTGAGCCACAGAAATGCTCAAAAAAACCCAAGACCACTATTAAAACATTTTACATAAAGAACCAAATCATTAAGGGTGTGTTCACACTTGTAGTTTGGTTCGCTTGGGCTGGACCAAAGAGAGAGAAAAAGCTTTTATTACTGGTCCGTTTAGCGTTCACATTGACATTTCAACACCGAATCTAAAGATACCGAACCTAAAGGCATAGGGATATGTTCACAACCTGATTGGTCGCCTTTTATTATGTATATTTCATGATGGAACTTACAGTTCTGGGATAGATGCGCTCGTTGTATGTGCGTAGATACATATGATGGTATTTTGACCAGCTGAGAACTTTGAAGAGCTTATAAAATGTGTAAAGGAGTCAAAACAGCGGCAGGACACACAAACGAAGATCTGCTGTGAGGAGTCGCGGTTCTGACGCCTGTACCGAACTGTGATGAGTAACATCGTGACTATGACGAGAAAAAACAGGTGTGCTTGAGCATTCTGTCCTTTTTAAAGTCTCATCTTTTTACATCATGTCCCGTTTTTGGTTGGTTTACATGTCTTTGGTCCGTGTTGCGTTCATATTTCAGTTAAACCGCACCAAAGTTGGTTTGGAAGCAGACAGAGACTCATCTTTTCTGCGTTTTTCGGTCCGCTTGTTTGATGCGCTAGGGTTCAGATGGCAGCGTTCACACTTCAATGATTCAAATGAACCGCATTAACAGAGCAGTCGCATCTGAGTTCGTTTTAATCCAACCAAACATGCCAAGTGTGAACACACTAAACGACACTGGAGCAGATGTTTAGTATCTGTTGAACACTCGCCAGGAGGACTTGGATCTGGAGCACAGTTCGCTGCCCAGGCCAGTGAGTGGGCGGAGCTTCTCTCGTAGCCATGACGACTCCGAGGAGGACGATGATGAGGACAGTGGACACAGCTCTCGTCGCCGTGGCAGCAGCTCAGGAGGCGTGTCATACGAGGAGTTCCAAGTGTAAACATTACCTGTCGCTGGTATTACGCTTTCACAATATCCAATGTTTGACCTCTGATTGAAAAGTATTTTGTGCTTGATGTGGCCCATCAGGCTTGTGCGTCGAGTGGACCGCATGGAGCACTCGATCGGCAGCATCGTGTCAAAGATTGACGCCGTTATCGTGAAGTTAGAGGCTATGGAGAGAGCCAAGATGAAGAGGAGAGATGTGCTTGGACGGATTCTGGATGGAGTCATGGAGGTGATGATAAAAACAGTTTAAAACCTTTCAAAAATGTTTGCACATTAGCATTATAACATTAAAGGTGCAGTCTGTAAGAAGGACAGCTAGTGGTGGAAATAGGTACTGCAGTCCAAATTCAAAATATCGGAGATTGTCGTTTAATATTAATATCGTTAATACTAATATCGTTGCAATATTAGTTTTTACTGTATTTTTGATCAAATAAATGCATAAAAAAAGTAATTATTCCATACTTTAAAGTTTAGTTAATAAATAACAAAAAAAATGATTTTTTATACTTTTCAGTATCATTAAGTACTAAATATAAATACAAATACATTATATACAATATATATGTGTGACGTTGGGCAGCACTTTTCGCTTTTAATTATTTGTTGCTGAAAACTTGTTAGGACATTGAGACAACTTTTTTTACCTGGAGCGTGCTTATGCCTCCCAAAAATGCCTTTGGGCTGGTCCACACAGAACACGTTTTTTTAACAGTTTTTTTGAAAACGCGCTAGACTCGTTTTTTTTTTTTCAAAGCAAAAACGCGTTTTGTGTGAATGGCCCCTTTGTCATTTTTTTGTCAACTGGTTCTTGCAAATAATTTTAGTGTACATTCTGACACAAACTTGTGCCCTCAGGACGAAAGAATGGGGCGAGATCCAGAGCTGCACCGAGAGCAAATGGACCGGCTGGTGAGAGACGAACTGGAGCGCTGGGAGTCTGATGACACGATGTCACAGGTGAGCCACCATCAGGGCACTCCCATCATCCCGTCCGCTCAGCTCCGCCCACGCAGTTCCCGCTCACCCTCCTCGCTGTCCAATGAGGGCCCGGATGGTGCGGCCGCCCACATTTAAAGGGGTTTGGTTGTAAAAAAAACATTCCTACAGATCATGAATTTCATTGTTTCACAATTTGGTGCAGTGCACTGGGCAAAATCTACTTAAGTATTAAAGCCACAGCTGTTAAATAGTCCTGCACAAAGCTATTTATTTGTGTTTCTTTATATTAAAGTTAATTGGGGCTTTACAGTGCTTTATAATGCAAAAAAATAAGATAAATTTGAAGTTCTAAAACAGTTTCACTATTACTTATTGAAAAGAGATTTTTTTGGATGTTCTAATAAAGCAAATTCGATTTTAAGGTCAGTCAGTGGCAGCTTAGCTTTAGTTTACTCATATTAACATGTATTAATATGTATTTGGAATTTGATGTGCATTTTGCTTTCCCGTATTTTCAAGCAATCCTAGCTATAATTATACTATCTACCCAAAAAGTTCTTGAACCATTTTCATAACATTATAAACCACATCCATGAAAGCAGCAAGTATCAAATGATAAAACGTTCATAATACAATATATACACTATTCAAAATTGTGTTCAAGACACTAGTGGGGAACTTGACAAGTCATTGTAGAAATGGCTCAGAAAAACTTAAGTATATTGTAAATCACTTTTTTTTTTTTTTTGTACTGAATCCTGCTATGATTGAATGCGCTGCTTACAAATAAATGCAGTATATACTTAGTTATTCATTAAGCTTTCACTAACCTACAGTATTTAAGTCCAGTTTCAACAGTAATGAAGAAGCCAGTTGGAAAGCTTACAATGATGAATGTAATGAAGGAAATAATGTTCAGCAAGGACCAATATCATTCTATATATAATCAGAAGAAATGTGTGAAAATAGCTATTCATAAACACAAAAATGTGTGAAAAGTAAACATTCACATTTTTCAAAAAATGAAGGTGGTCACATATGGCTTTATACAGTATATATCAACTTTGGTGCAATTTCACTCAAGTTTAAGGTTTGCTTTGCATATTTTATAGTTCTTGTCTTGATTTAATACAAGTGTGGCATGTTTTGTTAATCATTTATACATTTATTTTTAATAATTATGAAACTTAAATCATTTTGATACTTTTTGTAATTTGAAACAAACTTCGATTTTGGAGTGCATCTGATTTCATGGGAAACCCATGCGTATTTGTCTTAAGATAGGATTTACAAAGCTTTTCCTAAAGGTAAAGTATATAGTTTCTGCACAACTAGCAGTTTTCAAACACACTGTGTGAATATACAGCCAAATTTGTTATGTTGGGGCCTAGTTGGGCTGCTCAAACTATTCACCGTTTGGTGCCGCTAGAGAAGCAGAAATTACACACTTCTCCTTTAAGCCTAATAAAAACATCAAAGATCTTAAAGATGCAGTCCGTAACTTTTGGCGCTCTAGTGGTTAATAAACAGAACTGCATGCGTCGATGAACAGATCAGAATATAAACACTTATTATAGATGTACCGTAGTGATTCAAGATTAGACAAAAACATGGATTCATGATGTACTCGCTCATTATTATAAATTTTGAACACAAAAAAAAGTTACGGACTGCAGCTTTAATTAATTTTTGGTACATTTTTCAGTTTGTGCAATAACCTCTGTAACTATGGTACTCTCCGATTTTTACATATACATTATTTACAGTTCAATACGACATTTGAAATAAAAACCATTGAAACTCATCATGTGCTCATTATTTGTTCACGAAGCACGTGTGGCTTGATCCCAGTCATAATGCCCTCGACTGTAAGACCTGTACAATAAAGGGATATTGTGTAGTTATCAATGAAAGAGTTTGCTAGCTTTCGTCTGTGGTTTTAGCGCTTCAGTAATCTCACTGATGTCTGCTTGCGGTGGATTACAACTCATTAAAACCAATTATTATGAAGGAGCGAGCCGTACCAGGCCTGTGCACAACCCTAGTCCTGTTTGTAACATAGGGGTTCAAATTATTCATTATTCAAAGGATGGAGGGGGGGGATTATGACAAAATATTTAAGTTTAAGAATCATATAGGTTTACAAAAGATTCTCATTAAGATCTCTAGCTAATTGTACTATAATAATAATAATGTTTAGATTTATTACAGCCCATTTTACTTCTCCAAAGGCTCGTTCACACCAACTGTAACGATATGGTTTTACAAATCATTCTAAATATAAAAGAATAGCAGAGTTCACACAACTATAATAATAATGGCTCAGAGAAATGATATCGTTGGAAATGGAATCATGTTTTTTTTCCAGCTGATAAACTATAAAAACACTGACAGCCAATCAGAATCCATCCTGCTTTTAAGAGCTTTAGCATTTAAAGTGGCAGACTACAAATCTGAAGTGCATGCTTATCATAAACTGAACGATATTATGCATTGGTGTGGACGCTTATATAGTTGGGGATTTAAGAAGGGGACATGTTGATCAGACTGGAAATATAATATCCATTACAATTGTTCATAGTAAAACCAGTCATGTGTATTAGGGAGAGTAAATAGGGCCAGTTTTGATCTCATGTTGACTATCAAACCCTGATTACCTTTACAATCTTGAATTTGGGATGAAATCAGCATTGAAAGAATCACATCTACGTACATCCTTTACTGTAAAGAAGGATGAAATGATATTATACGATAAAGCTGACATTTAACACAAATCAGAACATTTATGAGAACTTATGAATGAATCTGAGCTTGATGTAAGCGATGATGAGAAAGATCAAAGTCATGACTGTAAGTGCGACGTGGTTCTGCCATAAACCCCAGGATGAGTAATCGATTCCCTGGAACGTCAGGTGCTGTTCTCCTGTGCAGCTGTAAAATATAATGCACAGAATATGTAGTATAACATTACAAAATACACATATACACTACCATTCAAAAGGTACCATTCATTAAATGATTTTGAAAAAAGTCTCTTATGTTTACCAAGGCTACAATTATTTGACCAGTAAAAACAGTAATATTGTGAAATATTATTACAATTTTAAATAACTGTTTTCTATTGTAATATATTAAATTGTAATTTATTCCTGTGATGTAAAGCTGAATTTTCAGTGTCACATGATCCTTCAGAAAGCTAATATGCTGATTTGATGGTCAAGAAACATTGCTGATTATTATCAATGTTGAAAACAGTTGTGCTGCTTAATATTTTTGTGGAAACCATGATATATTTTTTTAATAAATAGAAAGTAAAAAATTATAAATGTCCAATTCAGGAACCTACTTGCATTTACTTGCGGTTTAGCATTTAACAATATTGTTTTATATAAGATAAACTGGCACAATATACACAATTCTACACCTGTAGAGACTATTTACCACACATATAAAAATATATATAAGATATATTTGTACATACATGATGCTGTCTGTTGCAGGGCCGCTCATCACAGCAGAGATATTTCCACAAAATTTCAGCCCCAAAAACTCATTTATCTCCAATGCCTGTTCAAATGATTAGACCAACCATCACAAAAATATCAGCACCTCAAACAGCAAGTCTTTCGGTCGCTCAGATGTAGAGAGTGAAAGTTCATACCTCAAGCCCATAGCGAGGGATGCTGAGATACTTCAACCAGGACAGCCAGCCCATGATGCTCTTCAGGTTAACCAGCAGACCAGAGAAGATCTGGACACACATTCAGTTACAGAAAAAAGAACAGGCCTTCTCTGCAGTTAAAGCGCTTGTTCTGCAATACGTACATACCATCATGAAGATGAAGCTGATGGTCATGAAGATGTTGGCCACCGCCACCACTGATTGGTCGGCTGAGATGGCCATGGCCATGGCCGCCGCCGTACAAGCCACCAGAATCACTGTCAGCATGAAGATGAAGAACGCTGGCGCTGTGGGTTTTAGCCCTGCAAAACAAAGAAATTTTCAACATGTTAAAACAATTTGATACTATATGATTTTCCCTAATTCGTAGGCTAAATGTAGATACTGTGGGTTATACGTTTACAGAAAATCGTGTGCTGCCTCTTTAGGGTTTAATGGTGTACAGTGTTTACCGATCATGAAGTAAATAACGCAGGTGAAGAGTATGGTAGGGATCGTGCGCTGAGTGATGATGTCAGACAGGATCTTAGACAGGAAGTAGACGGACACTCTGTAATATCCACTTGTGTATTCATGACTGCAAAAAGAGAAACAGAACATGCTACTTTACAGAGCGGAGGAGTCACAGAAGACGCACCTGAGCCTGCATATACACCACATAAAGCTGCGTTTACACGGAATGAGCGCAGAGGTTCAGTACAGAAATAATGTTCATTATAAAAAATACAATTAGAAATATAGAATCATCTAATGATGCGTGAAATCTTAAAAATATATACTTAATTATAATTGTTAATTATACTTTTTAAATATATATTTTTCATATTTTAAATTATATTTTAATTATCATAAAATACATAAATTACAATTATAATATAAATGATTAATAATAAATATAGAAACATGAAATGATGAATAAATATATACTTAAAATATTAATTTAATTATTCTTTTTTCTAATATTATTTTAATTATCATAAAATAAATAAATTACAATATTAATATAAAATAATTAATAATACATATAGAAACATGAAAATAGTGTATGAAATCTTAAATAACTTAAAATATAAATGTTTCATTATATATTTATAATTTATTTAATTATATTTTAATTATAATAAAATAAAAAAATACAATTATAATATAGGATTATAATAAATTAAATCTTATATAATTAAAAATTTATATTTTAAGTATATTTTTAAGATTTCGTACACCATTTCATGTTTCTATTTATTTTTCTTATAATTTCTTATCTTATAATTGTATTTATTTAATTTTATTATAATTAAAATAATATAATAAAAAAAAAAAAATATATATATATATATATATATATATATATATATATATATATATATATATATATATATATATATATATATATATATATATATATATATATATATATGATTTTTTATCATAAAATAAATAAATGACAATTATATTAAAAAAATAGTTAAAAATAATAATTGGCAAAACGGCTGAAGTACATACATAAACAGTTTGCGCTCCGCGATGAAGAGCTCGGCTGCGGAGAGTGTGCTGAAACACTGATTCGTTGTGATGAAGAACAAAACACCAAACCTGAAAAGAAAATTGTAACATTTGCATGGAACTACAAAAAAAAAAAAAGTGAGAACATGTATTTTACTCAGTGGAAAGCTGCATGCCTTTTCTAAAAAAAAAAACATTTTTTTATAAACTTAGTACGTACTACTTAGTAACTAATTTCTTTTTTGACAAATTGGCGTTTGAAGAAAAAAAAGGAAGAAAAAAAAACCTGCCATTTTAAAGGGATAGTTCGGCCAAAATTTTTATTTAACCCATGATTTACTCACCCTCAAGCCGTTCGAGATGCATATGTCAATCATTTTTCAGACGAACACATTTTCAGTTATTTTAGAAAATGTCTTAGATCTTTCAGTGGTTATAATGTGAAGTTATGGGGTCCACCTTCTTCAAGTCCCAAAATGTGCATGCATCCTTCACAAAAGTAATCCATCCGGCTCCAGGGGGATAAACGAAGGCCGTATGACGTAGAAGGTCGCGTAGGAAGCGTCGTGACGTCGAACGAACGTGACAGCGCAGCCAGAGAGCAGAGCAAAACAAAACTCTACGTTCGTTCTACGTCACGACGCTTCCTACGCTACGTCATACGCCAGCATCCATCTCCGTGAACGCGCGTCGACCGCTACCGGAAGCCAGTTATTTTCGTTTATAAAGTTTTAAATATGTATATTTTTACGACAAAACCGCACGGATTACCCTCAGAAGGCCTTCGTTTATCCCCCTGGAGCCGGATGGATTACTTTTGTGAAGGATGCATGCACATTTTGGGACTTGAAGGAGGTGGACCCCATAGCTTCACATTATAACCACTGAAAGATCTAAGACATTTTCTAAAATAACTGAAAATGTGTTCATCTGAAAAATGATTGACATATGCATCTCGAACGGCTTGAGGGTGAGTAAATCATGGGTTAAATATCATTTTTGGCCGAACTATCCCTTTAATATAGCCACTTTAAATTAGTAGATTTATTCAAAGCTTTTAATGAATTTTTCACAAAATGATCACTTCACATTTACTTATGAATTTATGTGTATGCATTACTTCAAATAAGTTAGATTTACTTAAATGATTATGTTAGATGCAATTAAATGATTTGACTGCACACAACTGCTGATTAATTTACTAAAAACAGTGTAGATTTTACTTAGTTTAACAGATGTTAAATGTATTAAACCTTTCAAAAATAAAAAAATAAGCAAATTTCACTATTTGTTATTTTTTCAGTAGTCAAAGTATTATGCGCAAGTATTTTGTTCTTTAGAGTATTTTAATTTTGCAGAATTGTATCAATCATCTGACTCCATTCTAAAGAATAATATCACACGTTTTACTCTCAGCTCGTGATTTGTGATCTTTGCCCACCGCGAACAAGAGTGAAAGCTTTATATACGTGCACAATGCTTTCTAGAAAGGCATTAAAATAAAGGTGCTTAATGCCACACAGGAGAGAAGTTAAACTCGCCTGTTTTGTACGCCACTCTGGTCGTCTTTGACTCCGTAGAAGATCGCACCAATGATAGCAGCCATGAGGGTCGTCACTGCCAACTGCGAAAAATAATAACCTTCATAACTCAAGCAGTGCTCTCTAAAACTGGCACGAATGATTTCAGTATTGATGACAATTGAACATGCTTTCATTACGATATTAGGTAACACTTTACAATAAGGTTCATTAGTATGTATATTAACTAACAATGAACAACACATTTGTTACAGTATTTATTAAAATTTGTTAATGTTACTTCATAAAAATCCAGCTGTTCATTGTGTTCATGTTCATGTCTTTGATTTTAATAATATATTAGTAAATGTTGAAAGTAATATTAACTAAGATTAATTAATGCTGTAGAAATATTGTTCATTCTTAGTTCATGTTAACTAATGAACCTTATTGTAAAGTGTTACCAGATATCATTTTGAATGTAATTGGAGAAATCTGTGAACAAAAGTTGTATAGGAAATAACTAGTGGCAAATCAAATTCCGCTTGATGGCTTTTGACTTGAACCACCCAAAACATCCTAGAAACCATTTAGCAACAATGCATCAACCACCCAGAATATAGTAAGCGCAAGGCAACGTGCTAATTAGCACCGCTCAAAACATCTTAGCATAATTTACTGGATAAAGGTAATAGGCAGAAAGAGTGAGTTTGACAATAATCTCTTGACAGCTTATGAGTGTCTGCAGTGTGAAGGTCGTTCCCAGGGTAAAAGGCTAAGCAAATACAGCAGAGCCTTCGGTCTTTATGTTAACTCCAGTCAGGTGATGGTCTGGTAGACACTATTCTGTTATGCTTGTCAAAAGTTATCCACACTGCATTGCCAGAAATGATATCACTTCAGATCTACGAGGAGGGCGAGACCGGGGTCACAACAGTCACCAAATCCGCTTAGCTCTGACCTCGAGGATTAAGCCGAAAGCCTCTGGGAGCAATCAGCTGTTAATAATGACTAGATCGAGGCCTCCTCTGATGGCATTTGGTGGATAATGAGCATCTAAAGTCTCCATAAATTCTCTTTTGAGGAAAATCTGGATCTAAACTGTTGGGGCAACAAATCTCTGTTTAGTGTAATCTGAATGCTCAGATCTCATGAAAACATGCTCAGGTTACATAGAAGAAATGAGATTATGTTTTGCATAAAAAATAAAGCCTATTTTAGACCCATTAAAAAGATTTAGCTTTATGAGAATTCTTGAGAATTTATGAGAAGATTTCGCTTCATTTTTTATGAGAATTAAATTCTCATGCCTCCAGAGAGTTACATTTTCAATAGTAATACTTATAAGATTCGCTTTACTATAATATAAATTATATAAAATTATTTTAATAATTTATTATTTATTCCTTATCTTATTCTTTGGTTTGGGGGTGATACATTTAATATATTTATAAATAAAAAAATTATTTGATTTTGATTTGATTTATGTAAATAATAACATACATAATATAAACACGCACAAACACACACACTAATTAATACATATTTAAATATTTATTTAATTTTTAAATAAAGTTATTTTACTACATAATTATTATTTTGTATTTGTAGAATTTCTTATTTTATTTTTAGGTTTTGGGGTGATACATTTAATATAATTATTATAAATAAAACGTTTAAATAGTTTAGAAAACAGCAATAGATTAACAGACAGACGTCAAATCTATAAATCCACAAGATCACAGCGGTACCTGCGCTACTGAAGTCTGTGGGTTCAGCATTAGATTCCAGAAGGTTCTCCATAACACCCAGTGGAGCTGCTGGAAGAAAGAGCTGTTGTAGGTGATGGTGTGACATTTGGCTCTGATGTTGCTGTCTTTGACCCGGGTGATGCGTTCCAGCTCGGCTTTGATGACCCGTGCGTAACTGCAGTTTCTGTACTTGTCCACCAGCTGATCCTCAATACACTGCTGGCTACCGGCAGCCACTTCAAACTCCAAATCTGTCAATGATATCACACATGGTGTATAATGCAAGTTCATGTAAGTGATCACAATGCACCACTAATACAAAACCAGTGGTAGTTGAGTGTAAATGGCTATTAACTTGAAAGAAAAATGAGGAAAACCTCATATTGGCATTTTTGGGATTTTTTTTATATGATATATCACTCAACAAGCGAATCTGACTCCATTTAAATAGAAGTATAACCAAAGTACCTCCATTATTATGAATCTTTGTCACGTTGACCGCTGCGGAGCTCCCATTAATGACGTCCAAGAAGAAATCAGCTGGGTTATTATGAGCTTCACATGCATATCCTAAGATATCATTGAAAAAACAAAACACTGTTAAGTTTCATTCAAGTAGAGATGTTAGTATCTTAGAAGAAAGTGTCACCTCACAGTTCAGCTCTTTCAACCCTAGTTTTTTAAGCATATTTAAAAGCTTTTTAGGTTTCCGTATCGCTAAATAATGCGTACCAATGTTGGCGAAGTAGTCTAGAGCGTCTTGAGCGGGTCCGTGATAGACTTGTTTGCCGTTGGCCAGCAGGGTGAGGCTGTCGAAAAGCCGGTAGATGGTGTACCTCGGCTGATGAATGGACATGATGATGGTGCGTCCCTGACCGGCCATTCTGAAAACAAACACACAACAATGTTGAGACAGTAAAACAACATCACTAAGATCATATCTACACTACTGCTCAAAAATTTGGGGTCAGTAAGATTTTATTTTATATCAAAAATATAAAACAACATTGAAAAGAAATATATTCAAATAGAAAAAGGTTATTTTAAATTGTAATAATATTTCACAATATTACCGTTTCTGTATTTTTGACCAAATAAATGCAGCTTTATTTTTGAAAGACTCTTTCAAAAACATTACAAAATCTTCCTGACCCCAAACTTTTGAATGGTAGTGTATGTGATAACTTGCATATCTCAGAAATGGGCACTGAAAGCACAGAAGCGCAACCAAAGGATTCTTTCACCGAATACTTTTTTATTTTATGACAATGAATGGATGTTTTGAATATACAGGCCTCTTCAGCAGCAGAAGGACAGAATGAGCTGTACTAGCATCCAACCCGGTGGTGGGCTCGTCCAGAAACAGCACAGAGGGGTCTATGATCAGCTCCATCCCAATGCTGGTCCTCTTCCTCTCTCCACCTGAGATCCCTCGGATAAGCTGCGTGCCCACCTATACAGACACACGTGCACACTTATGGTCTACATCTTTTGTAGAGACTACATGGAATATTAGTTAGACTGCAGAAGTCATTTTCAGTTGAATTTGGGGAAACCGCTTGAAAAATTTGATGTGTTGAGCTATTTCAATAACTTTTGTTTGATTTGGTCAATGCAAACAGCTGAAAGCCTTTAAATTTTGCCAATAAACCTGATTTGCAATGGGGGTCAAATAATTTCGATTACAACTATATATCAATTTTAACCAAAAATATTTATGTTGGATAATAAAAAAATGTTTCAGAACTTTTATATGTTCAACTACCTAGTATTAGTTCATTTTTATCTTTTAAAGAAGTAACAGTTTTCTGATAGTATTTGCATATTTGTATCCTTCCCTTGGGTCATTTTGATCGGGATTTGTTTGTTGTTTCAAATTAAGTGTTCATCCAAGGGGTCCAAGACCACATGACTTTTGTCGCACTTGAACCACAAATACACACTTTTTTATTTTATGAATTCAAGGAGTTTTGTGGTTGAAATTTAAAAAGGTAACAAATCCTTCCCTCGCGGGTCAATTTGACCCCCATAGGAATGAATGGAATGGGAGGAATGCTTCAGTACACATTTAAAAACCTAAAAATGCTCAAAATTCAAACTAAAAATGCTAAAACTTAACCAAAAAATTATTTTATAATGTTTACATGTGTATCTGAATGCATACTGAATCGAATTGACTTTAGGACCCACCGGAACAGCTCATTTCCCTTTAAATAGAGCTATAAGGCCATATAGTGCCTAGAGTCATGAACTATCATGTTATATAATTTTTTTCCCACAAGAGGTCGGCAAAGACACCCAATGTAAGATATTTTGAGCTGAATTAAAAGGTTTATGCAGGAAATAGTGAGTTATTTTGAATTTAAGTTAAAAGAATGTGAGGAAAGAGCTTAAATTACTATTTATTTATTATGTATTGTTCAAATCTAGCAATTTAACGGTAAATAAAAAAATAAAAAAAAATAAAAAAATTGCATTAAAAAATATTATCAAAATGAAATAAATTAAGCTATCTGGACAAAAAATAAAATTAATTAATTAATTAATTAATTAAGTATAATTTTAGGGCTTCAGGTAATTTTGACCCACGAGGGAAGGATTTGTTAAAGAACGTGAGTAAGCAAGTAAACTTGACATAGCTAATTAAGCCTGGACAAGAAACGCTATTTCACCTTTGCATCTGCGACTTTGTTGAGGCCCAGCTCTGAGATGAGGTGGTTAACTCTCGCCTCCTTCTCCCTCGGACTGACTCGGGAAGACAAACGCAGTGCAGCCGAGAAACGGAGGTTCTCTCTCACCGTTAGAGTGCCCATCACAATGTCATCCTTAACATATACACACATAATGTAGGCTATTGCTAGGAAACTCTATGCTGAATCCCAATATCCCATTCCTACACCTTATAAGCATTTAAGCATAAAAAGGCTTTTAAGAGACTCATTTTAGTCTCATATATAGAGCTCATATGATGCATGCATTGTACCTGGACAACATAACCAGAAAGACATTTGAAATTAGGAGGCTGTAGGGCTCCATTGATGAGCACTTCTCCAGAAAGACCTGCAGGATCCTTCCTGGCTGCAA
This sequence comes from Squalius cephalus, assembly GCF_949319135.1. Taxonomy (NCBI): domain Eukaryota; kingdom Metazoa; phylum Chordata; class Actinopteri; order Cypriniformes; family Leuciscidae; genus Squalius; species Squalius cephalus. The sequence goes on from NC_137123.1 coordinate 20,376,210, forward strand.
GTACATCCAAAAACCTGAGAGATAGAGAGAAAAAGGATGTTAACGTTACATTGGCATTGATTTGATTCCGTATTCCTGGAGGAAACTGTCAGGAAAGATACTCCAAAAGCTTGTTAAACCAAAAATAATCTCCCCTTCAATCCGGAATCCATTTGGCACTGATATCTTATTAAGATGCGAATTCGTCAAATATGTACTCACGAAGATTTGCCACTTCCCGTAGGACCCAAAATAGCATTTAAACCAGGTCTCATGATCCCACTGAAAAGGGAGATAAAAATGAGATTATGTTCATGTCACTTGCTATTGAATTCATCAGGCCCGGTGGAAAAACTTATTGCACAGATGTTGTTGCGCTAGTCTAAAAGAAGTAGAGCGCCATCACGGCTAAATGCTGCTCATCTAAGCAATGAATCTAATTGTCATTCAATTCCTGACATTTAAGAGATCTTAAATGGTTATCAAACTATAACACAGTTAAAACTAGGTCATGGTGATGCCGAGACCCGCAGTTAAACCGGGTTTTTCATTTGGTCAAGATCACACTTGACTGCATTTAACCCTGGTGGGTTTGCAAGCCAAGAGATCAAGAGATTAGACTCACAAACCCATTCATAATATCATATAATTGACACTAACTCTATAGAGAGAATGTCCAAAGGAGCTATGCACTTGGTTCTGGGAAATGTCAAGCTCATTTAATGCTTTAAGGAAAAGCATTCTGGTTTTCTGCTATCCATTGTTCTGGTGAACACACATGTAATGCAGCACATGTAAAGGTGAAAAGGTTTTGTAAAGCCTCATGCCATTGGATAATCTACTGAAGTTCTTATGAAGCCAGAGAGAAAACCGTTTAAAGTTACTGCGCTGTCGTAAGAGAACAATTGTTAAGATCCATATGATGCCACTAAATTTTTTTTTGTTTTTTTCCCACACATTTTGATGCTAAGGCCCCCCAAATATGATGATCACCTTGTGAATCAAATATATATGCATTTATTCATATTTATGCATTCATTTATATACAAGCTATGAATTAAATACAAGATGTTCTAGAATGCCTGTACATGGCAAGGAAAGATTTTATTTCTTACGACTATAAACTAGGCTGTCATAAAAAACCACAATGCATCTAATGATTTCTAACCAGTGTTTCAAAAGCAGAACAATGGAAATAATACAACTACTAGTAAGTTATCTTTTTTTTTTCTGAATTTTTTCAGATGCCCCAGCACTCGTTTGAAAACTCCTGCCATAGGAGAACCTTTTAAAATTCCTATATCATCATAGAAGATGTTGAAGTTCTTTTAAATTTAAATTAAATTGCCATTTTAAATTGTGAATTTTATGAATTTTAAATTCCTATGATGCAATAACCACAATAAATGCAATAAATGCTTAACCTGAAAAAGATGTTGCCAAAACTCAACAGAGGACGATCTTTAAACAAATTAAAGCGACTAAATGAGCCCTGATCTGAATTATTATGACCTCTCTCTCTCTCTCTGTGCATGAGATCGACTCACTTGAGGTCTACCAGAATCTCTTTCTGGACTGTTGTCCTCTTGCAGATGGGTCCGCTCTTCTGATCTACTCTATAACAGATGCTATGGAAGCTGACAGTGGCTCCATGCTGCTTTTTCACGGGCCCCATGGCAATGATCTTTGACAAAGACATCCCATTTCTGCCCGTCTCTTCACTGATTTGATCATGCTCAAAGACAACATTGTCAGTCATCTTCTGCCAGGTTTTCTCCCTAAAAAGACAAACACAATATGAATAAGAGAAGAAGTGTACATTATCTAGCATCAGGACTATACATTATCCCTCAGAAATTCGTAACAGAATTTAGTGAGTTTAAGAGTTACTGTTACGCTATTTTCAGAATAATAATGCTTAAATGTTCAATACGTTTTTTTGTAGCCTAGACTTTAAGGCATGTCTATAGAGAAACTTTCAGAAATAAAACTATGAGACAATCAGTCCCGGTCTCTCCATATGTAGCTTTCATTTCTTATATTCCAATGTATCGTGTATGAAATTGAAATGGCTATATCATTTATATCAATATGCGATTTTATATAATATCTGGTCTTTTTATTAAATTAGCCATTATTTAAAAACATACATATTTGATTAATACAATGTGGCTGTAACACTTTATCAGCATAATTTTTCACTTGTCAGTTACATATTATAAGCACAAACAGGTTACAGTAGCATAAACATCCGCAGCCTTCAATCTACAGTATTAATATAACATCAGTGAAACATTAAAGAAAGATGCTTACCCTCCTCTCGCTGCTGCAGTGACCGCTGGATGTCTGAAAGGGTTTAAGCTGTTTAAGTATCCGATGGGAAAAATCCAAATCTGACTTGAGGCGGTGAAGCAGAGATCTTATATAGATGGAGCAGAGGGTGGGATTCAGTCACGGGCATCATCAGCGCTTAAACCTGAACATTTTCCTGTATTACATTTACTGGGACACAATAATATAACATGTTAAATTATTCACATTGCAGCAGGACATTTGTTCAAACTTAAGTTCACAGGCCTACTAAAATATATGCTTTTAGAAGTAAGCCAATTAGAAAAAAAGAAGCAGCAAGAATCAATAATTGTGGTGCCTAATACCATGAGAAATGTGATGCACAACAACACTACTTTTAATGGATCCAATTAGATTTGACAGCATCAGTATTTAAACACACATAAAAAAAAAAAAGTTGAACCAAAGGAGATGTTTCTGGTGAAACTTTATTCACAGCTGCATTGTACTTTACAATAAACTGCATATCAATAATAGCAAAGTTAGGTCCATATATTTAGAGCAGGAAACACTTGTAGTTGTTTTACAGATTGTTCTAGGCAAAATCCACAGTTGTGTTAACACCGAATGTAATACATTCTGACAGAAACATAATAACTGAAGAACAGCACATATGAAAAGAAACAAGACGCCTATCGTACTGGAAGCGCTTTTGGACCTTACAGAGGAAGACATGAAAGAAAAAAAAAAAAAAGGCTGTTAATAGTCTAAAATGAGAGGAAATTCTGAATGAGAATGAAATGAGTGTTAATGCCGAAATCAATACATGAAGAAATAGCACTGGAATACGAAGCCTGAACCGAGATGCCGACTTGCTGAGGTCACGTGTGTATGGCTCTACAAACAAAATTCTGGACATCAGAGATCATGACAGGAGATTTTTCAGCAGAATGTCTGCAATTACAACAATCATGTCAGAGGATGAATGAATGAATGAATGAATGAATGAATGAATGAATGAATGAATGAATGAATGAATGAATGAATGAATGAATGAATGAATGAATGCTCACTTCTCTCCTGTAACTAGGAGACTTTAGAAGAAAAGATGTATTTAGGTATAACATCTATACATTCACATATACCATAAAGTTAAATGTCCATCATATACATTATATAAATAAAATAAAATCACCATCTGCACTTTGATCTATGCACTGTAGGGAAACCACTGAAGTGTACAATCTGAATAAAAATAGTTTGTCTGGTAACACTAAACAAGCACACGTCACAGTTTAAAACTTTAGTTATCAACCTAAAGTTGAGTTCCTCACCAGAATAACTCAAGCATGTGAAATAAGAACAGACGTTTATGGACAAGGCACAGAAAAACCATCGATTTGTTCACACAATGGTCCTCAAGTTGGGTTGCGGATTCCATTTGGTAGTAATATTTCTTAGTGTAGCTTTAAAATTGCTGGTTGTTAAGCTGGAAGAAGTTTATTCACACTAATAATAGGAGACAGAGTTATAGAAACGTGTGCTTGCACAAGGAATAGGAGTTCATATTTCAGTACACACAGTAGTCTAACTGTGAATATGGGCTTATTAATACGCACAGCCATCAGACAAAGACTGTAGACTACAGAAATGTGGTTCTGCGCGTCACTCAACACTACAAAGAGTCATGAAGGTTAAAAAAAACAATGGAACCTCCTAAAATCTGAAAGTGCTTGACATTCCTGTTGTGACATTAAAATGTGACGGGTGTTGATTCCACTATGGCAAGGCAAACTATTCTAAAGTATTGTATCTGCGAAAGTGAAAACCAGAACTGAGGTAACTCAGTTTTTCATTTTTAAAACAAAGAAAACCTCAAAGCTCAGGAAAAATGTAACACCGTCTCAGACATTAATTCAATGCTTCTTTTGCTTCCCTAGGCTAAATAGCTTAGAATCATTCTGATGAGAGAAATCAACTCCAAAACCACATTAAATGTGGGTTCTGGCTTTAACTGTCTTTTTTGAGGTGATCCTCACAGGATGGATAAGGAGAATATTGCACATTGTTCAGCTCAGATTAGTGAGTCGATTTTGTGTATCACTTATACCATCAGTGTCTTGAGTTATTTTTTGCTTAGGCCCAGCGGCCACTGGAGACGAAACTGCGACTGAAGGAGAAGCTCACGTCAGAGCTTTTGTGTTTGCCCCAGGCACCGAACGGCACCACAATGATAGTGCTGTTGTCTTCAGATCCATACTGAAGAGCCTGAGAGAGACAGAAAAGAACCAATTAACTTACTACGAATCGTACGCATGTTTAAACCTGCTGCATTCACAACAGAGACAAGAATAAATGAGAAGAATACTGGGACATTACAGGGCCGATCGATCATGAAAACGATGATCGGTGTGACTTAGTTGTGTTATGAAGCGACAAGAATACTTTTTGTGTGCAAAAAAACTAAAATAACAACTTTATTCAACAATTTCTTCTCTTCCGTGTCAGTCTCTGACACACAAAAAGTATTCTCGTCGCTTCATAACATTAAGGTTGAACCACTGGACTCTCAAGGATTATTTTAACCATGTCTTTACTATGGCCTTGAAAGTGGTAATAACATTGCGGTATATGGGGGGGGTCAGAAAGCTCATGGTTTTCATCAAAAATATCTTTTGTGTTCCAAAGATGAACAAAGGCCTTACAGGTTTGGAACGACATGAAATACATTTTTGAACGAACTAACCCTTTAATGGTGGATGTTGGATTATTTGACTCACTTGTTCAGATATGCGCTGTGCGGCCTCTTTAGGGTCGTTGCATTGGTTAATGACGTCACAGATCTCCTGACTGTTCATGATGAAGTTGATGCCATCAGTAGTGAGTGCCAGGAAAGCATCATGGACGTGATGCAACTGACAACACAGATACACTTAAATCAATACTATTGTATATTAAGTATTTACATTATTTTAAAATAATTTATATCATTTGAAAATGATATAGAAAGAGAAAAAGAAGACATTTTCAGTATATTTAAAGTGAATACAAAAAAAAAGCTCTCACTGAAACTCTCTTAGTCTCTGGTTCTGCGATGACACCTGACGTTTTTAGGTCGAAATCTCCAATGCTGCGTGTCATGGCCAGTCTGCCGTTGACATTAGGCTGACCCAAACTATTCCACGTAATAAAACCTCCAGTCCTCCGTATCCTTCAGAAACAAACATGTTGATCAAAAGAAGTGCTCTCACAGTGCCTCAATCTGCTTGGAGAAACTAGTGCTCCCAGGCAAACTGTACCTCTCTTTTTCATCCTTCCTCTCAGGTGTGTGATCCACAGTGAGTTTGAGGGCCTTGCCTTTACGGCACAGCATGGCACGGCTGTCCCCCACACTGCCCACCACCAGCTCGATCCCATCTCTCAGCAGAGCCACTGTGGCTGTGGTCCCTGCACTCAACAGAGAGGCTGTAACACACCAGAGAGCGAGGCAGAATGGTTAGTTGTGATGCATTTAAAGTCACTGATACAGAATAATACGCAATAGTGAGTTTTTGTACAATTTTTTTTAATCACACACACAGAATTTAAAAAGCTTTAATTCTTAGTCCTGTTCTGAGAATTGCACATAATTCTAGTGTACTGTATTACACAATACTGTGCATATTTGATAAATATGTATGCAATGCTTTGGTACACAAGCTTTTGATAAAAACCGAAACCGAAACAAAAAAGAGGGAGATTCCAAATCAGATGATGCACTGGATTGGTCAAGGCAACCAGGTTGTGTCTTTTTGACTAGCAATGGCACATATGACAGTAAACACCATTATTTAAGCAAAACACCTTGCTTGGTTTACAAAAATTCATTAATAGCATAAAAGCAAACAGCTTTTCTTCAATGAAAATTACTTTGTTCTCCCACAGTAAATATCTTGTGCTTTTTTTTTCTACAACATCAAATAAAACTAGAGTTATCCATACACAGAACACAACAACTAACCAATCATTTTCCAGCAACCAACACATGTGAAGAAGACAGAGCACAGTAAAGGAGAGATAAGAGAGAAAGACAGAAAGGAAAAGAGAGAGAGAAAGGTCAGGAACCTTCCAGAAGTCCACGCAAGGACCCGCTGGAGCAATCTAGCCCTCCGGCCTCCAAAAAGGTAGTGCAGAGCTGCAGCTCTTATAGGGGGTAAGCTGGGTCCGCGGCTGTTGTAGATATAACACGCACACACAAAGGGCAAGATTGGACATGTCACGCAGCAGGCCACACTAGTGGGCCGCACACTACATGAATAAGATGGGCCTGGCATTATCGTACTTATTCTAACAGCATTTAATATCCTTATCAACACACATGAATCTAACAAAGACTACTTTAAAGAAAAATGGCAAAACCCTACTTTTAAATATGCATTAATATTATATACTGGGGGTGGGAATCGAATGTAATATTTGATACTATTTCAGGTCAAAGAGTCACGATGTTGTTTGAAATAATTTCTTATGCATTTTGGTTTTTCACTGAATGCAAACCTTTATCAAGTTAAAGGGTTAGTTTACCCAAAAATGAAAATTCTGTCAGTAATTACTCACCCTCATGTTGTTCCAACCCCGTAAGACCTTCGTTCATCTTCGGAACACAAATTAAGATATTTTTGATTAAATCTGAGAGTTGTCTAACTCCTCCATAGGCTTCTAAGGGACTGAAACTTGCTGGCCCAGAAAATGTATTAAAGAGATCGTTAATATAGTCCAAGTGACTCCAGTGGCTCAATCTTAAGTTTATAAAGCGACGAGAATACTTTTTGTGCGCAAAAACAAACAAAAATAACGACTTTATTCCACTTTTCATTTCCTTCTCTCTGGGCCTCGAGTCTTTTCACGTAGTGTTTAAGCGTAGCGCTTCTGTGTTGCACGTCACCACGTAGGCTCACTATTGGCCGACGCTGGTCATGTGTTATTAGTCGTTATTTTTGTTTATTTTTGCTCACAAAAAGTATTCTCGTCGCTTTATAAACTTAAGATTGAGCCACTGGAGTCACTTGGACTATATTAACGATCTCTTTAATACATTTTCTGGGCCAGCAAGTTTCAGTCCCTTAGAAGCCTATGGAGGAGTTAGACAACTCTCAGATTTAATCAAAAATATCTTAATTTGTGTTCCGAAGATGAACGAAGGTCTTACGGGGTTGGAACAACATGAGGGTGAGTAATTACTGACAGAATTTTTATTTTTGGGTGAACTAACCCTTTAAGGTACCTTGTAGAGCCCGACCGATATATCGGCAGGCCGATATTATCGGCCGATATTAGGCATTTTCAAAACTATCGGTATCGGCATTTATAACGGCCGATAAATGAATATTTCAAAAATAAAATAAAAACGGACGAAACACCCTTCAACCATGTTATGAGTGTTGGCGTTGTATAGTTTGTCCACCAGAGGGCACTCTACACCGTCCCTGTTGGCAACACTCGTGTATAACGCGCCACACATTCTGCAACCTGCTGATCCAGCCAGAGTCGGGCAGAGAGAACCGCGAGTGAGATCATCGGTGAAGTGTGTTCATGGTGAGTTGGTAACGACTCACGAGACATACATTGCTTGAATAACAATTAAAAGAACATCCCTATCAGTTCTCTTAACTCAAATAAGGATGACAAAATTCGTGACTCATGTCCAGTTTTGCTGCGGTTAAATAAGCCGAGAGTGAAGCGGAACAACGCGACGTAGGCTATATTCACATAAAATGTTAACACTGCAGTTCACAAAAGTTCATAATGTGCATGTGCTTTAATGCTTTGTCGGTTAAACATTTAATTTTAAATGCTGATGCGCTGTTCTAACGTGTGCGTTTCTCAGCGCGTACATGTGAAGCTCACATGCACTAAAAGCCTTTCTACCAGCGCCTGGATACTGGACTAAGTTATCTTTCGAGTATTATTGTGCTAATACTGTTAAATACACACAAGATTTACATAAAGTCGGTTGTCTAAAGTGAAGGCAAAATTGAGAGAAAATCTGCTTGTCAAATGCGTGTACATTAGACGTGTCGTGCTCAGCTCTTAAAGAGACAGTAGCAATTGTAAACACATTGCCGCTTGTCCTTAAAGGGATAGTTCACCCAATAATAAAAATGATCTCATTATTTACTCTAATGTTGTTCCAACTGTATTAATTTCCTTCTAATATTTTTCTAATATTAATAGTTTGAAGAATGTGGGTAACCAAACAGTAGCTGGTCCCCATTGACTTCCAAAGGAGAAAAATATACTATGGAAGTCACTGGGGTACATCAACTGTTTGGTTACCCACATTCATCCAAATAACTTATTTTCAACAGAAGATAAAAACAACTTGAGAGAGTAAATTATGACAATTTGAATTTGTTGTCATTTTGAATGTGAAATTGTTGTTTTTGTTCAAAGGACTAAACATTTAGTCTTAAAAAAAAATCTTAAGTTTGTATTTTTATACATTTTATTTATCAGAACTTTAATATATTTTGATGTTCCTCTGTTCTGTTGTGACAATAAAAGAAACAAGTTTCTTTTTAAAATGCATTATCATATTATTTTAGTTAAAACTCATAAATAACTACAAATAACTAATGTTAGGGAAATTTGTTAGTGTTTTGTTGCGCGTTTCTGAAAAAAAATAAAAAATATCGTCCGATATATCGGAATATCGGATTTTAAAAACAACAAATATTTGTACCGGTATCGGCCTTCAAAATCCTTTATCGGTCGGGCTCTAGTACCCATCAAAAGTTTGTACACACCAATTGTAAAGTGTGTCCAAACTTACTGTACTATAATACACATAAATAATATTGCTACTGTATTATAATATACACAAATAATATCGGCCGATATATCGGTATCTGGCTTTTTTTTATCGGTATCAGCGTCGGCGCCCAAAAATCCATATCGGTCGGGCTCTAGTACCTTGTAGGCAACAATAATAAAATAAATGAGTAGGGCTGTCGCTAACGATTATTTTGGTAACCGAGTAATCGGTCGATTATTTTGACGAATATTCGAGTAATCTAATATTTTTTCGTGGTAATAAAAATAGACCTAAGCGAAGACCTAAGCCTTTAAAGACTTATAATACATATATAATAACAATGAGGCAATAATATTTGGTTCAAATAAAGTATCAAAAGCAAGTAATCATATGGTTTTACAGAATAACACTGTTAAAATACATAATATAAACAATAATTGTCTGTACATTATGTATTATAACAAAAGCCTGCAGAGAGCGCCAACGGCCTGTGTTGTCACACTTTACAACAGATAAAATCCATGTTTAATACTCGCCAAATGACATTTAACTCAAATGTTTACTTAATCTTTATTATTTGTCCACTTCTTTACGATAGAAATGCTACAGCCACTGTAATTTCTTGAACAAGAACATGTGGGCATCAAAACATGCAAACTCAGTGCAAGGGTTTAAACTTCTATTTTGAAATCGTAATGAACGTTTTATTGGGGTATATAAATGATTCACCTTACAAATTTGATGAAACGGTGCACATTGCATTCCCAGATGAACGTCATAAGCCAAACAAACTCACAGGATATGCTGAGATGCAGTTTGAGACATGCTCGACGCATGTAAATGATAACAGTTCAAGTGGAGCAGCATTGTGACGGAGCCGCTCTGAGATGCACGTACACGCGTTTAAATTATATGATAGTTGGGATTTTCTTTAAGACGTTGTAAACTAAAGCTTGAGACTTTTGCCTGTCAAATTTATCTGAAAGCTCGTGTATGTTTGTTTGCACAAGCCGCACAACGTAAACACCATTTTGTGGCATATATATGCCACTGCAAACACGTCCTCCAAACCACAGTTTTAGTCAATGCATTGTCAATGCATCTAGGAATTTATTTACCCACCCCTAGTATATACAAGTGCTATCTTTATGTTAGGAAGGACGCATTTTACAGAGCCAAAGAGAAGTCTGTGAACTATCACAAGAAGATTATACAGGCTTTCAATGCTCTGCATTAGGGATCAGTTTGTTTTATTAAACAAAAATATTTCTTTAGTCTACATCGTCATGTTCTGTTCACAAACGTCAATTTGGCTCTGTTACATGTATACCTGATGCATCAAAGCAATACTTATGAATTAAGACTCTAAAACTGAGCTGAGGGACTACAGAGTATTATTCATGTAACATGCATGCTTTCAAAAAAGAATAAATCAGTGAAATAGGACCTACCATCTGCACTGAAGTGAAGATGCCTGGCTAACGATTTGTCCAGCTCAAGAAATGCCCTGGTTAAAACTAACTCCAAGTTATTCTCCTCCTCTGCAATATCTCTGAAACAAAAATCACCAAATGCAACATAAATGGTTAGTTATCCTAAAACACAGATTCCAAAGCCCATCTCCTAAAGGAAATCTCTGAAGTTTTATGTTACTAAACACACGGCTTGAGCCTCTATGTGAGCACAAACGTGAGTTTTTCTTGTAGCCGGATGCATTTTCGTGACAACAAAACTGGTGAAAAGGGATATTAAATGACTGATCCTTACTTAATATGCTTCTCCATGTTCTTGTGGCAGAATTCAGCAGCCGCTGCACCCCCGTGTCCATCAAAAACTGCAAAGTACATTATGTTGTCCGTCATCTGCGATAGTTGAAAGCGGTCTTCGTTCTCCTTCCGCTGACCAATCAGCGAGGCACAGCCGACCTTGGTCAGGCTAACTTTGGGAATGAGTTTACCATAGCGGATGCTTGGCGGAAGCATGATGGGTTCATCGATGCGGTTGTCCCAGATCCCGAAGGAGTCCCAGGTAGTCGGTTGGCCACTGCTGTCTGGATCAAAGCGGGAGTTACTGCACAGAGGAGATGACGGAGTGTGTAGAGACCGTCTCGGGTCTTCCTGATGGGCGCTGGTCAGGCCGAGGGCGGCCCTGCTGCAGACACGGGACCCGCTGAGCGTGGCATATCGCATGAGAAGAGCCACTGACATACTCCGTGGCTGGACACCAGACTTATGGAATAGGTGGGAAGAGTCCGAAACAAATGGACGCAAAATATGCTTCGAAATTCAGTGCAGAAAGTGTGTCTTGAAGAATCTACAGTCACCAGGAGTTCTCTGAAAAACAAGGAGGAAATGAACAAATGAATGACTTGCCTCAGGGCTTGTTTATCCCTAGATTAACATACTATGACATGCAGCACATACCTTTTTCAGATGTGTTTCAAAACATTAGCAAGATGCCAACACAGACAGCACTTTTTAGGCACCTATGATTTCCAAAAAAAGCTATTTAGCTGGGCAGCTCAATAGGTTTTTTGATACATAGCCTTTGTTTTAAAACTAAATATCATGTTTACAGCCCCTCCCACTTAAGTCATTCAATAAAAAACTGTATAATACATGCCCAAAAATGCTGCCTATGTAGTCAGCTCGTTAGGTTATAAGACAGCCTTTGTTTAAACACTAAACAGCGTGTTTACTGCCTGTCCCAATGGAGTCATTCAGTAACAAGGTTATACGCAAATGTGCCCCACCCCCTATTTAATTCACACAATATGTAATAGATTATATAGACATAACCTGTTTCTAAGCCAGATTCTAAGCCAACATAAATACATTCATATTAAGGAAAATAACCCAAATAAGACACATGGGCAAATAATCAAGTTAAAAATGAAAAGAGTGTAAATAAACATGACGCAACACTCCGCTTATATAACAGCATGTTAGCAATGCTTTCAAACAGCTCGTTAGGGACGTTTTAAACATACCTAGTAACGCAACATTTGATAAACTGATATAAATTATACCAGAAGAAGCTTATTAATGATAAAATTAAACACAACAAGCAAAATGGAGATGAATCCTCGAGCTTTTCGACGCTCGAGCTGCTAGCAAAAACGGATTCCGCGACAACAAAACGAGAACATTGTATCATTTCTAGATTTTATTTACTACCTACCTTCAAATTGTGTGATAACAATAAATTTGGATTTGTTTTTGTTTATTCTAACGACTTGTATATGTAATATTCAGTCGGTCATTCCTTCTCAGAGTCGTTTCAGCTCAGCTCTACACCGACCGCCTCTGAAGGAAAATTCCTGAGAACCAATCAGATCCCTCCGTTTCGTCGGTGGGGTTCAATCAGTTGATTGGCCAGATTTCTGTGATTGACATGGATCTAAACCAATGATTTAGGAGAAACAGTAGTTTGGCACTGGAATCATGTAAAATAGCGAACTGTTTAAAAATTATTCACACACCGCCTCAACTTGATCGTACACAGACAGACCTAGCGTGTTTATGTGTTAAATATGTATCGACATGTAGATCTTGATGTAGGATATGTATGATGTCGTACAGAATCGATTCATCACCATTCATTTTCGTTGCATGAAAATAGATTGAATGTTGACTTTTGTGAGTTTTTAGTATATTATATTTTAACAAACAACTTCTTTAGTGCCTCCGTGGAAGAAATGAAGTTATACTGGTTTCGGACAACACGAGAGAAAAATACACTGAATATTATTTTTTGGTTGAAATATCCCTTTAAGTTTTTGTTTCGTTTTCCAATGAACTTTCCTCATCCCTCAACTATGTTTTCTTTGTTGTCCATTGGGCTAATCCCTCAATTGAAAACATGAGATTCCCAAACAGTTTCACTTTAGTGGGAAATCGACAGGTTTCGTTTAGGCTGAAACAGCGTGTTGGCTTGCCGTTTAATAACTGTAACTTAGTTCAGTCGGCTAAGCTTTCATCCGGTTCACATTATGGACAAATCTGATGCAGGGGCGACTACTGTGAGCCGGTATGTTTATGTAGGCAAACCAGTATAAATTACCATGAATGATAATAACAACAAATCTGACAGATTGTCTTTTCTCTGCAGTCCTCTTAAAGGTCTGGAAAACAGGCAGGTGATTCAGATCGCTTGTGGAGACCAGCATTCAATGGCACTAACCAAAGGTATTCACAACCATTTCATCTACCAGCTGATGTTTTGTTTTAATCTTTTGACTTCTTATGATTGACATGAATTGATAGGCATTTGAGTGTGGATATACAGAGCTGTTGTTGGTCTTTCAGATGGTCAGCTGTTCGTATGGGGTGATAACACTCACGGTCAGCTGGGTTTGGAGAAAGAACAGCCCAGCTCTCTGTCAGCTCAACCCGTGAAGAGTCTGTGTGGGATCCCACTGGCTCAGATCAGCGCTGGAGGAGACCACAGCTTTGTGTTGTCTCTCTCTGGAGTCGTGTTCGGATGGGGAAAGAACTCGGCAGGACAGCTGGGCCTCGGAGACACTACAGGTCTGAATCTTTCATCATGTAACATATAATCATCATGTCATATAAAAGCATATATAAATGCACTACATTTGTGCAATACTGTGTCAAATGTACATTAAGCACAAGTGATGAATTTACTGTTTTTCCACCACAGACAGACTCGTCCCAACGGTTGTAAATAGTCTGAACCGAAAGAAAACTGTGTCCATCTCATGTGGAGGGGAACACACTGCCACTCTATCAAAGGTCGCTCGTAATATATTATATAGCCTATTCATGTTTTTGATATTAGATAAGAGGATTCAACAAGCTTGACAGAAAATGTAGTGAATAGTTTATGTTTCAGGGCGGCACAGTATTCACATTTGGATCAGGAGGTTTTGGCCAGCTTGGGCACAACTCATTTGAAGACGAACATCATCCGCGGGTGGTTGCTGAACTTTGGGGATCTAAAGTGTCACAGGTCACATGTGGGAGGTAAACTAGACTTTTCATAAGCAATCAGTGTTTATATGCTGTTTATATGCACACTGAACCTTTTTTATCTATCATGCAGCACATAATGATAATTCCTTTTAAAGTTTTTGAATGGTTCAGTTCAGTAATTCATTCTCTTCTTGAATAAAGACGTCACACACTCGTATCAGTCGAATCGTCAAAGCTGATCTATTCATTTGGGAAGCTGGGAAATGGAGAAATGATCAAGCAGTCTGTGCCTTTCCCTGTGGATCTGTCAAATGGTAAATAAAAAATGATCTTTTAACTGTAGGTTATTTTGTTATAAATATTGTTTTACTCATTATGTTGCTCTGAACTGTAAACGAAATGTTTGTTGCACACAGAATGTGATCATGAATATACATTTGAAAAACACGTCGCTGGGGAGAATCATTCCTTTGCCTTGTTTTTCAAAGTAAGACAGGCAGTTTTCATTCATAAATATAAAATTATTGCTGCACTGTGATTACTTATATTTTACTTTTCTGTATTTTTTAGGAGCTTGAAAGTAAGCCAGAATCCAGTGACCAAGGGGTTTTGACATTAAATGACAGAATGATTGACCGATGGGTGTCTGGAAGTGATACATGGCCAACAATAAAGAAGTGAGTGTTTGGCTTAGCTTCTGTTCATGTGATTTCTCATGATATTGCTAAAAAAATCCAGTGTACAGCATTTGTGTACGCTCTTAAAATATTGTGAAAATGCATGTGGAGATGTGTCGTGAGTCGTGACCATAATGCATTTGTCCTTCTTTTTAAACTCGCTATTAAATAGCAGAAAAATCAGATAGTATTGATTTTATATAATGTTTAAACAGTTTAGTTTGTGAATCTTAGGATTCTTACTTTTTAATTTAAATATGTTGTGGCCTAATAATGTAATTGAGCATTAGTGCATATAAATGAACTAAAAAGTTTTGGTTTGTTTACAGGGAAATAAACACAGTGTTCTCCTCTGCTGCTTCTCTGAATGGAAGTTTCCTCAAAACAAGGTAAAATTAGGCAGTCTTATCTAGTCATTTCTGTGCCTAAAATCACTCCTTCCATCACAGATTTTATGTATGTTCTGTCTTTGTAGTTGTGATGAACATTATCAGACTTCTGCGGAGCATTGTGGATTGGATTTTGATCTGGTTAAAACATCCTTTGCAAAGTTATTAGAGAATAAAGGGTCGATAACAGAGGTAATGATGAATCCAATGTTAATAAAAAAAATGTTCATTACATTTTAAACTGCATGAGTGAGATACAGTTCATGGTTTTCCGTACCTCAGGTAGTGAAGGTAGTTCAACAGAAACTGCTGCCGGATCTGAATCCAAATCCAGCTGGTGTGGAAGCTCTGAGACTTTACCTTCTCCTCCCTGAGCTCATCAGAGGACTCCAGAAACAAAGACCTGAACTCACTGAAGCATTGGCCTCCAAAATCCTTCAGTTGAATCCAGCTGCTTGTACGGTGTTAGGTAAAGCTGGAGGACCATTTCAACCTTTGTGTTTTTTGGCCTTGTTTTATTTGCCTAAGTATTTGTATGATATATTCTCAGTGACGTACTGGTCCAAACTCCCCAACGATTGGCTCAAAGGCTTGTTGAAGTTGTTTCAGAAAGAATGTGCTGAGCTGATTGGCCAGATTTCTTGCGGTGAAACTGAGCATGACTTTACTAGACGCCTGCAGAACTTTTTGCAGGTCCTCCAGATGCTCTATAAGGTGCCTTTGTTAATCATTTGATCTCAAGATGAAATTTAACCTTATCATTGTATAATAATTGTTTATACTTTGTCTCTGTTGTGAAGGTCTGTTGTACTACCCACAATGACATCACAAACAGTGATTTCATCATTCATGAGATCAACGATCTCCTAGATACGGTGAGAACCAAATGGATACTTTTTTAATCTAGGGATAAAAAATATATATTTTTGGACAACAAACCAAAATACCAGAAATTTCTCTTTTTCTTTACATCATTAGCTGCAAGCCACTATGGCAGGCCTGTGTGAGAGGATTATGAGATTATGTTTCACAGAAGATTTACTTGACATGGTGAAATTGAAAGATTACTACTTTGTGAGTATTGAAGGCTTTTGTGTCATGATACTTACAAATATTTCAATGAGATTTGCATGACATTTTTAATGTTCTGTGTTCAATAATTGTAACAAATCTTAAAGTACTTCCATGGATTTTTCTTTCAGGGAATTATTGATATATTGGTCAAGTTCCCTTTTGCAGCTGACACCGTATCTAAACAGAGAATGTTTAGTGTAAGTCAGAGATGGATGTACATATGGCATACATACAGTACATATGCAAAATAATTAATTTTTAAGCAACAGTTACCCTCAAACCTGTATGATATTCTTTTTTTATGTGGGACACAAAGTACATTCTTAGGTGCTGTTTACACCTGGTATTACGATAAAACATTTTTTTACCCACCCATAGACCCTCCCCTCGACGAAATCAGGACAGAAGTGGTTGAAAGAGGACACAAGAGATGGATTAAAACACCAGGTGTTAACGGGAATGTGTCTCCCTCATCTTGTGATTCGATTGACCAACACATCTTAATACCAGGTGTAAACAGGGCCTTGTTGCTGTTCGAACGCTTTCAACCACGTGAGCATCTTCACTATGAAAGCAATCCGGTCGGATGCGTTGTCAACTCTGGAAGTGGTCGAAAGTGGACAAGCTCAAAACGTTTTAGACCCCGTTTAGACCTGTAAACGTTCTCCAAATATTCAGTGTTGGTTCTTGGAATGTAAAAAATATCCAGTTTTATTGGCGTTAGAGGAACGTGTTTTAGAAGGTATGATGTTCCTCAAACGTTCTTTCAAGATTAACAATTCAACATTCTAGGAACATTGATTTGTAACATTCCAAGAACATAAAAATGTCCAGTTTCCTGAATGTTAATAGGATGTTATTTGAAGGTTAGAATGAGTTTGCTGAAACATTCTTTCAATCATTCAATCACCTGCTGTGAACAAGCACTGAAAGAAAGAGAAATAAGAACACAGACAACAATTTTCGTCAGTCAAAGCCTTAAATGAAATCAACTGAAGATAAAACATTAAGGGCCCTATCTTGCACCCAGCGCAACTGACTTTGCACACTGACGCATTTATCATTCCTATTTTGCACCCGACGCACAGCGGACTTTTCCCTCCACAGACGCACGTCGGTAAATTAGGGAGTGAACTTGCGCTCCCGGGGGCGGTTCAGCGAAAAGAGGAGGCGTGTTCCGGCGCAAACCTTCCCTGGTGCTATTTTGTAGTTCCAGAAAACAATTCCGCCACTGACCAGGAAAAGCCTAGTCTAAACGCATCATTCAGATGCTATTTTAAGGGTGCATGCTTGGCCATAATGTAGCGTGTGCACAACGCCCATACACTTTGCTTCTCTCATCTACACAGACACAGCAGTTTCCATTTTTGCAAACCATACATAATTACAAGGAAAAATATTACCACACGAGGGAAATCATTGTGGTGTCCATGAAGATGTGAAAAAATAGGCATAAATCTATCTTACACATTTACCCAAATTATTATACGCCTGTTTAACCGTAGCTAATTTGGGTGGGTTTCTCCCATCCCCATACAATGTCACTTCTCTGTCTTTTACGGCCCTGACGAGAACGGCTGTGAACCACTCCTGGCGTGTGCCTGGTAAATCCGCCGTTATAATAGCAATCCGCCATGGAACAAGCGCACCTGCTCTTAAAGGGAATGTGAGATGACGCTGTGACTGGTTAATTTCACGTTACGCCCAAACCACACCTATGAGTAATGTAGCTACTTCAAACCCCATTTTAGATTTGCGTCGGGATCCGCCCACAAAGTTACTTGCGATTCGTGCTTGATACTTGCGTTTCAGATCGTTAAAATAGGGCCCTAAATCTCTCAAGATCTCAGCAGAGGAGGATTAAACAACTCCACAAACAGCATTACCAGCTTCACTTATTACTAACCGGATTGACATTATTTCTATCAGACGTCTACAGAAGTTCTTATTGAGAACTAACAGAGGTTTAAATGTTGATGAATGTTTGTTTCATCTTAGCTTTCACACAGTTTTGGATAATCTTACACAAATCACTTCAGTGTTATAAATGCTGTTTATCAAATCGGTTGACTTTATTACTTAATGCTCAAAAAACTGTTTCAATTATAAAAATATGCAAAACTACAGAAAAAGCAGTTGATTAAAACACTTTAAGGGAGTCACTTGACCATTGCAGCAGCCATGTTGATCTGCTTTATCAATGCAGAAATGTTTTCTGAAAACACCTGCAATGGCAGGAAAAAAAGTAACTTAAAGGGGTCATCGGATGCCCATTTTCCACAAGTTGGTATGATTCTTTAGGGTCTTCATGTAAAGTTTGTAACATACTTTGGTTAAAATTCCTCAATGGTTGTGTAAAACAACACCCTTTTACCTCCTCAAAAACAGCTCTGTTCACAGCGATCCGTTTCGGTGCTTGTCTCTTTAAATGATAATGAGCAACTGCTCACCCCACCACTCTCTTCCATGGGGGGTGTCGACACAAGACACTAAAGTGCTGCCTTGGCGGACAGTATACAAATGGCTGAGGGCGGAAATATGCTAATACGGGACAGTCCGTCAGTGGTCAGAGGTAGAGCATGAGCAATGTGACATCATTTTGCTCAGAAAATCCAAACGGCTTGATTATTGAGAGTGTTTAGACTTTTTTTTTATTATTAAAAAAAAGGAGCGAATGGATATTTTTCATTGTAGGGTGGTTGTGTCCGCACACTACAAAGACACATTTATATGCAAACACCTTATAAAAGTGAATTTTGCATCCAATGACCCCTTTAACAAGTATCAAGGGTCAAGAGCCCAACTAAAGTAAACGTTGATCACCATGATGGTAACGTCAAATGAAACAATTATTCATCAACATTTAAACCTCTGTTAGTTCTCAATAAGAAATTATGTGGACGTCTGACAGAAGTAAAGTAAATCCGGTTAGTAATAAGTGAAGCTGGTAATGCTGTTTGTGGAGTTGTTTAATCCTCCTCTGCTGAGATCTTGAGAGATTTAATGTTTTATCTTCAGTTGATTTCATCTAAGGCTGTGGCTGAAGAAAGTTGTAATTTGTGTTCTTATTTCTTACTTATTTCTTTCTAGTTTACACCTGTATTTTGTGTCGTCCACTTGTGATCCAATCGCCCAAAAACGCATCTTAATACCAGATGTAAACAGGGCCTTAGAAAAAAAGGTTCAATGGGGTTCAATTTTAAAGAACCCTTTATGCCAAGAAGGTTTTATAAGGAGAAATGTCTTAAATGATTGCATAATACTCTCAAGCTGTTTGATTCCTAACATATGGGAGCCTGTAAAAGGTTCTAAATATGAAGCGCCTGACGGAACCCTTATAGAACCTTTTCTTCTAATGCCGGAGACACACTTAACGACTAGCTGAAACATTAAAGACTGACTGAACGCACTTACAGACTGTTTCCAACAACTGCAGTAGATTTTAAACACTGACTGAACGCGACTTGGCGCTTTTGGGCATGAGCAGTCGTAAGTATCCAATTACATTCATAATCGGCCTTACAGTCGTTAAGTGAAATGCCTTTTTTTGGACCACACAATGAAGGTCAATGGGTATCAAAACTGTTTGGTTACCAGCATTATTCAGAATAGGCTTGTGTTCTGCAGAAAAAAAGGAAAGTCATACAAGTTTGGAATGACACAAGTGTGAGTAAATGATGACAGAATTTACATTTTTTGGTGGATTACCCCTTTAAAGCTAACATAATTTTACTCTTCTTAGTACTTGCAGAATGAGTGCATGGGGAGCTTTCCTGACCAAGAGATGCTCATGTTAAATGGCAACGTGTTGCGTGTAAACAGGGACTCACTGTTGACAGACACGCTAAAGTATCTCAAACAAAAAAAACACTCATTTTTAAATCTATTAGAGGTAAAAGAATTACAGAATTGAAATCAGAGTTGAAATGTCTGATATTGCATTTTACCTTTACAATGATGGAAACGTCTCCTGTACAGGTGGTGTTCATCGGGGAGAATGGAATAGATTGGAGGGGCTTATCAGCAGAATTCTTCTCCCTCCTTTCCAAGTCTCTTCTCAAATGGGAGAAAAAGTTGCTGGAGGTCCATGAGAATTCATTGGTTTGGTTCAATCCTGATGTAAGCTACACCAAACACTCCTTATTCCTAGGCTTCTTATGTGGTCTTCCATATCTCATATGTGCTACGATGTTTGTGTCTTTTCAGCGCACGCAGTGTAATAAGGATTTTTACTATCTTGGCGTTATCTGTGGAATGGCGCTGTACAACCATCATTACATGAACATCAACTTCCCACTGGCCTTGTTCAAGAAACTCCTCCAGCTGAGTCCCACTCTGAATGATCTGGAGGAACTGTCCCCTGTGGAGGCCAGGTAAACCATTCGATTTTACACATGCTAAGTTTACCAGTGCTTTTACAGAGCTGATCATGGTTTAATTGTATTTTATGAATCCCACATTAGAAGTTTGAAAAGCCTTCTCGAGGAAGATGAGGACGTCGTGGATATACTCTTTTTGGATTTCACAGTAATACAGTCTATATTCACTTGTATAAAAGTGTACACAGCTGTTGTTTAAATGCTTACATGAGCCATTTACCTCTTTCAGGTCAAAGGGCAAGAGCTCATTCCAAACGGAGATCAAATTCCAGTGACCAAAGTTAATAGGTAGTGTACCACTTGTTTAAAGGAACACTCCACCGTTTTTTGAAATAGGGCTTATTCACCTTCTTTCCTACATTTAGATCGGTGGGCAAATGCATTTTTGTCTCAGTGCATGGATTGTTTTAGTTTGACAGGGTTGGCACGAGCTTAGCTTAGCATAATGAATGGAATCCTTTGTTGCCAGCTAGCATGTCCTGAGTAAAAGTGATTAAAAAAAACCCACCTAATTACTTCTTGTGGCCTGCGTATTCACAACGAGTACAAATAGCGATGCAGATTAACACTAGACGATTTCCTAGGCAGATATTGACTTGGGACTATAAAGCACAGGCGCAGAGATATCACGCAACACATGAAATCCCACAACTTGTGAATACAGGTATAATATGGGTCGATCTATACATGCGTCATGTTTAAAATAATCACTTACTCTGTGGACAGCTGTCCATTTGGTCCATTCGGCGTAGGGCGTTTTTTCCAGTTCACTTTATCACACCGGGAAAAAAAATCGAGTACTGCAGGAATAATCGAGTACTGCAGGATTGATCAACGCTGTGGAATCCTCGGTAGCTGTGACACAACTGCGGGCACGCTCATCTTGATCTGACGCGTTGAGCCTGGTCATCGATGGCAGAAACTTGTCCCACTCGCCACAGCACAGACACTCTATTTCAGTCGGCATAGATTGGCATATTCCCCCACATTCACACACCACCAGTTCATGTTGGCTCTCATCCTCACGTCCTCAGGCTGTTGAGCGATCGTCCTCCTGTCGTTCTATTTCCAAAGCGCGCAGCTCTTCTTCTGAAAACTCTGGTTCATAGAGGTATGGTTCTGGATCTTGACTGTCTGAGAAGTCACCCTCTTCATCTCTCACAAAATCAGCCATGTTCATCGCAATTCATGTACTGTAGGAAAAATAGCCAGCTACTATTCACGCCGGTATGTTGACGGAAGTCGTGGGATTTCATGTGTTGCGTGATATCTCTGTGCCAGTGCTTCGCCTGTGCTTCACCCTAATATAGTCCCAAGTCAATATCTGCCTAGGAAATCTCCTAGTGTTAATCTGCATTGCTATTTGTACTCGCTGTGAACGCAGGCCACAAGAAGTAATTAGGTGTTTTTTTAAATATTTTTTTTATCACTTTTACTCAGGACATGCTAGCTGGCAACAAAGGATTCCATTCATTATGCTAAGCTAAGCTCGCGCCGACCCTGTCAAACTACAACAATCCATGCACTGAGACAAAAATGCATTTGCCCACCTATCTAAATGTAGGAAAGAAGGTGAATTCAAAAAACGGTGGAGTGTTCCTTTAACTAACCTCATCCTTCCCTTGCACTTTTTAACATCTATCTATCTATCTATCTATCTATCTATCTATCTATCTATCTATCCATCTATCCATCTATCAAGCTTGTCTTGATTTTTTTTGCAGACAGAAGTACGTGGACTTGTATGTCGACTTTGTTTTCAACAAGTCTGTGAAGAATCAGTTCAAGCATTTTTCAAGAGGTTTCTCTGAGGGCTGCCCGCTCGATGTCTGGAGCATGTTCCACCCTGAAGAACTGCAGGAGCTTCTCCACGGCTCCCCTAAATATGAATGGTTGGAGCTTCACCAGGTAAATGTATTAGCAGAACTTGCAAATTTGTAGCGAGAATTTAACAAGTATTTAAGACTTTATCTGCTCTGTCTTCAGTCTGCTTCCTATGAAAGATGTTCTGCCTCTGATGAGCTTATCAAGAACTTCTGGACTGTTTTCTTTGAGTTCTCTGAAGAGAACAAGAAGAAATTTCTGAGTAAGCTTAAACATGAATTTATTTTTAAAAAATGTATGCATCTACAACATCATATGGACATTTAAGGATTTTTATTTTTATTGCCTCACATCCTCGCTCCACCTATTTTTCCTCAGTGTTCTTGTATGGAACGGACCGTGTACCTGTGGGAGGTTTCTCAAAGCGTCCTCTGAAGATTTGTCAGTCAGACGGTCCTGATCCAGATCACCGTTTGCCAGAGGCTCAGATCTGTTTTGACAGATTAATTCTTCCCAAATACAGCAGTATCAACACACTTCGCAAAAAGCTAGTACATGCAATCCACTTTTGTGAGGTTTTTGGACGAGGATGAACATCCATCGATGTTCCAAACCTCCAAGGTTCCCCAAAATATACAAAACTAAGTAAAACGTGTAAAGTAAAAGTAAAATCTGTAAAAGTAAAATCTGTTTTTAAAATGTTACATGAACTATGTGATTCTCACCCTGAACTTCTTTCAGTCACAAGTTTGAAATATAGATGCAACACAGCTCAGTTGATTTAAATATTTATCTAAAAACTGTAAGTACAGTAATTGTAAATAAACAGTATAGATGTCAGAACTGCAGTATAAGATACTGTTTTTATATATATTTTTAAATGACGTTTCATTGTTCATGCGTTACAGATGGGAGAAAAACTGAACTAAGGCATTCTGTAATTTTTATTATATAATATGATGCATTGATGCATGTATTCTCTGGTATGTCACCTCATAACCTTATTGTATGTCCTGTAATTTGGTGGTTCTTCAAACATATTTAAATGCTTAAATAAATAAAAAGACATGTTGTTGTAAATACTATTTCATTATATTTATCTTATTGCAGTTTTTCTTAATTAGATTTTTCACCCCCTCAAAACAATAAGCTTAGATTTCTGAACAACAATTTGTTTCTTGTTCACATCAGATTTGAATTTCTCATTAATTGAAGCAAATTGCATGTTTTGGCACATGTATGCAAAAGTGTCAGTGTCGACAACAAAAAAAAAAGAGGAAAAAACATGACATTTGAACATAACAAATATTTCCATGGTGAAAAAAACAAAACATTTTGACCAGTGCTGCTCACACACGATGACAAAAGCACTTTTTATTTTGGTGGCATTGGCCAATTTACTGACACAATAACTAGCATTAAATAAACGTTTCGGATGTTACATTTTGCAGACATGATGCAACAGAATTGTAGCAGAAACAAGTGGAGCACCATCATTTTGACTCAAATACTGATTCTGATAACACACTATTCATGTCAAATTACATTTGTTTAGACTAGAGAATATTTCAGGAAAACCTTTTAGGACACAGCAACTATAATGGACAAAGGGTCATTTACAGTTACATAAAAATATGTATTTCTATATTCATTGACTATATTATTTATATTTGTTTTTTAAGAAAATAGTCTGTTAATTATTTGCATAGCATGTGTAATTGTATTATAATTTGTAATCGTTTTTCCCTCCAATTGTATACAGGAAACAAACTGTCTTTTTAAATCCTTTAAATTAGTTTAAGTTCTTTAAGACGTTGTAAACTAAAGCTTGAGACTTTTGCCCTGTTGTTTTTGCCTGGCAAATTTATCTGAAAGCTTTTGTGTATGTTTGTTTGCACAAGACGCACAGCGTAAACACCATTTTGTATTATGCCAATGCAAACACGTCCTCCAAACCACAGTTTTTGTCCTGCATAGTCTTTTTCAGTAAATACAATTATTAAACAAAAATATTTCTTTAGTCTACATCGTCATGTTCTGCTCACAAACCTCAATTTGGCTCTGTTACATGTATAGCCTACCTGATGCATCAAAGCAATACTTATGAATTAAGACTCTAAAACTGAGCTGAGGGACTACAGAGTATTATTCATGTAACATGCATGCTTTCAAAAAAGAATAAATCAGTGAAATAGGACCTACCATCTGCACTGAAGTGAAGATGCCTGGCTAACGATTTGTCCAGCTTGTAAGCTCGCGCTCGATCGGCCCAAAGCCGGCATCCGACCAGTGCGGAAGGTCTTTACGTGTTACTGTCCTTTTCTCGAGGAAAAGTATTTTTGATTAAATGCAATACATTTGAATATGTATTCTCTCGTTATTTCATCTGACTCCATAAATGAAAAGGTTTTAATGATCTATGTGCATCATTAAATGTGAGCGTGACTATTCCTTTTAACTCTTTAATGAAAATAATGTCAAAGTCAGTTAGAATAATCAAATGTAACAATTTATTATGTCAGGTAAATGTATCATGCCAATTTCATAATCAATTCAAAGATAATTGATACAAAACATCAAATGCTCTGGAATAAAGAGAAGAGATGCAAACCCAACATTAAGATACATGCGCTATGAGTTTACTCTTAAGAGTCACTCTTAGCATCATGGGCCAACTTGAGTTACAAAAAGGCCCAGAGCCCTTTGCTGCATTCCATTATATAGACAGAACCTCTTTCACATTGAAACATGTGCTAACAATGGAAATTTGCATTCAGAGGTTACACCTTTTAGGGGTATGAGACCATTTGCCAGGAGACCACCTTCCTTTGTTTGTCAGCTCTCTAAACTCCTAAAAACCTTATTACCTTTTGTTTTACCTATTTGGAAATGAGACCTTTGTACCAGTCGCACTGAGACATTTCAAATGATACCAAACATTTATAAAACTGGATGATAATTGTTAACATTTAAACCATAGATTGTATAAATCTCAGGTGATTTTAGCATAATAGAGAGAGGGTGGGGTAAGAGGGAAAGAGATGTATTCTGAGGTGAGACTTTTGACTCAAATGGTAGGTTCAAATGGTAATTTCCAGCAAGGTCCTGTCTTCAACCAGACTGTCCGGCATTTTCTAATTTCTCAATTCTTACAGCTCAAGAAATGCCCTGGTTAAAACTAACTCCAAGTTATTCTCCTCCTCTGCAATATCTCTGAAACAAAAATCCCCAAATGCAACATAAACAGTTAGTTATCCTAAAACACAGATTCCAAAGCCCATCTCCTGAAGGAAATCTCTGAAGTTTTATGTTATTAAAGGATAATTCCAGTATTTAGCACTTGGATGGATGAACTAGAGTGGTGGACACAGAAATTTTGATGATGGGTCCAGTCTTGACTTCTTGACTCTTTTAGAATCGCCTTTGACCGCTTCAGAGTGGCTGTCTATGGGCATGCACGAACATGTCCTTAAAACAACCCTTAACGTTCGTTTTCAAAACTGTGCAACTCACCGAGTGGTTAGTGGTGTTCGTATGCTTCGGCGGCCGAAACAAAGGGCTTCCGGTCACGAAACTGAGATTATCGAGATGGATAGTGGACGCCATCTCTTTAGCCTACACCTCAATGGGCCTGCAATGTCCCATAGGTGTCAGGGCTTATTTCTCAAGGGGCATGGCCTCTTCATGGGCTTGGTCCAGTGGGGTACCAATTGAAGACATTTGTGCGGCGGCCGGCTGGTCTTCGCCGTCCACATTTGTGAGATATTATAACTTGGAAGTGCTAACACTACAGGCACAAGTGCTTTCTATCTGAGAGGTCTTGGCCCCTGAAGGATCCAAACCTCTAGATATCCCCTCGCAGGCTCTGACTCTGTCTGGTCCCTGTTGGTCTCTGACTTTAGTTCTACAGAGCCGCAGGCGATAGTTCAGAGCGAAGTCGTCAGCCAATAGCACAGCGTTTTAAATTGGGTTCCTACTGCGTATAGCTACGCAATACGAAGTGAACGTTCTCGAAAGGGAACGTACTCGGTTACCAACGTAACCTCAGTTCCCTGAGAGTAGGGAACGAGTATTGCGTAGCCAGCCGTGCTATTAAGTTGCACTTCAGGTCTGTCGCTTCAGTCGATTTAACCTGATTCCTATGAAACGTTATTGACTGCTGTCAGGCTTTGTTGACTAAAGTGCAAATAACACAATTGTAGGCAAATTGTAGGCATTCAGCAAATTATGGCAGCTACACCATGATGGACCTCAAAGCCAATAGGGTCATAGACATCCAACTAGTCCAGGTAAACTACTACACAATGAAAACATTTTGTTATGTGAATTACTGTGCATTGATCTAAAGTATTTGTTTGTGTTTGCAGAGCAATGAAGTTGGAAACAGCCAACGGATGGAGAAGGAGGGTTTTGAAAGAAGCCTGTCTCTTCTTTAGGAAAGAGGTGTTGTGGTCCAATCTTTGGTGACTGACCGTCACACAGGGGTACAGAAGTTTATGAGGGAGCAAAAAAAAGGACATTAGACACTTCTTCGACCCTTGGCATATGGGAAAAGGTTAGTATTTTCCCAATACTCAATCGTTTTCCCAAAATTTAAGCATGGAGAATTCACAGTGGGAGCTCTGAAGAGCAATCCTACCACAGGTAACTTATACTTGTCTGAGTTATCTCAGAAAAAAATATAATATATATTAGAATAATTCTCTTTCTGAAAGCTACATTGACAAATTAATGGAGCTGCTGTTCCACCATGTGGTGGAAGACCCTCAGCCGTACCTGGACTTCTCTGGACAAATGGCTGTACCAGAAAAACTGTGTGCTCAGTTTATTCAGTTTAATAAACTGTTTTATTTATTAACTGTTTACAGTTTATTCGGCCCGACAAGGAGAAGGCAGTGAGCAGACACAGGTCAAGGTTCTTTAAAAACACATGAGGTCTGTGATAATCTCTAATCTCTAAACAGCACATGAAGTTATGATCACTTGTACAGGTTGCTCTTGGTATCCCCCACCAAGCAAATTCTCTACTTTATGGAATCAGCCTGTTTAACACTGGCTCTTGCTTTTCAACACTGTAGTTACCAATAAGTTCAATAGACAGCTTCCATCAAACACAGGGTAAAGAGCTACTTAAAGCTTGGTATGGATGTTATACACTCTGCCAGCTTGGACACACCTGTCTGTCATCTACAACATTCAACAAAAATGGTTTTCACATTTTTTCTCTTCCTTTTCTGGTGGTAGTCCAGTGTGTAAGCGCTACTGATTCAAAGTTAGACTAAAGAGGGCAGAAATAGGTTGGTACATATTCATTTTGAGTTTTGTAGCTGATTATTTTTAAATTGTGTAGTGTGTAACTCCAGTTAAAAATGCTTTAAAAAAATAAAATAAAATAAATGCTTTATTTTTATATTATACTTTTTTTTCAAAAATGCAGTGGGGGAAGGAAACCTCTGTATGGTCCTTCTTCAGGAAACTCTTCCGTGATCCGTGTCACAGCGCATGAATGTATGACCACCCGAACGTGTTGGCCAAGGTACCCCCAACACACACCACCTAATGACATTGCGATATGCAATGTGTCTATAAGCGCTGAAAGAGAGGTGGTGCACAAGTATGTTGAAGTGGAGGGTAAAAAAATTTAATAAATGATTTATTTATTTATTTTTGTATACATTTATTTTTTATGTTTATTTATATAAAATTGTACCTGTCTTCCTGGAACTAACCTGTTTATAACTGTCTCTTCCATTTCACCATATAACTGGACGTAAGTGCCATAGGCCTATACAGCTTAGGCTATAGCACATGGCCCTATCTTGCACCCAGCGCAACTGACTTTGCACACCGACGCATGTGATGTCGTACAGAATCGATTCGTCTGCGATTTTCGTTCGTTTTTAGCCCCTTATATTTTGTCAATATACGACAATACGAGTGAAAAATACACTGAATTGGTTGAAATATCCCTTTAATTTTTTTGTTTCGTTTTCCAAGCTGCCCTCATTACTCAACTAAATTCCTCATTCCTTTTCTTTGTTGTTCGTTTTAGCTATTCACTCTATTGAAAGCATCATTGTAGATTATGTTTCCGGAACAGTTTCACTTAGTGGGAAATCGAACAGGTTTCGTTTAGGCTGAAACCAGCGTGTTTCCTTTCAGTTTAATATGAGAGTGTGTTCTTCAGTCAGCTGGAGTCTTTGGTCCATCAGCTGTGAACATGTTGTGCTACTGGGGAGCGCAGGTCAGAGAGGGCTTCGGTCTCTCACAGCCTGACAAAGTCAAAAATGGCAAATGTGGAATACGATCCGTGTGTCCGAAAGCAGCAGTTCAGGACATGTCAGCTGGAAGGAGTTTTGTTGGATTTATCAGGAATGGGCAAGCCTCGCTCCTGAAATTGCGCGGTGAAAACTGTGATCACGATGGAAAACTAAGTATGAAAGCCTGCAATAAATAAAACTATTTTTATTTTTATTGGTAAAATTATCATTACAATGCTTATTAAATGTAAGATAAATGTCATGTATTAATTATGAAAACATGTTTTTTGTATGTTTACAGTCTGAATAGAAGTTGAACTGATGAAAATATTTCATTTACTCCAGAGCCACTACAGCTGAAGAAGGACAGTTTGGGATTCAGATCGATTGTCTGTGGAGGAGCTGGTGTGGTTCTTCTTGATTATGGAGGAAAAGTTCTCTTTATGGACAAATCTACTGTGTGGGGGTATGTTTATAGGCATAACAGTATACGAATTAATAACATGTCTGACAGATAGCCTACATATTCTTTTCTCTGCAGTCCTCTTAAAGGTCTGGAAAACAGGCAGGTGATTCAGATCGCGTGTGGAGACCAGCATTCAATGGCACTAACCAAAGGTATTCACAACCATTTCATCTAACAGCTGATGTTTTGTTTTAATCTTTTGACTTCTTATGATTGACATGAATTGATTGGCATTTAAGAGTGGATATATACAGAGCTGTTGTTGGTCTTTCAGATGGTCAGCTGTTCGTATGGGGTGATAACACTCACGGTCAGCTGGGTTTGGAGAAAGAACAGCCCAGCTCTCTGTCAGCTCAACCCGTGAAGAGTCTGTGTGGGATCCCACTGGCTCAGATCAGCGCTGGAGGAGACCACAGCTTTGTGTTGTCTCTCTCTGGAGTCGTGTTCGGATGGGGAAAGAACTCGGCAGGACAGCTGGGCCTCGGAGACACTACAGGTTTGATTGTTTCATCATGTAACTAAATCAGTGATGCAAGGAGGAGATCCAGTCAGAATAATTAAGTCAAATTTTATTTCTTAAAGCTACACTGTGTAGGATTTTCCCTCTATGGAAGACACTAGCACGCATTTCAGACGTGAATCATGGCAGAGTCAACCAAGAAAACGAAAAGAGCTCGGTCGGAAGAGTTAAGGAAAAGAAAACGAAAAATGTATTTACGACAGTAACATTAAATACATGTACTCCACAGCGACTCTAGGGGTCGCTGTTTGACAAAAAAACGGAAACTGCATGCCTTTAACAGCATAAAATCAAATAATAAATGAAGAGTAAAATTTATTCATCCAAAATCAGGATTAAAAGTCTAATCCTTTAATTTAAATAAACATAAATGAACAGTTAAAATCACTTCTAATATTTCTAAGTAACATACAATTAACACACTGAGTATAATATTCTTGCTTAAAGATGGTTGAGAGATCTCTCTCTTCCTCTTATGCAGTTGCTTATTGGAACCGAGCTAAGTTCTCTTTTCATAGTATATTGCATCGAAGCAGACACACAAGACACAAACATATCTAGTTTTCATGTTTTCACACTCTGAGGTGTTAGCCTGTACACTGTAGGATGTTTAGCTAAGATTACATTCGTTTACCACTTTATTCTGAGACGTTCGAGCATTTGTGGTGTATCGGAAACCTATAGACTTTTGCCCTCATCTAGCAAGTACAAAAGTTCACCCTATAAGTCAATCAGCTACATTTGAGGCATAAAGATTAATAAAAGAAAAGCATTAAACATACATTTCAAATTATATAAATGATTAATGATAAAACATAACAAAACAAAAAAACAAAACATAAAACATCAGCAATAAATATGATTATTTCTTTTTCTGATTCATCAATCAGTAAAAGCACATCCTGTATAAATATACTACATTTGTGCAGTACTGTGTCAAATCTGTATGAAAGCATTGGAAGTGAGGAATTTACTGTTTTTCCACCACAGACAGACACGTCCCAACGGTTGTAAATAGTCTGAACCGAAAGAAAACTGTGTCCATCTCATGTGGAGGGGAACACACTGCCACTCTATCAAAGGTAGTGTTTTGTAATATTTTATATATCCATATTATAAATAATACCATATTTAGCATACAACAAACTGGACAGAAAATGTAGTGAATAGTTTGTGTTTCAGGGCGGCACAGTATTCACATTTGGATCAGGAGGTTTTGGCCAGCTTGGGCACAACTCATTTAAAGACGAACATCATCCGCGGGTGGTTGCTGAACTTTGGGGATCTAAAGTGTCACAGGTCACATGTGGGAGGTAAACTAGACTTTTCATAAGCAATCAGTGTTTATATGCGGTAGTGCAGATTTATTTATATTTCTTCACATGGTTATCATGTCTAACGTTTGAGATCAGCTCAATGATTAGGCATTTGATTCTTTCTTGAATAAAGACGTCACACACTCGTATCAGTCGAATCGTCAAAGCTGATCTATTCATTTGGATGTGGGATGCAAGGGGAGCTGGGAAATGGAGAAATGATCAAGCAGTGTGTGCCTTTCCCTGTGGATCTCTCAACTGGTAGATAAAATGATCTTTTAACAGTAGGTTATTTTGTTATGAATATTTTTATATTCATGATGTTGCTCTGAACTAAATATTTGTTGCACACAGAATGTGATCATGAATATACATTTGAAAAACTCATCGCTGGGGAGAATCATTCCTTTGCCTTGTTTTTCAAAGTAAGACAGGCAGTTTTCATTCATAATGCTGATTCATTTGTTTTACATACCAATTATTGCTGCACTGTGATTACTTATACTTACATTTCTGTATTTTTTAGGAGCTTGAAAGTAAGCCAGAACCCAGTGACCAAGGGGTTTTGACATTAAATGACAAAATGATTGACCGATGGGTGTCTGGAAGTTGTAAATGGCCAAAAATAAAGAAGTGAGTGTTTGGTTTAGCTTCTGTTCACATGATTTTTCATGGTATTGTTATAAATCCAGTGTACAGCATTTGTGTACGCTCTTAAAATATTGTGAAACAACATGTGGTGTGTGTCGTGACCTTAATGCATTTGTCCTTCTTTTAATTTAGCATGTGAATCTTAGGATTCTTACTTTTTAATTTAAATAGGTTGTGAGAGGTTGTGTTGTTGAGCAATTTAATATATTAGAGCATGTAAATTGACTAAAAAGTATTGGTTTGTTGTTTACAGGGAAATAAACACAGTGTTCTCCTCTGCTGCTTCTCTGAATGGAAGTTTCCTCAAAACAAGGTAAAATTAGGCAGTCTTATCTAGTCATTTCTGTGCCTAAAATCACTTCTTCCATTTATGTATGTTCTGTCTTTGTAGTTGTGATGAACATTATCAGACTTCTGCGGAGCATTGTGGATTGGATTCTGATCTGGTTAAAACATACTTTGCAAAGTTATTAGAGCATGAAGGGTTGATAACAGAGGTAATGATGAATCCAATGTTTATAAAAAAAATGTTCATTACATTTTAAACTGCATGAGTGAGATACAGTTCATGGTTTTCCGTACCTCAGGTGGTGAAGGTAGTTCAACAGAAACTGCTGCCGGATCTGAATCCAAATCCAGCTGGTGTGGAAGCTCTGAGACTTTACCTTCTCCTCCCTGAGCTCATCAGAGGACTCCAGAAACAAAGACCTGAACTCACTGGAGAACTGGCTTCCAAAATCCTTCAGTTGAATATAGATGCTCGCAAAGTGTTAGGTAAAGCTGGAGGACAATTTCAACCTTTGTGTTTTTTGGCCTTGTTTTATTTGCCTAAGTATTTGTATGATATATTCTCAGTGACGTACTGGTCCAAACTCCCCACCGATTGGCTCAAAGGCTTGTTGAAGTTGTTTCAGAAAGAATGTGCTGAGCTGATTGACCAGATTTCTTGCGGTGAAACTGAGCATGACTTTACTAGACGCCTGCAGAACTTTTTGCAGGTCCTCCAGATGCTCTATAAGGTGCCTTTTCTAAACATTTGATCTCAAGATGAAATTTAACCTTGTCATTGTATAATAGTTGTTTATACTTAACTGTCTCTGTTGTGAAGGTCTGTTGCACTACCCACAATGACATCACAAATAGTGATTTCATCATTCATGAGATCAACGATCTTTTAGATACGGTGAGAACCAAAGCAATAGATAAAAAAAATATATTTTTTTGGACAACAAACCAAAATACCAGAAATTTCTCTTTTTCTTTACATCAATAGCTGCAAGCCACCATGGAAGACCTGCAAGATATGTTTTTGAGCTGTTGGCACACAGAAGCGTTACTTGAAATGGTGAAATTGAGAGATTACTGCTTTGTGAGTATTGAAGTCTTATGATACAAACGAATATTTCAATGAGATTTGCATGACATTTTTAATGTTCTGTATTCAATAATTGTAACAAATCTTAAAGTACTTCCATGGATTTTTCTTTCAGGGAATTATTGAAATATTGGTCAAGTTCCCTTTTGCAGCTGACACCGTATCTAAATGGAGAATGTTTAATGTAAGTCAGAGATGTATGTATATGCCATACATACAGTACAAATGCAAAACAACTTCATTTTTAACAGTTGTCCTCAAACCTGTATGATGTTCTTTCTTATGTGGGACACAAAATACACTCTTAGGCACTGTTTACACCTAGTATTAAGATCAAAAGTTCTGAAAAAAACATGCATTTACCCTCCCCTCAAAGAAATTAGGACAGAAGTGGTTGAAAGTGGACAAAAGAGACGGATTAAAACACCAGGTGTAAACGGGAATGTGTTTCCCTCATCTTGTGATCCAATTGCCAAAAAATCATAACACATCTTAACACCAAGTGTGAAGATGCTCATGTGGTTTGAATAGCCACAAGGCCCTGTTTACACTTGGTGTTAAGATGTGTTATGATTTTTTGGCAATGTGGTCGAAAGTGGACAAGCTCAAAACGTTTTAGACCCCGTTCGTTTACACCCGTTTAGCTTAGCGTCGTCCACTTGTGATCCAGTCGCCCAAAACGCATCTTAATACCAGGTGTAAACAGGGCCAAAGAAAAAAAAGGTTCAATGGGGTTCAATATAGAACCCTAGGGTTCTTGACTCAATTTTAAAGAACCTTTTACGCCAAGAAGGTTCTATAAGGAGAAATGTCTTAAATAATTGCATAATACTCTCATGTTATTTAATTATTTTCTAGTGATAAAGTATGTTTACAAGCTGTTTGATTCATACATTTTATTTAAAATTAAAAAATGAATTAAAACTAAAGTAATTAATTGAAACTAAATCCATAAAATGATCTCATAATGGGAGCCCGTAAAAGGTTATGAAGTGCCTGACGGAACCCTTAAAGGAACACAAATCTCTGTTTGGTCCCTAATGAATGAACTGGGCTAAGCTAAGTGCTATCAAAGTGTCGCCGCGCGCCAGAGCGATTGAGTGCACGCACTGAGACGAGAGAGGTATGTATCAACTCGTCTTAGTAAAGGGAATAACATAGTTTAATATGAAAAAAAATGGTGGAGTGTTCCTTTAAAGGTTCCATATAGAACCTTTTCTTCTAATGGTGTATAGATTTTGAGAAATTCCTTTTTTTGGACCTCACAATGAAGGTCAATGGGCATCAAAACTGTCTGGTTACCAGCATTGTTCAGAATACTTGTGTTCTGCAGAAGACAGAAAGTCATACAAGTTTGGAATGACACAAGTGTGAGTAAATGGTGACAGAATTTACATTTTTTGGTGGATTACCCCTTTAAAGCTAACATAATTTTACTCTTCTTAGTGCTTGCAGAATGAGTCCACAGGGAGCTTTCCTGACCAAGAGATGTTCATGTTTAATGGCAGCGTGTTGCGTGTAAACAGGGACTCACTGTTGACAGACACGCTAAAGTATCTCAAAAAAAAAAACAAAAAAAAATTTTTTAATCTATTAAAGGTAAAAAAAAATACAGAATTGAAATCAGAGTTGAAATGTCTGATATTGCATTTTACCTTTACAATGATGAAAACGTCTCCTGTACAGGTGGTGTTCATCGGGGAGAATGGAGCAGATTATAGGGGCTTATCGGCAGAATTCTTCTCCCTCCTTTCCAAGTCTCTTCTCAAATGGGAGAAAAAGTTGCTGGAGGTCCATGAGAATTCATTGGTTTGGTTCAATCCTGATGTAAGCTCTACACCAAACACTCCTTATTCCTAGGCTTCTTATGTGGTCTTCCATATATCTCATATGTGCTACGATGCTTGTGTCTTTTCAGCGCACGCAGTGTAATAAGGATTTTTACTATCTTGGCGTTATCTGTGGAATGGCGCTGTACAACCATCATTACGTGAACATCGACTTCCCACTGGCCTTGTTCAAGAAACTCCTCCAGCTGAGTCCCACTCTGAATGATCTGGAGGAACTGTCCCCTGTGGAGGCCAGGTAAACCATTCGATTTTACACATGCTAAGTTTACCAGTGCTTTTACAGAGCTGATCATGGTTTAATTGTATTTTATGTATCCCACATTAGAAGTTTGAAAAGCCTTCTCGAGGAAGATGAGGACGTCGTGGATATACTCTTTTTGGATTTCACAGTAATACAGTCTATATTCACTTGTATAAAAGTGTACACAGCTGTTGTTTAAATGCTTACATGAGCTATTTACCTCTTTCAGGTCAAAGGGCAAGAGCTCATTCCAAACGGAGGTCAAATTCCAGTGACCAAAGTTAATAGGTAGTGTACCACTTGTTTAAAGCATAACTCTCACCAAAATGCAACCTATGTTTGTGTAACCTATGCAACCTTTTTGTGAATCTACCCGAGGCAAACTTTCATTTAAAAGGCTCGACACAACATGAAACTTTGCTCGAAGTATCACCAGGGGCTCTACACATGAACTCGAGCATTGAGAACATTGTTTGTGTACACAGAGTTTACTAAAAAGAAAGGTTTTGAACAACTCACTGTAGCTGTGTCCGCCGGCATTTTGTCAGTCAAAAATAGTTGATCTCTGAATGCAACATAACAGGGAGGAGAGTAAAGATGGAAAGCTCCTAAAGCTTAGTTCCATATAAATTCACAGATAATTTGTTGTTTTGGCGTGAATGAAAATCAATATTGACCTTGTATTTGAAAAAGGATGCTCATATAAGAAACAATACTAAAATTCAGAGTCCGTTCATTCGCATTCAGAGATCGACTATTTTTGACTGTCAAAATGCCGGCGGACACAGCTAAAGCTACAGTGAGTTGTTCAAAGCCTTTCTTTTTAGTAAACTCTGAGTACACAAACAATGTTCTCAATGCTCGAGTTCATGTGTAGAGCCCCTTGTGATACTTCATGCACTCCCATTCAAAAGGCAATTTGACCGAAAACGAAAATACGGTCAAACTTAAAAGTGGCGTTTCCATTCTAATTATGCTTTTAAACGAAAGTTTGCCTCGGGTAGATTAACAAAAAGACCCTAGGTTGCATTTTGGCAAGAGTTACGCTTTAACTAACCTCATCCTTCCCTCGCACTTCGTAACAAATACTTCCCTCGCAGGTAAAAATGACCCGAACCCCTAAAATTAATCTTTTTTTCTTTTTTTCTTCAGAAAGCTTATTTCATTTCATTTTGATAATAATTTTTCCGACTATCTATCAGTCTGTCTGTCTGTCTGTCTATCTATCTATCCGTCCGTCCATCTGTCTGTCTATCTATCTTAAAGGGATAGTTCACTTTGAAATTAAATTTTGGTATGTTTTAGCTTACCTCAAGGGCATCCAAGATGTAGGTGTCTTTTTTTCCGCAGTAGTTTCAATTTTGATATTTTTAGGTCAAACCGTTCTTGTCTGTCAGTCATTTCATGCAGGTCTATGGTCACCACCTCAAAGAGCATGCACAGAGTCGAAATTAAAACAATTCCTCATCGTCCAAATTAAACAATTCCCCATCGTAAGTACACATTGATGGCCTAAGACACGAAACGAGCGGTTTGTGTGAGAAAACAAACAGTATTTATATCGTTTTTACCTCTTGTAGCACAGCCACGTCCAAGTGATCTGTATGCAGACTGGTGCATAGATATATACACTAGATGTCGCCTTGGCTACGGCAGTTCTTAACGAATGCCGTAGCCAAGGCGACATCTAGTGTATATGTCTATGCACCAGTCTGCGCACACTTCACACAGCAGGAAGCGCCCGCGCCCTCAGATCACTTGGACGTGGCTGTGTATAAGAGGTAAAAACGATATAAATACTGTTCATTTTCTCACACAAACCGCTCGTTTCGTGTCTTAGGGCATCAATGTGTACTTACGATGGGGAATTGTTTAATTTGGACGATGGGGAATTGTTTTAATTTCGACTCTGTGCATGCTCTTTGAGGGGTGACCTTAGACCTGCATGAAATGACTGACAGACAAGAACGGTTTGACCTAAAAAAACTACTGCGGAAAAAAAGACACCTACATCTTGGATGCCCTTGAGGTAAGGTTTAATTGAGGTTTAATTTCAAAGTGAACTATCCCTTTAACTCTTCAAGACGGCCAGACTTTTTGATTTTATTACACATCTCTTAAGCTTGTCTTGATTTTTTTTTTTTTTTTTTTTTTTTTTTTGCAGACAGAAGTATGTGGACTTGTATGTGGACTTTGTTTTCAACAAGTCTGTGGAGAATCAGTTCAAGCATTTTTCAAGAGGTTTCTCTGAGGGCTGCCCGCTCGATGTCTGGAGCATGTTCCACCCTGAAGAACTGCAGGAGCTTCTCCACGGCTCCCCTAAATATGAATGGCTGGAGCTTCACCAGGTAAATGTATTAGCAGAACTTGCAAATTTGTTAAAAGAATTTAACAAGTATTTAAAGGTGTAGTGGAGGATTTTCCTGAATTTTAGAAAAGAACTGCCCTCTCCACTTTTTGAACAAATGCATATGCGCAACACTCTACCTGCTCCCGAGAGGGAACGCCTATTAAACGTGTGCACGAGAGAGCATGCACGAGCCTAGTTCTCCTCGTGCACGTTCTGTTTACAAGTTGCTGTCGGCATGGGATGTTTACCGTGTCTGCGCGGTGCGTGACTTGTGCCAGGGATAGCATCGCTAATCATAGCTTAAATTAACTTTTACTAGCAGTGATTTTAAATGGATTTCTCCAAATAGCATGCCAAACTTTACCTGTCGAGTAGAAACTTCGCGACTGAGGCATCAGTGGAAAGCCCAACCTGTGCTTTTAGCGCACGCCTGCGTGTGAAATATTCTCCCAAAAACACTCTGGTCTTATTTCTTTCTTCAGAGGCCTTTCTCTTCTTGTCATACAATTCGTAGACACTTTTTCTCTTGCGACCCTCAGACATTTTGAAAAAACCCAGTGAGAACGGCGAGCTTCAATGAATGGCTGAAACCGTAGCTCACAACTGAAAGTGCGCATGCGCAGAAAGCGAAAACTACCTAGGGACGAGCACGTACGACGGCCTTACGTTAACATATCACCAGAATGATTGACAACTAGGAGGACCAATAGTCTTGATGATCCACCCGGAAAAAGAAAATCCTCCACTATACCTTTAAGACTTTATCTGCTCTGTCTTCAGTCTGCTTCCTATGAAAGATGTTCTGCCTCTGATGAGCTTATCAAGAACTTCTGGACTGTTTTCTTTGAGTTCTCCGAAGAGAACAAGAAGAAATTTCTGAGTAAGCTTAAACATGATTTATTTATTTTTTTAACATCATATGGACATTTAAGGATTGTTATTTTTATTGCCTCACATCCTCGCTCCACCTATTTTTCCTCAGTGTTCTTGTATGGAACGGACCGTGTACCTGTGGGAGGTTTCTCAAAGCGTCCTCTTAAGATTTGTCAGTCAGACGGTCCTGATCCAAATCACCGTTTGCCAGAGGCTCAGATCTGTTTTGGCAAATTAATTCTTCCCAAATACAGCAGTATCAACACACTTCGCAACAAACTAGTACATGCAATCCACTTTTGTGAGGTTTTTGGACGAGGATGAACATCCCTCAATGTTCCAAACCTCCAAGGTTCCCCAAAATATACAAAACCAAGTGTATGTTGCTAAAACTTGTAGGTTATCTGTTTTAAAAATGTTACATGAACTATGTGTAATAGTTCTATATGAGTACTATATTTTTAAATGACCTTGCATTGTTCATGTGTTACAGATGGGAGAATAACTGAAATAAGGCATTTTGTAATTTTTATTATCATATATAATATGATGCATTGATGCATGTATTCTGGTATGTCACCTCATAACCTTATTATATGTCCTGTTATTTGGTGGTTCTTCAAACATATTTAAATGTATAAATAAATAAAAAGACATGTTGTTGTAAATACTATTTCATTATATTTATCTTATTGCAGTTTTTCTTAATTACTTTGACTCAATTCTCAAATTAGATTTTTCACCCCCTCAAAACAATAAGCTTAGATTTCTGAACAACAATTTGTTTCTTGTTCACATCAGATTTTAATTTCTCATTAATTGAAGCAAATTGCATGTTTTGGCACATGTATGCAAAAGTGTCAGTGTCGACAACAAAAAAAAAAAAGAGGAAAAAACATGACATTTGAATATAACAAATATTTCCATGGTGAAAAAAACATCTAAACATTTTGACCAGTGTGGCTCACACACGATGACAAAAGCACTTTTTATTTTGGTGGCATTGGCCAATTTACTGACACAATAACTAGCATTAAATAAACGTTTCGGATGTTACATTTTGCAGACATGATGCAACAGAATTGCAGCAGAAACAAGTGGAGCGCCATCATTTTGACTAAAATTGATTCTGATAACACACGAATCATGTTAAATTACATTTGTTTAAACTAGAGAATATTTCAGAAAAATCTTTTAGGATACAGCAACTATAATGGACAAAGGGTAATTTACAGTTACATAAAAATATGTACTTCTATATTCATTGACTTAGTCTTTAAGACGTTGTAAACTAAAGCTTGAGACTTTTGCCCTGTCGTTTTTGCCTGTCAAATTTATCTGAAAGCTCTTGTGTATGTTTGTTTGTGTCACGAAACAGAAACTCAAGATCCAATTGCGAGTCAAATTAATAGTTTTTATTAGACAACTCCAAACACACAGTCTCAGTAGAAGTGCAGAATAATCCGGCCGTACAAAGTCTTCAGCAAAGACAAGGAATAACTCCATCCAGTCCTCACCATCCAGAGAATGAGAGAACAGCAAGCAGTTGAATACAGACTCGAGCCACTAGAAGAGCTGACGGAGAGCAAGACAAGACATGAGCAACAACGATCCGATAACACACACAGAACGCCAGCCAGATAAAGACAGTGCAGATGAGTTACACCTGTGCCCACTCTGATAAACTCGTCAGGTGCGCAGTGATTAATTAACCCTGACAAGCCCAACGAGTGGCACACAGACATACACACACACACAGAAATGATGTTTTATTAACAAAGTTCGGGAGGAACATGTTCTAATGATCAAACAATCAAGTCATTCCAACCAGCTGTCAGCAATCAGTAATCAACAGGTCCACTCAATCAGCATGATTAAAGGCCTATAAATACTCACAGTCGACTCACCCATAATCCTCGACAGTTTTCAGCATCCCTCCACCACCCCATCTCCTCACACTTACCTGGTTATCTTCCTAACCAAGAGATACGGGGGGAGTACTCTGGGTTCGGGCCCAATTTCCGAGCTCGGAGCCCTCCCCCCGGACAGCGCGCCAAATACGCATAACTATTTATTCTCTGATCATTTGTAAGTGTGAACTCGTGAAATGAGCATACGGATCCATGTACCGTGACAGTTTGCACAAGCCGCACAGCGTAAACACCATTTAGTGGCATATATATGCCAATGCAAACATGTCCTCCAAACCACAGTTTTTGTCCTGCATAGTCTTTTTCAATAAATACAATTATTAATAATAATTTGGAGAAAGAATGTCAATGCATCTAGGAATTTATTACCCACCCCTAGTAGCCTATATACAAGTGCTATCTTTATGTTAGGATGGACGCATTTTACAGAGCCAAAGAGAAGTCTGTGAACTATCACAAGAAGATTATACAGGCTTTCAATGCTCTGCATTAGGGATCAGTTTGTTTTATTAAACAAAAATATTTCTTTAGTCTACATCGTCATGTTCTGCTCACAAACCTCAATTTGGCTCTGTTACATGTATACCTGATGCATCAAAGCAATACTTATGAATTAAGACTCTAAAACTGAGCTGAGGGACTACAGAGTATTATTCATGTAACATGCATGCTTTCAAAAAAGAATAAATCAGTGAAATAGGACCTACCATCTGCACTGCTAACGATTTGTCCAGCTTGTAAGCTCGCGCTCGATCGGCCCAAAGCCGGCATCCGACCAGTGCGGAAGTGTTACGTGTTACTGTCCTTTTCTCGAGGAAAAGTATTTTTGATTAAATGCAATACATTTGCATATCCTTTTAAGAGCTATCTCAAGTGCCTGCTGCGGTTTCCTACTTGACGTTGTTTCAAATATCACGCGGCGACTGCGCGGCATGCCTCAGACTGCCACAATGAGTGCTCTTCATGCCTGGGCCGCAGACATGCTGAAGCTGCACTCACGCAAGGCAGCTGCTCTCACTGTGAGAGTTTGCCACCTTCCTCTCTACGCTCGCGGCTAGCTCTCTTTACGCTGGAGAGCGACACCGCCCCTCACGCCCTCCCATTTCCTTCCCTCCTCGAGCCGCGGAGGAAGAAACGGCAGGGTCAGAGGATGCCTGAGCGTCTAGAGATGAGCAAGCCCACGCCGTCCCTATCTCCACGTGCCTCTCTCTCTCCAGAGAGATATTCCCTGCCTGTCCTGTTCACAAAGACGGACCAACGCCCCTCCCTCGAAGCGGCCGGCCTCGTCTCATTCAGGGATCAGAGGAAGAGCATGATGACAGCTTATCTTTGGCTGCATCAGAGAGCGAGGAGTGGCCGGGCTCTGTCACGGACCCCGCCCCCCCGTCTCAGTCAGGTGGTGGCGGCACCAAGGCGAGTTTGGACGCTGAACTTCTTCGCGTCCTCACCAAGGCCGTCGAAGACCTCGGCCTCGAGTGGTCTTCCCCAGAGGAGCCCACCAGAAGCCGCCTCGACGAGTGGTTCCTGCCGAGGCACCAGCAGGCCCCTCGACAGCGTCCAGCCCCATTCTTCCCAGAGGTGCACAAAAGTCATGGCACGCTCCCTACTCAGCCCTACTGCGCTCATCAACCTCAGCCACGCTGTCCACCCTTGACGGCGCCGAGGAGAGAGGGTACGAGAGACTGTCCCCTCTGGAGGAAGCGGTGGCCACACACCTCTGCCTGCCCACCGCCGTTGGATGGAGAGCCAAGGCGGTTCACCCATCAAAGCCCTGCAGGACCACCTCAGCTCTCGCCGGCCGAGCTTATACCTCCACTGGCATGAATGAGGACAGGGCTGCCTTCTTGGACTCCCCGATCTCGAGCGCTGCTCGTCCTCAGGCCAAGACATGGTTATGTACCTGAGGTGCTCTCAACCCTGTTCAGAGCCCAGGTCATTTCGCTCTCGCCGCTTAAGAGGATAGAGAATTGAGGCTACTCTGCCGTAAGGGCTCTCAGATGTTATCTGGAGCGTTCTTCCTCATTCAGACAGTCAGAACAGCTCTTTGTATGCTTCGGCGGCCGAAACAAAGGGCTTCCGGTCACGAAACTGAGATTATCGAGATGGATAGTGGACGATGGATGGATCTCTTTAGTCTACACCTCAATGGGCCTGCAATGTCCCATACGTGTCAGGGCTTATTTCTCAAGGGGCATGGCCTCTTAATGGGCTTGGTCCAGTGGGGTACCATGAAGACATTTGTGCAGCGGCAGGCATTTGTGCGGTCAGCCAATAGCACAGCTTTTAAAATTGGGTTCCTACTGCGTATAGCGAAGTGAACGTTCTCAAAAGGGAACGTACTCGGTTACCAACGTAACCTCAGTTCCCTGAGAGTAGGGAACGAGTATTGCATAGCCAGCTGTGCTATTAAGTTGCACTTCAGGTCTGTCGCTTCAGTCGATTTAACCTGATTCCTATTAAACGTTATTGACTGCTGTCAGGCTTTGTTGACTAAAGTGCAAATAACACAATTGTAGGACATTCAGCAAATTATGGCAGCTACACCATGATAGACCTCAAAGCCAATAGGGTCATAGACATCCAACTAGTCTAGGTAAACTACTACACAATGAAAACATTTTGTTATGTGAATTACTATATACTGTGTCAAAAATGCAGTGGGGGAAGGAAACCTCTGTGGTCCTTCTTCAGGAAACTCTTCCGTGATCCGTGTCACAGCGCATGAAGGTATGACCACCCAAACGTGTTAGCCAAGGTACCCCCAACACCACCTAACGACATTGCGATATGCAAGGTGTTTATAAGCGCTGAAGTGGAGGGTAAAAAAAAGTAATAAATTATTTATTTACTTATTTTTATATACATTTATTTTTTATATTTATTTATATAAATTTAACCTTTCTTTCTGGAACTAACCTGTTTATAACTGTCTCTTCCATCTCACCATATAAAACTGGACGTAAGTGCCATATACAGCTTGTAACACATAGGGGTTTAGTGCTCCTGCCTCAAAGCCTAGATGTGCTGTTACACAGCCCACTCCACCAATCTGGTCACACCTGTGTACTACCTACAACATGAGAATGTTTATTACTACTTTATTAGGATGATTTATTCAATATTTGGTATGTGGAGGTTGTGTGTTTTTTCATGGTTTGTATAAGGTGCTTAAAATGCTTACTTGAATTTGACTTGAAATTTATGATTTATGAAATGGAACTTAAATTTTTGAAAGACAATATATGTGAAATTAGTGTTTAATTTGATTGATAAAGCAATCTTTTCACACAAAATTATATCTTTATCAGATAGGCTGAAGCTTTAGAGCCATTTTGCATGGCTACGAGTCTGATATATGATACAGCTTTCATTCTTCAGGTCAATCATATTCATGAGGTGGAAAATCTGTTTGAATGCGATATCTTTGTAACCTTTCAATGGTTAAAGTTTCCACAGTCATTGCATCTGCTGCACTATATTTTGTACCTTTTTGTTTAATTTGTTTATATTTGTTTACCTATTTACCTTATCTGTATGAACCCTGGTTTTGTGTATAGTACTTATTAAATTAATTAACTGGACTTAACACTCTGGTCTTGTCATATTTCATAGCTATACCTTGGGTATCTCCCTTCAACAAACATTCTCTACCAGGGACAGTGAGCTGCAGTGCCCACATGTGCACCTGTTGAGACAGAATAATTTGTAATTGTAGAGGGAGACTTGAAATCTCTGTTTTTCGCTTAATTATTAACACTAAATCATACCAAAATTAACTTAAATGCATGGGTT
Source organism: Squalius cephalus (assembly GCF_949319135.1). NCBI lineage: Eukaryota > Metazoa > Chordata > Actinopteri > Cypriniformes > Leuciscidae > Squalius > Squalius cephalus. Next base: position 20,420,176 of record NC_137123.1, read on the forward strand.
TAAAAATTTGTATAGTTCGTTAGCATTTGCTATGAGCATTAGCCTAATTTAGCCATAATGCTAATGTTTTACCACTCAGGCACAGGCTCCATTACCTTGTATCTTACGTTATGGCCCCGTAGAAGCAGTTTTTGTAAAAATAGTCTAATGATTGCGTCATATTAACCACACGACTCTCTGTCGCACAGTAGAGAAATTACCGTATGAACAGGAGGAGAAGCTTGCAGGCAATCGGGGGGACGTGGAGGCAAAATGACAAAATAATTAATAAGAATACTTAGCAAAAGTTGCTCCTGCTCCTAGCTCATGGACACCTCCTACTCACAATCTCCATCTCTGCAAGTTTCGGAAGGGAATAGGCTTGTTTGAGATGAGCAAAATCTGCGCAGAACCGATCACCGGTGATCAGCGTGAGATGCATGCCGGTTAGAAATGTGTCCAAGTGCGGTCCGCCTTGCTCTGATGTCATGCTGACGTATATCAAAAATCTCTCGCGAGCGCAAGGCGGACATGTGGGATTCTGCAGTCGAGCGCAGTTGCTCTCCACCGACTGCGCTGATCAAAAGCACGATGGAGAAACGACTTGCTTGACGACACAGCTTAATGCTCACTGGTTTAAACAACCATGATGTATTGTTCTCTTTTAAAAAGTTTGATTTTAAAACTCTGATATCATGTTTTATGTGTATACGTTATGTTTGAATATTCCCTAACTATCTGACAGTGTGATCTCTATGGGTTATGCAATGTAATTTTAATTATAAAAAACAACAACTAAAAAACATGTCTGTATTAAAGAGAAAATGATTGATAAACATGTATTTGGAATGGAATTAGTACTTTGGGTGTCTTGTTCATATTTTCATATAAAAGCAACAGAACTTAAATTACATCCAGTTTATTAGCAACACTGTGCACGAGCGTGAATCCCACGATATCCATCTTTGATCTTGCAGGTGTCAGATCCACTGCGAGAAGAGAGAACTGTCCGGCTTGCCTGCACTTTTTTCACTCCTCCTCTCACTGCAGCCGCCTACTCTCACATACATTTCAGGCGAGGCAAGGCGCATCTCAAACAAGCCTAATGATTAAGATTTCTCTTGGCACAGCTACTAGAAGACAGACGGGTTGCTCACGTCACATCTACGTCGTCAAGCTCAGTTTGAGTCTGCGCAGTACGCTCAGCCATCAGGAAGTGAGTGCTTCTAATTGACTTAACTTGTCTCCGTTGAATCCAATGGGGTCACTGTGTCCATTTCTTTTACTGTCAATGGTTTTTCTGCTCACAGGCGGAAAAAGGGGAAGCGAGACGGCCACCATTCAACCCGAAAAAAGTCATATAATCACAATGACTCCGAAGCTGTTCAGTTAAGGTAAATTAAGCTAAAAAAAACTGCATAGTTCCCCTTTAAAAATAACTAATAACGCAAAATTTGATAAAGTGATATAAATTATACCAGAAGAAGCTTATTAATGATAACATTAATTACAACAAGCAAAACGGCGATGAATCATCAAGCTTTTCGCGCTTGAGCTGCTAGCAAAAACGGATTCCGCTACAACAAAAAGAGAATATTGTATAATTTCAAAATTTTTATTTGCTACCTACCTTCAAATTGTGTGATAACAATGAATTTCTATTTGTTTTTGTTTATTCTAACGCGTTAGTATGTAAATATACAGTCGGTCATTCCTTCTCAGAGTCGTTTCAGCTCAGCTCTGCTCCGACCGCCTCTGAAGGAAAATACCAGTGAACCAATCAGATCCCTCCGTTTCGTCGGTGGGGTTCAATCAGTTGATTGGCCAGATTTCTGTGATTGACATGGATCTAAACCAATGATTTAGGAGAAACAGTAGTTTGGCACTCACTAACTCGGAATCATGTAAAAGAGCGAACTGTTTTAAAATTATTCACACACTGCCAAATGTTTATCTCAACTTGATCGCACACAGACAGACGTAGCGTGTATGTGTGTTAAATGTATCGACATGAAGTTTGCGCTTGCTCTTTCTCTGAAGATCTCGATGTAGGAGAGATGACAGAATCGATTCGCCAACAATCATTGGTTGAAATATCCCTTTAAGTTTTTGTTTCGTTTTCCAATTAGCTGCCCTCATTACTCAACTAAATTCCTCATTCCTTTTCTTTGTTGTTCGTTTTAGCTATTCACTCTATTGAAAGCATCATTGTAGATTATGTTTCCGGAACAGTTTCACTTAGTGGGAAATCGAACAGGTTTCGTTTAGGCTGAAACCAGCGTGTTTCCTTTCAGTTTAATATGAGAGTGTGTTCTTCAGTCAGCTGGAGTCTTTGGTCCATCAGCTGTGAACATGTTGTGCTACTGGGGAGCGCAGGTCAGAGAGGGCTTCGGTCTCGTACAGCCTGACAAAGTCAAACATGGCAAATGTGGAATACGATCCGTGTGTCCGAAAGCAGCAGTTCAGGACATGTCAGCTGGAAGGAGTTTTGTTGGATTTATCAGGAATGGGCAAGTCTCGGTCCTGAAATTGCGCGGTGAAAACTGTGATCACGATGGAAAACTAAGTATGAAAGCCTGCAAAAAAATGAAACTATTTTTATTTTTATTGTTAAAATTATCATTACAATACTTAAATGTACATTAAATGTAAGATAAATGTCATGTATTCATTATGAAAACATGTTTGTTTGTTTGTATGTTTACAGTCTGAATAGAAGTTGAACTGATGAAAATATTTCATTTACTCCAGAGCCACTACAGCTGAAGAAGGACAGTTTGGGATTCAGATCGATTGTCTGTGGAGGAGCTGGTGTGGTTCTTCTTGATTATGGAGGAAAAGTTCTCTTTATGGACAAATCTACTGTGTGGGGGTATGTTTATAGGCATAACAGTATAAATTACCATGAATTATAATAACATATGTCTGACAGACAGATTGTCTTTTCTCTGCAGTCCTCTTAAAGGTCTGGAAAACAGGCAGGTGATTCAGATCGCGTGTGGAGACCAGCATTCAATGGCACTAACCAAAGGTATTCACAACCATTTCATCTACCAGCTGATGTTTTGTTTTAATCTTTTGACTTCTTATGATTGACATGAATTGATAGGCATTTGAGTGTGGATATACAGAGCTGTTGTTGGTCTTTCAGATGGTCAGCTGTTCGTATGGGGTGATAACAGTCACGGTCAGCTGGGTTTGGAGAAAGAACAGCCCAGCTCTCTGTCAGCTCAACCCGTGAAGAGTCTGTGTGGGATCCCACTGGCTCAGATCAGCGCTGGAGGAGACCACAGCTTTGTGTTGTCTCTCTCTGGAGTCGTGTTCGGATGGGGAAAGAACTCGGCAGGACAGCTGGGCCTCGGAGACACTACAGGTCTGAATCTTTCATCATGTAACTAAATCAGTGATGCAAGGAGGAGATCCAGGCAGAATGATTAAGTCAAATTTTATTTCTTAAAGGCACACACAAGATTTGTACCTTAATATAACAGCTTCAAAGTCATTTAGATGGTAAACGAACTTAAAAAGCAGGGGGCAAAGCGGGGGGGGGGGGGGGGTGGCAAAACCAGCAATGCAGGTTTGAGAGGTGGCGCCCCGCCAAATCTCGCGAGATTAATAACTTGGTTTACGGCACGACGTCACATACATCAACAACATATGAAATGCAGCATCTATGGCAGACATTAGCATGCATTTCAGACGTGAATCATGGCAGAGTCGACGAAGAAAATGAAGAAAGTGCGGTCGGAAGAGTGAAGGAAAAGAAAACGAGAAAAGTATTTACGACAGTAACATTAAAAACATGCACTCCACAGCGACTCTAGGGGTCGCTGTTTGACAAAAACGATAATTGCATAGTATGCCTTTAACAGCAGAAAATCAAATAATAAATGAAGAGTAAAATTTATTCATTCATAATCAAGATTAAAGAAAATTAAAAGTTAAAATCACTTCTAATATTTCACTGAGTATAATATTCTTGCTTAAAGATAAGTAAAGTGGTTGAGAGATCTCTCTTTGAAAAGACGGGTTGCGAAGGAGCAAGGTCTGATTCCAAAGGATAATCTGACCAGTACAGAAAAATATTCTTCCTCTTATGCAGTTGCTTATTGGAACCGAGCTAAGTTCTCTTTCCATAGTATATTGCATCGAAGCAGACACACAAGACACAAACATATCTAGTTTTCATGTTTTCACCATAGACTGTAAAAAATACCACTTTATTCTGAGACGTTCGAGCATTTGTGGTGTATCGGAAACCTATAGACTTTTGCCCTCATCTAGCAAGTACAAAAGTTCACCCTATAAGTCAATCAGCTACATTGAGGTATAAAGATTAATAAAAGAAAAGCATTAAACATACATTTCAAATTATATAAATGATTAATGATAAAACATAAGCAAATGATAAAACATCAGCAAAAAATGTAATTATTTCTTTTTCTGATTCATCAATCAGTAAAAGCACATCCTGTATAAATATACTACATTTGTGCAATACTGTGTCAAATCCATATAAAAGCATTGGAAGTGATGAATTTACTGTTTTTCCACCACAGACAGACACGTCCCAACGGTTGTAAATAGTCTGAACCGAAAGAAAACTATGTCCATCTCATGTGGAGGGGAACACACTGCCACTCTATCAAAGGTAGTGTTTTGTAATATTTTATATATCCATATTATAAATAATACCATATTTAGCATACAACAAACTGGACAGAAAATGTAGTGAATAGTTTGTGTTTCAGGGCGGCACAGTATTCACATTTGGATCAGGAGGTTTTGGCCAGCTTGGGCACAACTCATTTAAAGACGAACATCATCCGCGTGTGGTTGCTGAACTTTGGGGATCTAAAGTGTCACAGGTCACATGTGGGAGGTAAACTAGACTTTTCATAAGCAATCAGTGTTTATATGCAGTAGTGCAGATTTCTTTATATTTCTTCACATGGTTATCATGTCTAACGTTTGAGATCAGCTCAATGATTAGGCATTTGATTCTCTTCTTGAATAAAGACGTCACACACTCGTATCAGTCGAATCGTCAAAGCTGATCTATTCATTTGGGAAGCTGGGAAATGGAGAAATGATCAAGCAGTGTGTGCCTTTCCCTGTGGATCTCTCAACTGGTAATTAAATTATCCTTTAGCCGTAGGTTATTTTGTTATGAATATTTTTATATTCATGATGTTGCTCTGAACTGTAAATGAAATATTTGTTGCACACAGAATGTGATCATAAATACACATTCGAAAAACTCATCGCTGGGGAGAATCATTCCTTTGCCTTGTTTTTCAAAGTAAGACGAGCAGTTTTCATTCATAAATAGTTTTACATACAAATTATTTCTGCACCGTGATTACTTATATTTACTTTTCTGTATTTTGTAGAAGCTTGAAAGTAAGCCCAAATCCAATCCAAGAGGGGTTTTGACATTAAATGACAGAATGATTGACCGATGGGTGTCTGGAAGTGATAAATGGCCAACAATAAAGAAGTGAGTGTTTGGCTTAGCTTCTGTTCACATGATTTTTCATGGTATTGTTATAAATCCAGTGTACAGCATTTGTGTACGCTCTTAAAATATTGTGAAACAACATGTGGTGTGTGTCGTGACCTTAATGCATTTGTCCTTCTTTTAAAACTTAATATTAAATAACACAATTTAGTATGTGAATCTTAGGATTCTTACTTTTTAATTTAAATAGGTTGTGAGAGGTTGTGTTGTTGAGCAATTTAATATATTAGAGCATGTAAATGGACTAAAAAGTATTGGTTTGTTGTTTACAGGGAAATAAACACAGTGTTCTCCTCTGCTGCTTCTCTGAATGGAAGTTTCCTCAAAACAAGGTAAAATTAGGCAGTCTTATCTAGTCATTTCTGTGCCTAAAATCACTCCTTCCATTTATGTATGTTCTGTCTTTGTAGTTGTGATGGACATTATCAGACTTCTGCGGAGCATTGTGGATTGGATTTTGATCTGGTTAAAACATCCTTTGCAAAGTTATTAGAGAATAAAGGGTTGATAACAGAGGTAATGATGAATCCAATGTTAATAAAAAAAAAAATTCATTACATTTTAAACTGCATGAGTGAGATGCAGTTCATGGTTTTCCGTACCTCAGGTGGTGAAGGTAGTTCAACAGAAACTGCTGCCGTCTCTGAATCCAAATCCAGCTGGTGTGGAAGCTCTGAGACTTTACCTTCTCCTCCCTGAGCTCATCAGAGGACTCCAGAAACAAAGACCTGAACTCACTGGAGAACTGGCTTCCAAAATCCTTCAGTTGAATCTAGATGCTCGCAAAGTGTTAGGTAAAGCTGGAGGACCATTTCAACCTTTGTGTTTTTTGGCCATGTTGTATTTGCCTAAGTATTTGTATGATATATTCTCAGTGATGTACTGGTCCAAACTCCCCACCGATTGGCTCAAAGGCTTGGTGAAGTTGTTTCAGAAAGAATGTGCTGAGCTGATTGGCCAGATTTCTTGCGGTGAAACTGAGCATGACTTTACTAGACGCCTGCAGAACTTTTTCCAGGTCCTTCAGATGCTCTATAAGGTGCCTTTTCTAAACATTTGATCTCAAGATGAAATTTAACCTTGTCATTGTATAATAATAGTTCATACTTTGTCTCTGTTGTGAAGGTCTGTTGCACTACCCACAATGACATCACAAACAGTGATTTCATCATTCATGAGATCAACGATCTTTTAGATACGGTGAGAACCAAAGCAATAGTGAATTCTGTGTCACAAAGACATTTTTGGACAACAAACTAAAATACCAGAAATGTCTCTTTTTCTTTACATCATTAGCTGCGAGCCACCGTGGCAGACCTGCAAGGGATGTTTATGGGCTGTTGGCGCACAGAAGATTTCCATGACATAGTGAACTTGAAAGATTACTACTTTGTGAGTATTGAAGGCTTCTGACATGATACATACAAATATTTCAATGACATTTGCATGACATTTTTAATGTTCTATGTTCTGTAACTAACAAATCTTAAAGTACTTCCATGGATTTTTCTTTCAGGGAATTATTGAAATATTGGTCAAGTTCCCTTTTGCAGCTGACTCCGTATCTAAACGGAGAATGTTTAGTGTAAGTCAGAGATGGATGTACATATGCCATACATACAGTACAAATGCAAAACAACTTAATTTTTAACAGTTACCCTCAACCTGTATGGATTACCCCTTTAAAGCTAACATAATTTTACTCTTCTTAGTACTTGCAGAATAAGTGCATAGGGAGCTTTCCTAACCAAGAGATGCTCATGTTAAATGGCAACGTGTTGCGTGTAAACAGGGACTCACTGTTGACAGACACGCTAAAGTATCTCAAACAAAAAACCCACTCATTTTTTAATCTATTAAAGGTAAAAGAATTACAGAATTGAAATCAGAGTTGAAATGTCTGATATTGCATTTTACCTTTACAATGATGGAAACGTCTCCTGTACAGGTGGTGTTCATCGGGGAGAATGGAGCAGATTATAGGGGCTTATCGGCAGAATTCTTCTCCCTCCTTTCCAAGTCTCTTCTCAAATGGGAGAAAAAGTTGCTGGAGATCCATGAGAATTCATTGGTTTGGTTCAATCCTGATGTAAGCTCTACTCCAAACACTCCTTATTCCTAGGCTTCTTATGTGGTCTTCCATATCTCATATGTGCTACGATGTTTGTGTCTTTTCAGCGCACACAGTGTAATAAGGATTTTTACTATCTTGGCGTTATCTTTGGAATGGCGCTGTACAACCATCATTACGTGAACATCGACTTCCCACTGGCCTTGTTCAAGAAACTCCTCCAGCTGAGTCCCACTCTGAATGATCTGGAGGAACTGTCCCCTGTGGAGGCCAGGTAAACCATTCGATTTTACACATTGTAAGTTTCCCAGTGCTTTTACAGAGCTGATCATCGTTTAATTGTATTTTATGAATCCCACATTAGAAGTTTGAAAAGCCTTCTCGAGGAAGATGAGGACGTCGTGGATATACTCTTGTTGGATTTCACAGTAATACAGTCTATATTCACTTGTATAAAAGTGTACACAGCTGTTGTTTAAATGCTTACATGAGCCATTTAACTCTTTCAGGTCAAAGGGCAAGAGCTCATTCCAAACGGAGGTCAAATTCCAGTGACCAAAGTTAATAGGTAGTGTACCACTTGTTTAAAGCGTAACTCTCACCAAAATGCAACCTAGGTTCTTTTTGTGAATCTACCTGAGGCAAACTTTCATTTAAAAGCATAATAAGGTGTTAGCTGTTGTTGTTTCTGGCCGCGGCATTTTGTCAGTTGAAAATAGTCGATCTCCGAATGCAACGTAACAGGGAGAGTAAAGACAAAGAGTACAGAAGTACCAAGAGGCGAAAGAGCTGCAGCTCCGCCATCTTGGACTGAACGCAACACAGCTGTCATAGAATTGAACGATACCGGTTCCAATTCAAACGCGGTCAAGGGAACTAAATAGTAGTTTCTAGTTTTTAATATCTCTATAGCAGACATCCCAAGTCTCCCGGAAGTTCTGGGAGTCTCCCGCATATTGATAGCGGCTCCCTAATGCCCGCAAATTAGCTAAAATCTCCCGGAATCTAGAGCGAGCGAGCGAGCAAGAGCGCGCAGCTTCAAACCGTGTAGAGCACACGGCAGAAAGGGTGAGGGAGCGAGAGACCTTGCGTGTGTGCTGCTGTGCTCATTTTTTTAGATATCAACCTAAAATGTGGAACACAACTTGTTCAGATTTTTTGCTTTAATTTTCTTGCAGTTATAGAGTAAAATATATTTAGTAATATATATATTTTATATAAAATATAAATAATTATATTTTTAAATTTGTACATTTTAATAAACTCAAACTTATATAACTTTTTTTCTGTTTCACTTTCATAATTTATTTCACTTCAACAATAATCTGGCAAATGTCTTCTTTAAAACAAGACCAACCATAGGTCTATATTCCAAAGCATTCTTGAATTACAACCATTTAAGTTTGGATAGTGATTTTCATGTTTACCGGTATGTCATTTGCCAGGTTAGGTGTTCATATATCTCTGAAATTATGCGATTTAAAAAGCCCATTTCGAGTCTTGACTCAATTTCGACCAAATACATAACGTTAGCAAACTGTTACTGCGGTTATGGGATAGCTTACATTAACTTTACAGCACCTGCTATCGTTGACGTTAGCTAACTTTAACGTTAATAAAAACCTTTTCTACTTTACCTCTGGATCTTTGGGGAATCTATGAAATGCTAGTTGATTGGTTGTACACTGGTAGTTGTTGCAGTTAATGGCATTACACTGTTTTCTTTGTTTCCAATTATTTCCAGACATAACGTTAGCTGAATACGGTAGTTGTGCTAACAGTAAAGCCATTGGTTCAGTCCAAAATGGCGACAGCAGTGCCATCTAGCGATTGTTGTCAAAACTGCAACGGAGTTTCGTCTCTTGGTACTTCTATACTCTTTGGTAAAGATGGAAAGCTCCTAAAGCTTAGTTCCATATAAATTCACGGATAATTTGTTGTTTTGTCGTTAGTGAAAATCAATATTGACCTTGTATTTGAAAAAGGATGCTCATATAAGAAACAATACTAAAATTCAGAGTAAGTTCATTCGCATTTGGAGATCGACTATTTTTGACTGTCAAAATGCCGGTGTACACAGCTACAGTTAGTTGTTTAAAATCTTTCTTTTTAGTAAACTCTGTGTACACAAACAATGTTCTCAATGCTCGAGTTCATGTGAAGAGCCCCTGGTGATACTTCGAGCAAAGTTTCATGTTGTGTCGAGCCTTCTTAGTGTTTTAAAAATAGCGATTTTTGATGCTATCATAGTAGTGCCCCATGCACTCCCATTCAAAAGGCAATTTGACTGAAAACGAGAATACGATCAAACTTAAAAGTGGCGTTTCCATCCTAATTATGCTTTTAAACGAAAGTTTGCCTCGGGTAGATTAACAAAAAGACCCTAGGTTGCATTTTGGCAAGAGTTACGCTTTAACTAACCTCATCCTTCCCTCACACTTCGTAACAAATACTTCCCTCGCATGTAAAAATGACCCGAACTTTTTCTTTTTTTCTTCAGAAAGCTTATTTCATTTAATTTTGATGATAATTTTTCCAACTATCTATCAGTCTGTCTGTCTGTCTGTCTGTCTGTCTATCTATCTATCCGTCCGTCCGTCCATCCATCTGTCTGTCTATCTATCTTAACTCTTCAAGATGGCCAGACTTTTTGATTTTATTACATATCTCTCAAGCTTGTCTTGATTTTTTTTTTTTTTTTTTTTTTTTTTTTTGCAGACAGAAGTACGTGGACTTGTATGTCGACTTTGTTTTCAACAAGTCTGTGAAGAATCAGTTCAAGCATTTTTCAAGAGGTTTCTCTGAGGGCTGCCCGCTCGATGTCTGGAGCATGTTCCACCCTGAAGAACTGCAGGAGCTTCTCCACGGCTCCCCTAAATATGAATGGTTGGAGCTTCACCAGGTAAATGTATTAGCAGAACTTGCAAATTTGTAACAATAATTTAACAAGTATTTAAGACTTTATCTGCTCTGTCTTCAGTCTGCTTCCTATGAAAGATGTTCTGCCTCTGATGAGCTTATCAAGAACTTCTGGACTGTTTTCTTTGAGTTCTCTGAAGAGAACAAGAAGAAGTTTCTGAGTAAGCTTAAACATGAATTTATTTATTTTTTTAAAAATGTATGCATCTACAACATCATATAGACATTTAAGGATTGTTATTTTTATTGCCTCACATCCTCGCTCCACCTATTTTTCATCAGTGTTCTTGTATGGATCGGTCCGTGTACCTGTGGGAGGTTTCTCAAAGCGTCCTCTTAAGATTTGTCAGTCAGACGGTCCTGATCCAGATCACCGTTTGCCAGAGGCCCAGACCTGTTTTGGCAAATTAATTCTTCCCAAATACAGCAGTATCAACACACTTCGCAACAAACTAGTACATGCAATCCACTTTTGTGAGGTTTTTGGACGAGAATGAACATCCATCGATGTTCCAAACCTCCAAGGTTCCCCAAAATATACAAAACTAAGTGTATGTTGCTAAAACTTGTAGGTTATCTGTTTTTAAAATGTTACATGAACTATGTGATTCTTTCCCTGAGCTTCTTTCAGTCACAAGTTTGAAATATAGATGCAACACAGCTCAGTCGATTTAAATATTTCTCTTAAAACTGTAAATAATTGTAAATAAACAGTAGAGATGTCAGAATATATATATATATATATATATATATATATTGTATATATATTTTTAAATGACCTTACATTGTTCATGCGTTACAGATGGGAGAATAACTGAACTAAGGCATTTTGTAATTTTTATTATCATATATAATATGATGCATTGATGCATGTATTCTGGTATGTCACCTCATAACCTTATTGTATGTCCTGTTATTTGGTGGTTCTTCAAACATATTTAAATGTGTAAATAAATAAAAAGACAATGTTGTTGACTCAATTCTCAAATGAGAAATATTTTCTCTCAAAACAAATAAGCTAAGATTGCTGAACAACAATTTGTTTCTTGTTCACATTAGATTTTGATTTCTCATTGATTTAAGCATGTATGCAAAAGTGTCAGTGTCAACAAAGAAAGCAAAAACATGACATTTGAAAATATTTCCATGGTGAAAACAAAAAAACATTTTGACCAGTGTGGCTCACACACTATGACAAAAGCACTTTTTATTTTGGTGGCATTGGCCAATTTACTGACACATAACTAGCATGAAATAAACGTTTTGGACCAAAACGTTTATTTCATGCTAGTTACTGTGTCAGTAAGGATGTTACATTTTGCAGACATGATGCAATAGAATTGTTGCAGCAGAAACAGTTGTGACATTTGCACTTACATTTTAGAGAATTTTACGACTGTTTAAAAAAATAAATAATAATAAGCAGGTGTTTTTTTCTGACTTGCGATGCCTTCGCTAAATGCAATACCAGCTTTCTCCAGCAGACGTCAAACTTGTCCTGTTTTTGGTGGAGCTCGTTCAGGTTTGAGCCAATTAACAGCAGGTGTTTCTTGTCACACTGATATGCAACTACAAATGTCTTGAGGTGGAGGGACAGCCTCAGAGAATTAAGCAGAGGAACGGTAGCAAGAAACTGCAGAGATGTGGCTGAACTGTCTTCTGGTTGTTTTTCTCAGCTCTAATCATTTAGTATACTCGCTCCAATCTGAAGATGCTGACACTGATATTGATATTGACATTGACCCAGAGGAGGAATGGGACTCGATGGAAAGTTTCACACTAAGCCCAGATGATGATGATGACGACGAGGACGAGGACGATAGTGGTGACAGTGATGGATTTATGACACAATTCAAAGCTGGTTTACCGGACTCAAAACCATTTAAAGTCAAAACCGATTTATCAGACTTAAAACCAGTTCAAGACAAAGACGGTTTATCGTGGTCAAAACTACTTCAAGTCAAAGACGGTTTATCGGACTCAAAACCAGATCAAGACAAAGACGGTTTATCGAAGCCAAAAACATTTCAAGACAAAAACGGTTTATTGGCCTCAAAACCACTTCCTCCGCTAATGCTACCGGGGTCGGTACGAATACAGGCATCTATGCTGTATAAAGAACTTTTCACCCCAGAAAGGGACAGTAGGCCTAGGCCGGTGCCTCCGCTGCTCAAATCAATACTTCTGGCCGAAACGGCCGATGTGAAACCTAAGAAACCTGTCTCTGACCCGAATATGGATGTGATGTGTTACATGGACCGGATTCACGTGAGAGTGCGGAGAAGTTTGTTTGCCGACCCCAGCGCATGGAAAAACCTGAAGCTAGGAACGTGTGCTGTCAACAAAGGCTCAGATACTCATTATCATTTTTTGTACTATCTGAAAGGATGTGGCATACAACGAGGGGTTGGTGACGGCATTTTCTTTTTATCGCTTCCCCCTCCACTCCCGTTCTTTTTTAAATTATAAGTTAATGCTGCTGAGGGGTGTTTCTACTACAGTGGCTGTGTGAGTGACTGTAAAGTTGACATTTCTCTCTTTGACTGCTGTTATCAATCTCTCTCTATATTTTTCTCTGCTCTTTTGGAAAGTTGTAAAAACACTGGAGTTCTTTTGCTTTTTGATGAAATCGAAACAAATGTAGTCTCTCATTCACTGCTATAGAAGTTTACCCATGTAATGTGAAAAGGGTCGAGTCAAATGCATTTTTTTTGGTGATGTGATATGTCGTTTTATTTCAGGAGGATGCAGATCGTGTGATTTACTCGAACACGCTCCACTATGTGCCAGATGACACCGATCTGATTGTGAGGGAACAGCCGTTTAGGGTGCCTATTCGATGTAGCTACACAAAGTAAAAAAATGGTTTAAATTTCTGGTACATTTTAAAGCGTTAATTGTGTTAAATGTAATTGAGTGGCTGCTTTTGTTTCTTAAATTAAGGTTCCATCGCTCTTATAAGGTAGGATTCTTACCCCACATAGCAGGTGGAATCTTGTACAAGACCATACAAACTCGAACAGGGCCCACACTTGCTGCAATGGATGGTATAAGTAATCTGTTTTCACTTTCAAGTATTTCTATGTGTATTTGAAACTTATGTTGTAATGTACCTGTAAATTCCTTTTCTAGCATATATATATATATATATATATATATATATATATATATATATATATATATATATATAATATAGAAATAAAATATTGTGTGTATAAAAATATATGGTGTGTGTGCAAAAGTTTGGGTCACAGTTAGACACTTGGAAGAGAATTACAAAAAAATCACTCACCTTTTCTTTGTGAGGTAACTTTACAACTTTGTCATGCTGACAACAAAGCTCTATATAAACCCATAAAAATCACTGTACAGCTCATAATACAAATGCTTTTGTATATTAATTCTGTTTAGTGCTTTTATAATGAGCTTCACATTTCTGTTTTTAAATTCTCCCAAAATTTGGCCACGTTCACTTCCAAGTGCCTCACAGTGTTTGTTTGGGACTGGTCAAAACTGTATTTTGTGACTAATCACCATAATGCCACAAATTCTGTTGATTGAGGTTAGTTTGTACTGAACTGGTAATATTGCGTATGAAAACTGTTTTGTTTGTGCTTTCAGCGTCTTGGAACTTGCCTCCGGCTGGCCAGAGCTTTGACCTTGGAAAACCTGTCTGCTTTGAAGCTAAAAGTCCCAGCATGGGAACAAGAAAACGGCTGTACCTGAACAGTTGTTTTGTCACTTCCAATCCAAGCGCTTGGTCAGCGGATAAATATTCTGTTGTTGAGAATTATGGGTAAATATCTGCATGCTTATTTATAAAACGAAACAAGCACATTGTTGCGTTTTCTACGTTAATTAAATACCATTAAGGTTGACTGCAGTTTAGGTTTACTTTGCTCGTTTCATAGAACTTCATGTTTCAGGATAAACTAAACAAAATACCATCAAATTTACTAGAGGTTCTGACAAAATAATTGCTGCAGTCTATTTAAAAAAAGCTTAATTTGAATGATTCAATGACAAATACAGTTTAACAATCACATGCTGGTGTAATGATGTAATTGATACAATCGTTATTTTAAGAGTCAAGTTACTCTAAAAAGTATTTTTTTTTTTTCTTTCTTTGGTACAGTAGACCGTTTATATCCAAACTATAAACTAATCACAAAAGTACTGGGATAATTTGAATGTTTGTAATCAGTGAATCTTTAAGAATGCAGGTGTTTAATTTGAGATAGCAATCTTTTAACGATTAATTGTGCAGCTCTATTGTTTTACTTGGTTATGTTGTGGTAAAGAGAAATTTATTTGGAGTTTCCATTTTGTTCCAACTTTATCTCTGTATAGATGCCTGGTGGACAGTAAGAAAAGCGCTCTGACAAAGTTCTACACCAGTGATGACAAGATGACTGTGAGACTTTGTGTGGGAGCTTTTCTGTTTAAAAACATGCCACAGTCCAAAAAGGTATAAAATGTTATTTTTATTTTTATTTTTTTTTATACATGTTTGGCTTGTTGACCTCCTTTAAAAATCCCCTCTTTTCTTGATAGACCATGTTTTTGCATTGTGAGTTGGACTTTGGACCAGAGACTCCTACACCTAGTGCCAAGTCATGCATGTATAACAAACGCACCAAGATGTGAGTTTACAAGCACAAATTTATTCCCAAAATGTCTTCTCCAATGATGGGATCTCCCATGCATATCCTGTTATTAAACTCTCATTTTGAGAGTTAAAGGTGCAGCAAGCAAAAACTGTTTTTTAAAATTACAAAAACAAACAAGTCCCTACTCCAATGGATCACACCCCTATCTTGATAGCTCTGACTCCAAATTCATGAACAGCAATGCACAAGCATCCCCCCCATGAGTGGAGACGCCCATTACTGCTGATTGGCTACAAGTGTTTTAGTGCTCTGTCCAATCCACTTACATCAGCGTTTCTCAGAAATTGCTTATTGCACCTTAAGACTTTAAATGTATACACGACTGTGTCATTTGTGTGCTTTAGGTGGACTGAGCTGTACGGTGATGACTCTGTCTGTAAATGCTGTGCATCTCAATGTCCTGGTTCTCCAAGGGTGTCTGGTCAGTGATAGATTTGTTTCCCAAATTAAGTTTGATTTGCTCGAATTGCTTTCTCGCTGACAAGTTTTTCTGTCTCTAACAGGCAAGTCATTGATCACCAGTGAGTCCTGGGAATTGAAGATGGGAAGGGAAACCTCATCACCAGAGGAGCCCTTGCCGGAGTTCCCTTTAGATGGCGATGACGAGTCTTCCTGGGAATCAGATGATTACTAAGAGGATGCCTTTTACCGATGGCAGATGTTTTAAGTTGGATCATAGAATGATGCTGTTATAGTCCATGTGGTGATGCGTTGTCAAGCTAATGTAATAAACTGAATTCACTAATACTTTCCGTTCCTTTTATTTTTTCTAAGAGTAAACATTTGAATGCATAATGAATTTTTTTTTTTTTAAATATACAATCTCAAATTAAATGGTGCTTTTACAGAACATTTCTTACTGATCCATATTCGTGTATCAGCACTGGTATGTTTCTAATCATCTCCAGTAAGTGTCTGTTGGTTTTTAAGTACAGCTCATTGTTTAATAAAGGTAGAAACAAGTTAATGGGCTTTCCTGCTCTAAACTCTTCAGGAAATCCAATTTCAGTAGGAATTAAACGGTTCCCAACCAGGACGTGGTCAAACACTTTAGCTTTGATTTTCTGTTGGAGTAAAGTCAGCAGATCATTTAGTCTCAAAACTATGTGCTCAGGGTCCCAAGATGAGGGTGTGTTGACAAGAAGATGCAGCAGTGCGTTCTTCAAGTGGTAGCTTGTTAGCCCACATGGTCCAGTCAGGTCAATTTGGTGTTTGTGTAGGAAGGAAAGGATCTGTAGACAATGAATATGGCAAGCATTGTCTGGAAGAGTTTTGGTTACATGCTTTAGGAGGGCGTTTTCGTAGCGTCCAAAACACATGGGCCAATGGGTATCAGAAAATGTGGCAGAGGGAAGATAGGAGATCAGATGTACCTCTGTGTCTTTAAACCTGACCACGGGAGTGAGGCTGAACAGGATGGTCTGTCCTGACCTAAACTTAACTTTGAGACTTCCAGGGTTTTCCCGATTCTGGAATATTAGCTCAAACTCATATTTGTGGCTTATCTCTTTCCATGCTTTCACAATGGCTGTTTTAAACCACTTCTCAACATGTGTTTTTGCAAGATATGAGCTGTTCTCTTGGCATAGAAGGTCAATAATGTTACTTTCAGCCACATGATCCTCTTTTTTGTTATCTGGATGTAAAAGGCACAACATATCATCGTCATCTAGGTTGGAATTGTTACAAGGGCAGATTGAACTGGCACTGCCTTTGACCATCTTGACTTTGCAACAGTACTGGTTGGTTGAAGAACGTCTACTTTCTTTCAAAAGCTCAAACTCGAAGCTATACAGCTTTGGTGGGATGATGGGTATGTGTATGTCGCAAATGACGCTCTTCTTTGAAGCCCATTGCTCGTATAAGCTGCCAACGCCAACAAAGTCCGCAATCTCCAAGTCTGAACCTGCAGTGCTCATATTTCTCATGGTTTTCAGAAGTTCGTTCACAAAACCCTCTACAAACTCACAAGTTTGCCAGCTGTAACTGGGTGTAACCAGGACATGGAAGCTAGTTAAAGTCGTGTTATCAATATTAGAAGCTAGTGAGGAGATGCTCAGACATCGTGTCTTCCATTGTAGTTTGGAGCCCTTTTCCAGGAACATTTTCAACACACGAAATAATGAAATCAAGGAGAGTGTCTTCCAAAAGTACCAGCTTAATGTGTCCTCTTGATCACTAGATTGTTTCTCTTGAGTTATCACTGTCAACTTTTGGCTTGAAGTTGGTGTTTTTTGGTCGATGAGTAAACCCTGATCACGATGTGTGTCAATCTGGTCGCTTTGTGGCTTTTCCGGCTGTGTCGCATCCCCCCGAGAGACATTCTGGTCCACAGTAGACCCTGACAGATCCACATTGACTTCTTCATGTGTTAGGCCTCCCTTTGGCATATGCAATGTCCATTTGTCTTTGTCAATATCCAATATTTCCTGGTCATCTGGTGCAAACGCCTTTTGGCGGAAGTCATTTTGCTCTCCCACCGGGGACATTTGCTCCTCATGCTGCACTGTGGTCTTGACATTTGGCGTAATTTGTTGAACATCTGACGTGTCCCCCTCTCTTCTTGGCATCCTGTGATGATTTTGTGGCACTTCCTGATTTGAATGTGGCAGTTCATTGGAAACAGCGTGCTCCCCTTGTTCCAGCTTTGCTCCCTCCTCCAGAAGAACAAGCTCATGGTTTTGCATGCTCACTGTCATGCCGTCATCTTGGTCGTGAGAGACATTGTGATCCTTTGAGAGCAGCAGACTGACGGCGACGACAAACACACGTAGAAGCGTGTCCTCCATCCTGTGGATGAAAAAAGTTTCTTCCTCTTCACAAAGCTGTATTTTCTCTATTGAAGTATTTGAAAAACCATAAGCTACATCATAACTGACAATAAAGAATAAAGTAACAGTTGAGTAATGGGATGCTTTTGCAATAATCTAGTATAATATATTACTGCTCTGTAGTTCCGGTAGCACTTGTGTATGTCATTCTCAAATATTATTTCATTTACATTATCCTTATTGATTAATGCACATCTTTAATATCATAAAATAACTTACCTCTCAATATCACACCTTTAAGCACAGAAAACAGAGTCTCGGTGTAAAGCTGAAAAGAGAAATAGGCTGAAAATGTTTGGGTTTTTTTGCTGCTCACACAGGATGTACACTGTCAGAGTTTGAGTTTGACAACACACTTCCTGAATACAGAGGTAAAACCCCTTCCTCTTTTTTTAAATATATACACCAGTGAGCGGTGACATACCTCTACATGCAAAGAAATATGCAAGTTTGTACGACTGCTCTGTTTGAACCAAAAAATTTAGTATGAATCACTCACAGTCATTGACTGTTATTGCATGTAATCAGTGATGCTTATTAAACTATTTATAAATAGTGCTGTTAAATTACAGAACTGTTATAAGCTAATTAATTTCTTGAAATAAAAAGGGCAGGTGAAGTAAGATCTTGTAATAAAGAGTGCAATGCATATTTTTCACCATTGTGATTAGTAGAACGACAAGATATAGGCCTAGGCTATCGATATTTTACAGATAGCTGAGGTTGCCGTTTCTGTAATCAAGCATTTGCGAACTGTTTGCAATTAAAAACTTAGTCACCTCTTTGATGTTGTCTTTAATGTGCTTTACCTTGTTAAGATATGAGTCAGCTTGATAAATATAATAATTATGAAAAAATCGACTCCAACCAAGGAGAAGAATCGATTCTAGCTTGGGAATTGATGAATCGTTTTTTTTGTCAGCTCAACCCTTACATACATATACATATATATTAGCAAATATAGTTGATTTAATTCATTAATAACACAGCATCAAGTTCATCAAGCTTCAAAAGTTTTCCAGCAACTGCACTGGAACCTAAAACTCAATTTGAATAGGGTGAGGCAATACCTTTGCATGTGCTTTGAACCACACTGCCTGTTACCATGGTTTTACCATGTATGTAAATACATGCAGTCTGTGTACTTCAAATAACACAAAGACTTGTGTGCATTGAAACTGAAATCACAATGTTTGGAGGGACAAAAAAATGAAACAGACGAAAGATCAACAGATCAATCACCTTTATGAACTGAGAATCGATTGCATCACGTGAAAGAATGTGTGTTGGATGTTTCGCGTGGCAGAGGAAAACTGTGTGAGTTGAGTAAAGTTGGCAATACATTCACAGATTCGAACTTCCCGGGTCAATAACTCGTGAGCTAAACGTTACTACACAAATAACACTCAAATTTTCCTCAAAACGAGCTTTCCCTCGCAGTGGACAAAATACATTGATCTCTATGCGCAGGCGTTCCGAAGGGACCGTCTGCAAAGTGCAAAACCCGAAAAGCGTTGCTACGAAAACAGTCAAAAACTTCACTGTCACACACTATAGTGTCATCAAATTCAGTTCACACATCACTGCTGTCCTGATGGTTATACTACAACACTTATTATGTATAAATATATTTTTGCATAATTTTTATGATTATTATTTATGAAAAATATTCAATAACTACACTGTAATTCACTGTATTGTTGCCAAATTCAGTTTACACATCATTGCTGTCCTGATGGTTATACTACAACACTTATTTTGTGGAAAAATATTTTAATTGTATGATTGTAAATTTATCATTTTTTATGATTTTTATGAAAAATACTTCACTGTAATTCACTGTATTGTTACCAAATTTAGTTCACACATCACTGCTGTCCTCATGGTTATACTACAACCAAGGCCGCATTAATGCACAGGCTTACCTGGGCTGAAGCCCAGGGGCCTCCCATGTTCAGGTTCATGATGAGCTGAAACGGTCATATTGTTTTGTAACTTGTCAGGGTTTCTGTCAATCACTCTAATCGCCCAACCCATGTGGCCCCATAACCCCCGTTCACACAGCCAGCGATTTTGTCGCTGTATGTCGCTAGTCTCTATACTGTGAAGTCGCTTGTGGGCGTTAGTAGTGCTGTCGCTCTAATGTTATTGGTAGACTTTTTCAATTGGCTCTATAGGTCAATTTTGACATTTTATAACATTGCAAATGCTATTTAAAAGTTGCTTTGTGAATGACATGAATAGACTTTGCTTTGTCACTAACAGAATCTGAAAGTCCATTTCCTTTTGTGGAGAATTAGCTGAAACTGGTTTAGTGTCCCTTCAGACAGAAAACAGCATCTGGAAACCATGTGGAATACAGATCTTCATAGTTTGACTAATCATTGGGAATGGACTATTTTTTAATGACAGACAGACTAGAATCAAGAATTTTTTTTCGGCTTGTCCTTAATGTTATATGGGTTCTATACATATAATGTGTCATATTAGCAGTTCACAAGTTTACATATCTTCTTAACATCTTTATATCAGAATGTACTTCATAAATGTAAACAATAACATAAGTTGTTTCATTAGAAATATTATAGAATCCGGTTCTTTATACACTGTAAAAAAATTCTAACCCTCCCAAATCAAAAATTTCAAGTGACCGATAACATCTAAATTTTTCAATTGGCCCAAGTGAAATTCTGTAAATTTCAATTGGCCCAAGTGAAAATCTGTGAATTTAATTTTATAATTTACAGAATTTCACTTGGGCCAAGTGAAAAAATTAGATGTTATCGGTCACTTGAAATTTTTGATTTGGGAGGGTTAGAAATTTTTTACAGTGTAAGCACTCGAGTTACGCTTTGGTTTAATTGTTTGGGTTTTGTTTTCGATGCATGTAAAGCTCAATATTTAAATCAAAATGAACTGGAAGTGGAAATTAAACAATAATACAATAACAGCCACTTTTGGTGAGCAAATAAAACTTGAACGTGAAAGACACAATGTAGGCCTACACATTTTACCTATACAGATATGAGACACGCACAGGTGAGTGATGTGTACTATGTTCACAATTTCCTGTGAAAACCATTCCTACAGGTCTAAAATATGAACACTTATAAAAGGCTTACCATAAGTCAAAAACACACTTTAGAGGAAGGATTGATATAGTTTAGACTCATTATTTAAATGTAGTTCATTTTGAACAAAAAAGTTAGATAGAGTACCTTTAATGTAATATTTGGCAAATATCAAAGTATATATTCTATTTTCATATTGTACATTATAATGTTGTGATGCCCATTTCACTTTGTAGCATTTAAAACAATGTTTTATTTATTTTTTATTTAGACAAAATAGTATAAATCATGAAAATAATTATCTTGTCGGTGTTGAATTTTAATATCTGTGCATTATTTTGCTATATGTGGCTTTATAATCTTTGAGTTAAGGCTTGATGTGACTTACATGGGGGATTTATTTTAAATGACAAAAAATAGCAGAAAAAAATGGCATAGTGCAAAAGTACATTTGCTTTCGGTGAGCTTCTAATTATCACCTACAATTCACAAATATTTTTTTGAACATCAACTGAGACAATTAAGACAATAAAGTCGGAATGACTTTTCAATAAGCACCATGACTTGGGGACTGATAGCAACTTTCCCAGTCCAACTGTTGCATACAAAACAGCTGTTCCCATAGTCTGTAGGATTTCAATAACATCAGTCCAACATATAAAAAATATATAATGGACACACCATTCATTAACAGTCTTTAAAAGTACTGCACTCAAGCAGTCAAATGGCTTGAGTTTATGTCCAGGAGTCTCTGGGAGCATTAATAGTAGTGCACTCTTCCAATAGTGTCCGTGCCTGTTCCGAGGATATCCGGCTGTCCATTTCTCCAGATTTCCCTGATGATCCTCTCCCTTTCCTCCAATCGCTGTGCCCGCTCCAGCTCCTCGGCTGAGGTGAACACGTCCTTGCTCAGAGTCCCATCCGGCGTGATGAGGTGGTTGCTCATGGGGATCTCTGTGGTACTGTGCTTGACCGAGGACTCCAGGCCTCCTGCATCTTCCTCCTCCTCATTATCATCGCTCTCCTCGTCTTCCTCTTCCTCCTCACTGTCTTTCAGCTGTTTTTTCTCCGGTGTGGAGGGTGCCGTAATGGCACGAGGCTTGCATAAAATCCGGATGACCAGGAGGCAGAAAGTGAGCACCAGGCCAAAACAGACGCCGATGACGAAGTAAAGGCCGAAACTCTCCGGATTGGCTGGATAGAGAGGGAAACAAGTCAGGTTTAGTAATTGAAACATCTCCATATCAGTTTGCTGTTCTTTAAACCTGAGTTGCATGTTAAAAATATTAAAAATAGGAAAAGCACTGACCTTTAATGTAAGCATAAGCAGCAATAGTGTTGCTCAAGAAATTCATCTCCTTCCTTTTCACATTAATCCTGGCTTTGTCCTGTGTTTCCAAACCTACCGGATAAAAAAAGGGAAAATAATATTGTTAAACATGAGCAGTGCTTGCTTGTTTTAGCTCATGCTAAAATGTGCTTGCTTGGGCACTGCTAATGTATTCTGGGTGTTTTCTGACTGTCTGTTTTCTGAGATGAGAAATGATGAAAAAAAAATTGTGCTGTATTTTATATTTTTTTAAATAAAAAAAAAAACAGGTAAAAAACAGGTAAAATTAGCTGTAAATATTCATATTATGAAATTGCAGTAAGTTTTCAAAAAATGTCAAATTCAGAATACAAAACTCAGAATACAAAACAAAAACTAGGCCAAATGTCAAACTTCTGTGTTCCAAAAAAAGGTAATGAATAATCATACTGAGCATTTTATTTAATCACATAGCTACTACAATTCTCTGGCACTATGAGACACAGTATATATATATACATTCAGTCAATCCATGTGAGCCTCTTTTGTGAGGTCAAAAGGTCAGAATTGCTAGCAGCAAGTGGGTGTAGCCAGTCAGACTCTTTTGTATCTGAATAAAGGTGATACATGATACAATTCTCTTCCCTAATGACGTGCATCTACAGCCTTTTCCTTTCCTGTAGTGTATGTGTCCGTAGTGTATTTCCTCTCTGACTCTTTTCCCTTCTAACTGTGAACACCTAAGGAATTAATATTTAGAATTGAAATATTCCAAAATTAAGTTGGCCCAACTCAACAATTAATATTTAGAATTTAAATTGTTCAAAATTAAGTTGGCACAACTCAATTTAAATTGTTCAAAATTAAGTTGGCCCAACTCAATAATTAACATTTAAAATGTAAATTTTCCTAAATTAAGTTGGCCCAACTCAATTTACATTGTTCAAAATTAAGTTGGCCCAACTCAATAATTAATATTTAGAATTTAAATTTTCCAAAATTAAGTTGGCCCAACTCAATTTACATTGTTTGAAATTAAGCTTACCCAACTCAATAATTAATATTTGGAATTTAAATTGTTAAAAATTAAGTTGGCCCAACTCAATAATTAATATTTAGAATTTAAATTTTCCAAAATTAAGTTGGCCCAACTCAATAATTAATATTTGGAATTTAAATTTTCCAAAATTAAGTTGGCCCAACTCAATTTACATTGTTCGAAATTAAGTTGACAAAACTCAATAATTAATATTTAGAATTTAAATTGTTCAAAATTAAGTTGGCCCAACTCAATTTAAATTGTTCTAAACTAAGTTGACCCAACTCAATAATTAATATTTTTATTTTAAATTTTCCAAAATTAAGTTGGCCCAACTCAATAATTAATATTTGGAATTTAAATTTTCCAAAATTAAGTTGAACCAACTCAATTTAAATTGTTAAAAATTGAGTTGGCCCAACTCAATAATTAATATTTAGAGTTTAAATTGTTCAAAATTAAGTTGACCCAACTCAATTTAAATTGTTCTAAATTAAGTTGGCCCAACTCAATAACTAATATTTAGAATTTAAATTTTCCAAAATTAAGTTGGCCCAACTCAATTTACATTGTTCGAAATTAAGTTGGCCCAACTCAATTATTTTCAAATCTGTGAATGTATTGCCATTTTAATTAACTCCTTTAACTAAGCAGTGACCGTATTTCTTTAAGTCCAAGTTCAAAATAAAACTCCATGACCTGCTCCATTGTTCACGTATGGAGCTGTCTGAAACACTGCCAGCGAGACATTAAACATTAAGTGTTTGTCCGAAGTTTTGCGAGAGAACACAATTGTGTTTGCAAGAGAGCGCTTTGCATTCTAATAATAATATGTTTCTGTTTTGTGGTATTCTGTACAAAATAAATCAATAAATAATTCCACTGATAATTCCACAAACCTGATTAAGTCAGAGACTTAAATTATAAACATGATTTTATGTATTTTTTGAATGCAACTACATTAAAGTTTTATCTGTGTTAAGACTATGGAACAAGATGGCTTTATTTCAGGAGTGGAAGATATCAATGACATACAAATACAGATCTGGTATCTAAATGCAGGCAACCTTAAACATAAAGTAATCAAATATTCCTAGATAAAAAAAAAAAGTTCCATAACCCCAGTGGTCTGATGGAAAATAAATCTTTTGGAATGACACTCAAAAGTTTTGCGAGAGAACGCAAAAGCTTTGAAAAATATTTTTTCCTCACATTCCATATTTGTCCCTTTTGGGGGCTTTGTATACATGAACCTCAAGGACCATTAAAATGATATATAAAATCCATGTCATGACCCCCTTTAATTCTAAAATATGGAGTCTACCCTGACTAAAGTCCATTTCTCAGACTTAAACTTGCTGTGCAGTTTGGAAAAGCACACAGATCATATACAGTATAATTTGAGAGAGAGAATTTTTTTGTAGAATTCCAGATAAAGCAACCATGCATTAATATGATTAGAAACTAATTTTTAGCACTATACTTAATAGTAGATTTATTAAAGAAAGTGCAAATGAATGCCGATACAAACACAGCCTATCACAAATCCTGTGGAAAAGGCCAGACATTCTCATTTTAAACTAGACATTGTTTGACATCAGGACATCAGTGATGTGTAAACTGAATTTGGCAACAATACAGTGAATTACAGTATTACATTGAATATTTTTCATAAAAATAATAAAAATGATAAATTTACAATTGTATATACAATTTAAAATATATTTTTCCCAAAATAAGTGTTGTAGTCAGGACAGCAGTGATGTGTGAACTGAATTTGACAAAATACAGTGAATTACAGTTAAGTTATTGAATATTTTTCATAATAGAAATCATCAACATGATACATTTACAATTGTATATAAAATTAAAAAAATATTTTTTCCAAAATAAGCGTTGTAGTATAACCATCAGGACAGCAGTAATGTGCGAACTGAATTTGGCAACAACACAGTGAATTACAGTGCAGTTATTGATTATTTTTCATAAATAATAATCATAAAAATTATGCAAAAATATATTTATACAAAATAAGTGTTGTAGTATAACCACCAGGACAGCAGTGATGTGTGAACTGAATTTGGCAACAATACAGTGAATTAGCCTACAGTTAAGTTATTGATTATTTTTCATAAATAATAATCATAAAAATTATGCAAAAAGATATTTATACACAATAAGTGTTGTAGTATAACCATCAGGACAGCAGTGATGTGTGAACTGAATTTGATGACACTATAGTGTGTGACAGTGAAGTTATTGACTGTTTTCGTAGTAACGCTTTTCGGGTTTTGCACTTTGCAGACGCTCCCTTCGGATCTGTCTCTCTGTCGCCTGCGCATAGAAATCAATGTATTTTGTCCACTGCGAGGGAAAGCTCGTTTTGAGGAAAAATAGGTTGTAACTGCTTGTCTACATTACTACGATTAAAAAGAGGTGTTATTTGTGTAGTTACAAGGTTTAGCTTACGAGTTATTGGCCCGGGAAGTTCGTATCTGTGAATTTATTGCCAACTTTACTCAACTGACAGAGTTAGGGCTGAAACTGATAACACTAACCCTCTTCTCTGACAGGAGATTTATAATTGTTTTCAGTGGAGTTCACTGAGACGGATTAATATTTGGCTGAATTCTGTAAGTAGACTGAGTTATATCTCACTCTGACGTTTTGCTACAATGTGATATTTAAGACTGTTTTTAATAATTTAGTTAGCGTGTTGTAACCCTATTTACTTGGTCTTAGTATGTACAGTTAATCAGTGCACATTACTCTCATAAAAAATATTTAGGCCTAAATTTAAGATTTATGTATTTGAATTGCATAAAGAAAGTCCATCCATTTGGATTACATAGTTTTTAAATGCACAATAATCAGGTTATATATCATCAATAAATCCAATATCTTACAATCTCATGCATTTGAAATTAATTTAATATTATGCTTGTTCCACAGCTAGCCATATTTAAACCATGTTCATACTTTTTAACCGAATACATTTAATTGTTTCACAAAGCACAGATTTATGTTGATTCTAAGCTATTTGAATACATGCATTTGAATTTTGAAAATATGATTATTTAAATCAGATATATGCAAATTGTTGTAATAAACTATGCTATAATATGAAAGTGCTGAAATCTTGTCTGTTTCATTTACTGTATGTATGTGTATGTTAAAACTGTGTAATCCAAATAGATGCAAATTTAACATGCAATTCAAATACATACATCTTAAATGTGTTTGAATGAGAAAAATATATATTAGTAGTCGTCCTTTATATTATTAATTCCCAATGGATATTTTTCCCAATTAAAAAATCCGTTTATGGAAGTAAAATTGGTTTCATGTTGACTTTAAGGGTCCAATTTTATAAAAAAGCTTTTATGAAAAACATTCTGCATGTGAAATATCAGTGGTGATCTTTAAGTAACACATTTTCTTCTCTCACAGGTTAATATCAGGATAGACCTACCAACATATCAATATGGATAAGTTCCGTATGATGGCCCAGATCCTCCAGACCAACCAAGAGTCTTTTATGAACGGCATCTGTGGCGTCATGGCCCTGGCTAGTGCTCAGCTCTACACGTCTTTTGAGTTCAACTGTCCCTGTATCCCTGAATTTAACTACTCCTATGGGATCAGTATGCTGGTTATTCCACCTATATGGTTCTTCCTTTTGGGTTTTGTACTGAACAACAATGTCTCAATGCTGGCGGAGGAGTTGAAAAGGCCGATAGGACAGCGGAGGAAGGACCCTAAGGTCCTGCGCTACATGTGTGTGTCCATATCCCAGCGATCGCTCATCGCTCCAGCGGTTTGGATCTCAGTGACTCTAATGGATGGTAAAAGCTTTCTGTGTGCCTACAGTATGGACCTGGAACTTTCCGAGTTTGGCAAAAATGTAAGTGGATATGGACTGTCTCAAGAGGAACTTATACGAACACTGGCCAAAATTCCATGCAAGCATATATATGATGGCCAACACATTCTATCGAGAGAAGCCGCGGTCATATACATACGCTGTATTTCACAGGTACTGTATGTTGATCTTCTTATTGATGATTTTGCCACTGTAAGCTTCATATTAATTCAAAGTAGTACAGTAAGCTCCAATTTTTTTTTTTACCCATGTTTCAATGCTGTCTGAACTCAGAAAGATACTCAGATAGCCTCAAAAGTTCTAGAAGTCTACAGTCTAAGTGTAAAAAAAAAGTCCTAAATCCTAAAAACAAATCTAAATCATACTACTCATAATCCAAAAGAGAGTTCCTACTTATTTTGGCCAATTGCAATAAAATAAAAATGAAAAACTATATAGACTATAGATATAGAAAAAAGAATAATAAGCATGAGGAAAACACACAAACTAAAATAAAATGAAATAAAAAGAATGAAAATAAATAATAAAACTGTAATAGTATCTCAATGATATGAGATAACACTTCAGAAAATCAAAAGTAGTGATCAGATGTTGTTACTGTGGAATTTTTTTTTTTCTAAGGCACGTTTGTAAAAGCTACTTAAATTTCCTAATTGAACTAAGGTCTAATCCTGGCTTAATCTAATCCCTGTTTGTGAAATCAGGCCAAAATATCATTAGTTAAGATGGAAATACCACTGTTATTCATTCATATTTGTTTGTCTGTGTTCTAAATGTTCCAGGCTTTTGGATGGCTGTTCTTGTTGATCATCACAATCGTTGCGTTTTTGATCAGAGCCATTCGGCCCTGCTTCAACCAGGCCGCCTTCCTCAAAACCAAATACTGGTCTCACTACGTAGACACAGAGCGCAAGATGTTTGATGAGACTTGCACAGAACATGGCAAAAGTTTCGCCAAGGTTTGCATCAAGCAGTACTTTGAGGATATTAGCGGTGAGATTCAGAGCTTCCACGATCATTCACGTGGAGATGATAGTGATGAAGACGACGATAAACCCGATACCGAAGAAGACAAACTGTTGGGGGTTCGTCGCCAGGACACCATGAACAAGCTGCTGTGGGACTGGCACAAGTGCAAACCTGCGCTGAGTCTAAGAAAGTGTGGATATGCTAGCACTGGACAAAATGGAGATTGTAGCATGAATGCTAACAATAAGCAAGATGGACGTGACTGTGATAACACTGACCTTAGTGCGGGGCAAAAAGGCTGCAAGGGTGGTTATGTGAATGATGGCCTTGACGTTGGCCAAAGCGATTCGGGCAGGGGATATGATAATGCTAGCTTTAGTGTGGACCAAAATGGTTTTACAAAAAGACACGGCAATAGCACGAGCCAAAATGGATTAATGAATGGTGGCGTTCCTTCTTCATGCAGTGCTCAAAAGAAAGCATGTGCAGTGTATTATAGTAAGGTCTGAGTCTGAGATACATCTTTGTCAGGGACATCCTAATATATTGCTTTATATGTTGTCTTACAGTCCCCTGGGGTGAAAATCTAGTTTTTAATGTTGTTTATATGTTTATGTGGTGCTTTTAATAGGGTTTATGGTCCAACACAATGCATATCATATACACACAAATGAAGGGGTGATCCTGTACAACATTCTCAATGTTGTACACATACAAACACAAAGAATTGAATGAGCCAATTACCTTTTTTTTTTGTAATGTTCCTATCAACCACTTGTGCACACACACACACAAACACACACATGCGCACAAGTGCACATTATAACTATGATTATTGTTTGTTCTTCCCTGTTTATTCCTACCTAACACTTACTTTTTGGAGTTATTGTTATGTTTATTCTTACCTGTTTGGTACCAATTAGTTTTTTGAGTTATTGAAATTTGATGTTTTTTGTTTGAAATAAATGATATATGATCTACTACTTGTCTTTTCCTTATAGGATGGTCATATTTGTCTGAGCATATTTTGGCATCTTTGTATAGTCTCACCTAACACAGATTATATATATATATGTGGTTAAATTCGTTATTAACGGTGGTTTATAGAGTTCAGCCTATATGCAGCCATTTAGTACTACAGCCATCTAGTGGCTATTGATATTATTGTTTTTTGTTCATTTTATAGCAACATAAGACACCAGATGACACCAAAGTCACCACATTTTTAGGTTTTGGCTATCTGAAATTACTGAAATGATTGTATTTTACTGAAGTTAAAGAAATATTAAATATAACATAAACATAAGCATAATTTACATAGAAAATATGTTACTTTTAGATGTAAATAAGTTCAAAAATACCCCAAAAATAAATAAATAAAAATACCATAAATTGATAGTTTTTATTTTAACGAAGATTGTGATGTAACATTTAAAAAAAATATGTTTTGGATCACAGCTGAGACTTCTGTGCCCAAATTTGTCCACGAACACGGAATTAAGGGCTGCAGTGTGAATACGGCTAAGTCAACACCATTGCTGAGTGATTTCTCCTTAAAACTGCAGTGAACCACAGACAGACTCAAAAACAAGGTTTGAAATCGCTGGTGTTTCTGACGTCACAACCTTGTAACCAATCATGTCAACGTGTGATCATCAACGAGTGCATCTCTGTGAGTGAGTGGAGGCGGGGCTAATTTGCATATTCATAGAACTGCGTATTCTAAATGAGGCAAAGGGTGTAGAGTTACTATTAATCTATTTTAAGGCATAAAGAAGTTTTTTTCAAGGAAAAAAACATTTAAATATGTCATTTTGGTGATCAAATGTGAGTTTTAGGGATAAAATGATTGACTAGGGGACTTTTAATATGAATTTTTTAAATACTAGAGCTTTTATTTTATATTTTTTGTTTTAATTCTAAAGTTTTAATAGTTAATTTTATGTTTTTGTCATTTTTTATTATTTTTTCTAAATATTTCTATTTAGTTTTATATGTATTTCAGTTTTGACACTCCATTTATTTACCAAGGACTCATTTTTAATTTTCATTTCCATGCACGTTTTTCATTTGATATTTATATTTTACCTTAGTTCAATTACCGAAAACTATTTTTAATAGTTACAGTTAACAATAACAACACTGGAAGAAACGCCTGTAAGACAGTTGATGGAATGTAACTTTTGCCCAGATTTTTTGCCCCGATTCACAGTCGTTGCCGAAAGTCAGAGCCAGTCTGCAGATTTGAGTTGACAGATTCCACACACACACAAAAAAACAAAATCGTGTGGTGCACTATTTTCCACAGTCTATGGTGATGTATGAAGGTCAAAAACTTCAAAGTCTGATTCCATCCATTCGGAGGATATCAACTATTTTCAAAGTCAACAAGTGCATGATGCAGTGTTTTAAAATCAGATCCTTTAGATAACCAGTAAATCATAGTTAGCCTGAAACTGAACTGTGCACCACACAGATAAGTCATCAAGATTGCTGAGTGCGACAAACAGAGACACCGAGAGCACATGGTTGTTAGGCAAGCAGCAGCTGTTGTCTCCAGAGCAGAATATAGTTGGGGGTTGGTCGCCTGAGTCTGTTGTTTCTTTTTCCACCCTTTCTCTGATTAAAAAGCTACAGTTATAAAGCCTGAACATAACAAGCTTTCATCATGCCAGTGCTTTAGTAGGTCAGACAGCAACATGATCTGCATCTGATTTAATGTGCTGCTGCATATCATTGCGCTCACTCATGCAGTCTGCGGCCCAATTTTTTTTTTTTTTTTTTTTCCACTCTCACTTGTTTTGTCTGTCACCTTCGGCTTGTTTTCTGCAGCACAGCGCGTGCATGTGGCCTTACTTCCTCTACAATGTTGCAGCCCTCACTTTTAGAAGAAGAGGAGGCCATCCTGTGACTGCAGTCGCGCAGAGAGAGCGTGAGGGATTGGAGGAGGGGAATCGCTCAGGAAGGGAGGGACGGATTGGAGGACAGAGTTGCGAGGCAAACCAGGATCACATGAGCAGCACAGATCTGTTTACAAACTGAATGTGTGCGGCCAGGAAAGACGCAGGAGCCTTCCTGGAGAATATTACTGGTCAGCCTCACTAGCACACATCTCTAACCCCCCCAGATGCTTGCTTTTTGGCTGGGATATGTGTTAAATGAGCCGAGGGACGATTCGTTTTTTCGGTCTACTTTTTTGATGGAAGGATTGAGAGAGCAGATGGTTTTAGGTGGAGAGAAAAAATACTCCCCCACACACATAAACGCTTGA
This sequence comes from Squalius cephalus, assembly GCF_949319135.1. NCBI lineage: Eukaryota > Metazoa > Chordata > Actinopteri > Cypriniformes > Leuciscidae > Squalius > Squalius cephalus. The sequence continues at coordinate 20,451,709 of NC_137123.1, forward strand.
AAATACTGCTCTCTTAAAGGGCCTGCTCTTCGATAAAAAGGAATATACCTAAAAAAAACCCAAGGCAGACCGAGAGGAGGAACTGCTGGAATAATCGACAAGAGAACCAAAGGCATGCCAAAGTCTTTTGCAAGAGGGGTTTGAGGGAAGACAAAGACTGTAGATGGAGTCTTGTATGTTGCTCACACTTCTGCACGTATGGATGTTTAGGGCTCGCTAACCCGCCAGACGCAGGATTTATCAAGGAATTTGTCAACTTTTGAGTGCGACAACACAAAGAAGATCACATCCGAAGTGGACTCGCTCTCAAAAGACCAGAAGAACATCAAGGGCACGATATGCTCCCTTAGTCTCTGCAACAACAAAGCACCCAGTGCATATTCACATCAGCCGAGGCAAAGAGTGATTGAAATCTTTTGTCCTTCGATGCTGGCATTATAAAAGTGAGATGAATGAGGGAATAATTTGACTATAATCAAAGGCAGCACACCCTATCATTTTAAGAGCTAGTTCTCGGACAACGTCGGTTGCACAGTGGCAAATTGTCGGGAACAAGTCGAGCTGGAATCTGGTTTTCGGTTGCGTCCTCCAGCCCCCGCATTGCCTGTTCCAGACGAGCAGTGAGTTTGCAGCAGCTCTGCTTGGAGTCAGATTACATGCAACCATTCCAATGGTGTAACGGTGAGTGGCCTTTGCGAAAAGTCCAAGCCGAACTCGAGTTTGTTTTCTTCCACCAGCGTTAGTCACTGAAGCGTTGTTGCCGATGAGGATGTTGAAACCAGTTTGAAGAAGTCAAAGGGAACCGTTCAGAAAGGTCAAGGGTAGCATGTCAAAGATTGTGGAAGTATTCATGCTAAGCTTTTAACAACCCGCATGCTGTCAAGCCTTTTCGCTCTTCCGAAAACTGATATGTCTAGAGATTTATTTTTAGATGAAAACATGGATCGACATGTAACAAGTCAAACGTTGCAATGACAGTAATGCCAAGTTAGTAAACACGAAACGCATTATTGCTCATATTCTGATTACGTATGTCATGTAAACGCGTCAACACGACTGCCAAAACCAGATAAAGCAAATAATACAGCAGCCATATTTATGTATTAATAATATTTTTGGGTCTCATATATATGACCCCAAATATATGTTCAAAAGTTTGCGGTCAGTACGATTTTTTTTTTTTTTTGAAGGAAGGAAGGAAGTCTCACCAAGGTTGCATTTATTTGTTCAAAAATACAGTAAAACAGTAATAATGGGAAATATTATTACATTTAAACTGTTTTCTATTTGAATATGTTTTAGAATGTAATTTATTCCTGTGAACAAAGCTGAATTTTCACCATCATTACTCCAGTCTTCAGTGTCACATCCTTAAGAAATCATTCAAATTCTAATGATTTGCCGGTCAAGAAACTATCATTTCAACATTGATAATAAAACAATAATTTACTATCAATGTTGAAATCATAGTTGTGCTGCTTAATATGGAAGTTATATACAGGAAGCTGCTGAGCATGCAAACCTCTTTTTCCTGAATAAAGCTTTAACAAGATTATGGACCATTTGTGCATCTACAAAAATGTATCATTCTTTGAGTTCCATATATACAATAAAGCATATCATAATCATTCAGTCATAATCATTCATACGAATGATAATAAAAATAAGAATTCAACAAAAATGTATTCAGTTGTATTACTGTAGAGAAATGAAATATTTTGCCATTGCATATGACAAAGCATAAATAATAATGATTATACTTGAGGTCCGTTGCCATGTGGCACACATTGAATCTCATTGTACCTTCCCCATCAGAATGACACGAGCTTACAATAATCTCTGGAAGCCCCTCCACATAATCACCTTAGATGAATCGTTCCACAGACTCAGACTAAGGGGGATTCTTGCAGACTCTGCGTTAATCTTTAACTCTTAAAGTACATTGACTGACTGGGGAATATGAATGGAGAAGAACTGGTTAGAAAACAGTGAATGTTACACTCTTATAACCAACATATGGCTTCACGAAAGGCCAGATGGTGGTTTGCTGGGAGTCAATCCCACAGTTGTTCATATTTGTTTTTTGTGCATGCATAGCTAATTTCCAAAAAATTCCCTTGAAAGTGGGCGTACTGAAGAACTGTGTTCTTCCTGCTCGCGTGTGATGTAAACTGCTGATTTGAGTGTGTGTTTGTGTGTAGGCTGCCTCTGTGGTTTAGGGCTGCAGCATTCAAACTGTGATATGTCAGAGGAAGACATCTACCGTCTGCCGCTCAACGTGTACGTCATCGTACTGGGCATTGGCATGTTCATCTTCATGCTCAGTGTAATCTTCTGCTGCTATCTGTTCAGGCAAGAGCCCAAACACAGTCACCACACCCGCACAACTGCTGTACCACAAATCAGACGTGTCCTTTGTTAAGTTCCGCTCCTGTGGAGACATGCAGAAAGACACAGAAAGACATGTCTGGAACATTCTTATAGTTTGCATGCATACATATATATATATATATATTCTGGCAAGAACGTTCTGAAAAAGTTCTCACTTAGTTCTGAACAAACGTTCTTCGGTCTTTGTTAGCACAAAACTTTATCTATACGTCATTCATGGAAAGTTTTTTTCTGAAACTTTTTAGTTGGACGTTATGGGAAAGTTACTTTTGAACACACATATATTTAATGAATAAATAATAAATAATACATTTTAATTTAATTATTAGTTTAATTTACATTTTGGATCCAAGACTTTGTCAGAATTTAAGATGACAGTATAGTAGAAGTATTTATGTGTGTTTGAGAGTTTGACAGAGGAAATGCTACACCAAAATGATTCACACAATCACAACATCTCTCTTTTGCACCACCCACAGCAGTTTTTGCAGTTGAACTCAGGAAGTGTAGAAGTGTTGTTTCATTTTTTTCTCTCTTTTTGTTTACAGGTTGAAACAGCAGGGCACAAGGGAGCAGTACAGCTACAATGAGGTGGGCCTAAAACAATACAGTTAGATATAAATATATGATGAAATACAATCTAACAGATGATGACCTTCATGATATACACTACTGTGCAAAAGTCTTAGGCATGTTAATATGTAACTTTGCTTTTTAAAATACTTTATTCTATCCCTATGTAGAGACAACTGTAGGTACGTTCAATTTCTCGAAAACGTCTTTTTGATTGTCGTTATGGAAATTCGCCACAGCGATCTGTGTAATCCGACGCAACGTTGCTGACTCGACCAATGGCGAGAGCTATGGGCGTGGCTATGTTTGTTGACCAATGACTGACGAGGAGCGTGTTCGCACTTCAGCTTCGAGTGACTTAATCATAGGCTAGACTGTAAACAAAAACATTAAACATTAAACAACACAGTGTAATTTTTTTCTTCTTTATTTTCTCTTAAAGGTGGTGTTGAAAGGCGCAGGAAAGAAGCTGAGCCTGCTGGGAGTAAGTTTAACAAGCTCTCTGTAAAAGAACATTTGCATTTTAAAACCATGCGTGACTTTTTAAACTTGAAACTGTGCTCTAAAATTTGTATGTCAGAAAGATCAAACCATTATTTTTAAAGGGAAAACATCACAGACAGCAGGGACAATCATAAATTCTGCATATAGAGTTTTAAAACCTACTTTTTAATCATTAGGAGTAGCCTAAAATGTAATGGATATATAATTATACACAATTAACAGGGTTAAATATATTTTAAGGGGTTCGTACTGAGTAATAATAATAATTAACTGCATGTACTTAGGGTTAGGATTAGGTGTGGTTTAGGGTTAGTTACGTAATTATGGACAATTTATAGTTATTACTATATCATGTAAAGTGTATGTGTAGTATTCACAAAGTATGAGACTAAGTTCAGTATCCTGTTGATTAAATCAGTAGTATGTCACCGTTTCTTGAGAACAACGGTTTATGAACACAAGTGTCAGAATCAAAGATAGTTTTGCATTACAAATTTCCATATTTTGAGTGCATTCAAAATTCTTCTTAAGTAAGGTTATGATGTGTTCACTTGTTACGTAAAAACCTCAAGGGGAAATTCTTGATTACGCAAATAGACCTCTGCGGGATTTTCTGGTACTCTCAACCACCTGGTGAACTGCATTATGGGAGCACTGCCGTCATTTTCAGTCGAATAGAACTCCAGCACCACTGCAAAGTCACAGTCATGCAGTAGGAAAAAGTGAGACAAACCAAAACAAAGGGAAATTTTTTGGAAAGGCTACAGCCAGCATTCATGCGGCATGTTGCTTAACAGCTAAAGTGTTTGAATTATGCCTTGGTTAATACAAGAAACGGACACTAAAATAGTTTTGTGTTTTGTGTCACAGCAGCCCTGTGCCGTGTGTCTAGAGGAATTCAAGACCAGAGACGAGCTGGGCGTGTGCCCGTGCTCTCACACCTTCCATAAGAAGTGAGTTCCACTGTAACAAGTGTTTACTTAACGGGAGATGACGCATTTACTTGTGCCAAGAACTGCTTTGAATATACAGAGCCAGCAGAATTCCACAGAAAACTCATCAGTCACAGTTTTACACATCAACTGCCTTTGCATTGCTATTTTTTTTAAGTTTTGTGGCTTCAATTTGAAACCACAATGTTAGAGTACTATTTTTTTTATTGGAAAATGGACAAAATATTAATGACGCCTGATATATAACCAGAAAAAAACCCCATGGTTTACACAAAAATATGAAACTGCAGCAAATCATCATATTAGAATGATTTCTGAAGGATCATGTGACACTGAAGACTGGAGTAATGATGCTGAAAATTCAGTTTTGTATCACAGAATAATAGAATAAAAGAGTTAAATGATAATATTTCACAATATAACTGTTTGTACTATATTTGTTGATTAAATAAAAGCATAAAAGGCTAATTTGAAAAACATTTTTAAAAAATGTACAGACCCAAACTTTTGAATGGTGGCATATATGAAATAAAATAGTCTATTTTATGCTGTTAAGTCCATCCATCCATCCATCCATATATAAATAATGCAATGCAATTTAAATGTTTGAAGAATAAACACTTATAACATGCATCAGTCCTAAAGACACTGAAGTATCACTCTTACTATTGCTCACACTTTTGACACCTAAACAAACTACAAGCAACAGCTTAGCATTGTGGTGGCGATTTTCAAGCGAAATGCAAAAACCTAGTTTGGCAGATGCAAGCGTGCTTTCATTAAGAAATCTTTCATTGTAACTTGCAGGTGCCTGCTGAAATGGTTAGAGATCCGCAGCGTCTGCCCGATGTGCAATAAACCAATCATGCGTATCCAGAACGCCGACGCCCCACGAGGAGCCGAGGTGCTGCAAGACCCAGAGGAGGTGTGACCCCAGAAACTGTGCGGCCCACGGCCAGATTAACACCCTCCGGTTCTGCGGTCGTTGGAACAAATCACGTGACCCTGCTAAGGCTCTACAAAGCCATCTATATGCACCGCCACAGCGGACCTGGAGAACGTGAGAAACCAGGACGACAACGTTCAGCCTCCACTAGTGATTCAGTAGCCAAACATAAGAATAATCTCCTATATATCGTGCCACAATATTCTTTAAATTAGTAATGTGCCGAGGGTCTAAAGCGAGAGGCACACCGTGCATGCTGGGTAACAGGCATCAAAATGAGAGGTAAATATCTGTTTGCCTCAGGGGATCTAACTAGGCAACAAAAGAAATCAATTAAACTTTGACTGCCGACGAACGGGCGTATATATGTGACGGTAGGGTGTAGGTGTAGTGCACTGTCTGTTTGACTGGTACTACAGGTCTTCATAAAGATCCTGCGTAGTCCTTACAGAAATATTCAATATATAATCAGTAACCAGCAGTTCTTCTCTCCATTTATCGTGTTCACTGCTTGAATCGTTCCTTTTTCTTGTCATTTTGTATTGTTTGTTTTTGAATAAAATGTTTTTGTGGTTAACCTTCCTTTAAAAGGAAATGCTGGATAAAGATTTCTGGAGCTTTAGATAGCAGAATTTTTTTATTGCAAAACCTGAATTCCTCTATAACAGCACTATTTTTTATTATTAAAAAAAATCCATAATCGTCATTTAATCAAAGAGGGAAAAACTGGCTATTTATAGACACTCATATGACAGGAGATGCAAGTTTGCGCACAAACGCACCTCTGGAAATATGTTAATAGGTGTACAAGGGGAAAAATGGGTGGGAGAAAAGATTGTTTGTCCTCAGATATTCTATTCATCTTTATCCTGATGTAAAATAGACGGTTCTAGCTGGCGGCTTCGGCTCCTTTCGACTCCACGTATTCCACAGCTTTCTGTTTGACCGCTTGGATGGTCTCAGGTGTGCCGTTTGTCTTCTCGTACTCCAGGTAGCGCTTGAAGAAGAACTTGATCTTCTTCACCGACACGCTTAGGTGAATCACGCGGTCAAAAAGCTCCCTGGAGGGAACGGGAAAATATTTTCAAACAAGTGTTGTGCCAAACTCAAGAAATGAGAACAGAATTTACAAGATTTTAAGATCCTGTTCCACTCTACATAATTAGGGATGCATGATATATCAGCCATCATATCGCTATACGCCGATACATGTTCATTTTTTAAGTTATCCTTATCGGCCCGATTGGGTCAATGTATGAAATCTGATAAATAATGGATTATTTCCTTCAGCTGAGACACTTCAGATGCACACTGTTCGCCATGATGCTTTTGAATTGCTGGAAATATGATTGGAATCACTTCAAAAAGGAAAATACAGTTAATTGCAACATGTGCAGCGCAAGTCTGTCATATAGGCTACAAAAAATGATAATGAAAACATCATTATAATTGTGTGCTTGGGACCTGGATTTAATGGTGAGACTTTAAAAATTTGGATTTAGATTTATCGGCCAATATATCGACTATCGACTTCGGTATCGGCCAAAATGTTCATATCGGTGCATCCCTACATATAATATAAAATGTAAAAAAATATATATAAAAAGTAAATAAAATAAATAAGTTACATAGAATAAATTCAAAATGTAAAATAAGTAAATAAAAAAAATAAAAAAGTAATACAGAATATTTAAAACCAAATCAAAATTAATAAAAGTTTTAGCCTAACTGACCAACTATCAGCTTTTTATTACAATAGAAAGAAATAGATATTGAGAACCGATATGGCCAATATGAGGGCTTTTTTTAAATATCAATTAAGTTATTTTGATTTAAAACAAAATCAAAACCAATAATTTGATTGGTTGATTTTGATGATTGAAAGGGTTTAAAAATTCATAATATGGACAACATGAAGTACAGGTGTGCTTACCTCACTTCCCTCTGAGAGCCGTGCTTCACCATCAGGTCTATGAAGACGGACCACAGGTCTGTGCGTTTGGGGTAGGTACTCAGGACCTTTTCAAACATGGATTTGCCCCTCTCAGTATTCCCGTACTGAAACTCCAGCCGGGCAAATTTGGCAATCAGGTCCACGTCTGGAAAGGTAGTGAGGAAACAATGCATGAGCTGCTAACAGGCAACCTGGAGGGTCTGGATATCATTTAAATAGCTTTTTCAGATTCATGACACCCAGTTCCCACAGAGATGACATGTAGCTGGCACTCACGGTCTTTATTGGACAGGCTCTGCAGCGCCCTCTGAAGGAGGGCATTTGTAGCGTCGCTCTGACGCTGTCGTAGCAGGAAGGTGCCGTAACTCAGATATACAGCTTTCTCCTGTCTGAAGCGCTTCACCATGTTTTTATAAAGACTCTCAGCCTCCTACATACACATACAGGATACAAAAAGTTTAATACTGTGATACAGAGTTTCAACTTTGACGCAACTAACTGACCAACAAAACAACTTTGGATACACAATATATTGGTGGCCATATTAGTATCAACCATTTCATGCACTACATTGTATTTTTCTGATGGCTCGTTTATGTTTTAGCTTTTTTAATAAATGTATGTATAAATGGTTTAAAAAGACCTTTTGTTACCATTTATACCACAGTCAACATATTTACACTACCGTTCAAAGGTTCAGGGTTGGTGAGTTTATTTTTTTTTATTTTTTCAAACAAGGCTGCATTTTTTTGATAAAAAAATACAGTAAAACAGTAATATTGTGACATTACCGTTTTCTGTTTGTATATATATTAAAATGTAATTTATTCCAGTGATGCAAAGCTGAAATTTCAGCAACATTCCTCCAGTCTTCAGTGTCACATGATCCTGTTTCCTTTCTTTTTATTATCAATGTTGAAAACAGTTGTGCTTAATATTTCTGTGGACATTTTCTTTTCATTCTTTTCCGAATTATCTATTCTCAGAAAGTTCAAAAGAACAGCATTTATTTTAAATAGAAATCCTTTGTAAGATTATAAATGTCTTCACTGTCACTTTTGATCAATTTAATGCATTCTTGCAATAAAAATTATCTATAAAAAAAAATGATAATAATACAGACCCCTTACTTTTGAATGGGAGTGTAAGTGGCTGTGATATAAAATTTTGGTCATACCACCCAACCCCATGTCACATCAGTGCGTCCCAACTAACAACCAATCCGACCACGTCACCAGACATAATGCTCACTTTGATCTTGTCCGACTTGGCATAAATGTCGGCAAGCTGCTGGTACACAGGAAGAGGTTCACAGTATTGGATGGCCCGGTCAAAGATTTTCTGCAAACTGTCCGGTGTCCCGTACATGTTCTCCAGATTCAGCATGGCCACCCACACGTTCAGCTTTTCCTGTTCCTCTCTAAACACACAAACAAACTGGTTAATAGTAGTAAAATTTGATTTCATTTGGATGCTTTTCAAAACATTTATGCTAAAAGCGGGCTGAGCAACAGATAATCCTTTAATTAAAAGTGTAATTTCTTTGCAACTAAGACAATAATGACTGCTTTCAAACAGGTTTCCTGAAAAAAGTTAATGTCAAGCCCTGAATGGCAACCATACAAACTAAAGTGTTTCACCTGAAGGAGATGGTTTTGAGGGCTCTCTCGGCGACTGCGCGCGCCTGCTCGATCTCCGTGGCCTGCAGATGGAAAGCCATGTACTGCAGCCAGAGGAGGGAGCTGTCCGGAGACGACAGGAGCAGACGCTCAAACGCCGTTGTGCTGTCGGGTCGTACAGATGTGTCCATGAGCTCTGTCTCCAGCTTGATGAGCTGCTGCTCCGCATTCTGCTGCTCCTGCTTTAACTCCTTACGGGACATTTTCACAGGCTGGAGAGAAAGAGGAGCCGTTTACGGTGTTTGCAGGCAATGCATTGTAAAAAATTGTTTTATTGTAAATAAAATGAGCAAGTTTTACAAGAAAATACTTGTAAATTCAAATTTTCATGTGAAATTCAATGTGTTTCTTGCCGTTTTTTTGTTATTTTTTGTGAAATTTATTAGTAATGTTTGAGTGAAAATTGTTTCACAATTTATTTTCAGTGTGTGCACCTTTAACCTTACATTTTTTCTGTTGTGATTTTTTTTATTCACAATTTAGCACATATTACACACACAACCCAAAAACATCACACCAAACAGTAAAGACAATACCGCTAAATATATCGACAAGACAATAAAGAGAGGAAAAAAAAAATAATAATAAAAATAAACACTCCTTGAGAAACTTTGCATTCGTTCGCACAACTTTTGCCTCTCCCTGAGAAACTTGGCATTCGTTCGCACAACTTTTGCGTCTCCCTGAGAAACTTGGCATTCGTTCGCACAACTTTTGCCTCTCCCTGAGAAACTTGGCATTCGTTCGCACAACTTTTGCCTCTCCCTGAGAAACTTGGCATTCGTTCGCACAACTTTTGCGTCTCCCTGAGAAACTTCACATTCGTTTGTACAACTTTTGCGTCTCCCTGAGAAACTTCTCATTCGTTTGCACAACTTTTGCCTCTCCCTGAGAAACTTGGCATTCGTTCGCAAAACTTTTGCCTCTCCCTGAGAAACTTCTCATTCGTTTGCACAACTTTTGCCTCTCCCTGAGAAACTTCTCATTCGTTTGCACAACTTTTGTCTCTCCCTGAGAAACTTGGCATTCGTTTGCAAAACTTTTGCCTCTCCCTGAGAAACTTGGCATTCGTTTGCAAAACGTTTGCCTCTCCCTGAGAAACTTCTCATTCGTTTGCACTTTTGCCTCTCCCTGAGAAACTTCTCATTCGTTTGCACTTTTGCGTCTCCCTGAGAAACTTCACATTCGTTTGCACTTTTACGTCTCCCTGAGAAACTTCACATTCGTTTGCACAACTTTTGCGTCTCCCAGAGAAACTTCTCATTCGTTTGCACAACTTTTGTCTCTCCCTGAGAAACTTCTCATTCGTTCGCACAACTTTTGCGTCTCCCTGAGAAACTTCACATTCGTTTGCACTTTTACGTCTCCCTGAGAAACTTCACATTCGTTTGCACAACTTTTGCGTCTCCCTGAGAAACTTGGCATTCGTTTGCAAAACTTTTGCCTCTCCCTGAGAAACTTCTCATTCGTTTGCACTTTTGCCTCTCCCTGAGAAACTTCTCATTCGTTTGCACTTTTGCCTCTCCCTGAGAAACTTGGCATTCGTTCGCACAACTTTTGCCTCTCCCTGAGAAACTTGGCATTCGTTTGCAAAACTTTTGCCTCTCCCTGAGAAACTTGGCATTCGTTCGCACAACTTTTGCCTCTCCCTGAGAAACTTGGCATTCGTTTGCAAAACTTTTGCCTCTCCCTGAGAAACTTCTCATTCGTTTGCACTTTTGCCTCTCCCTGAGAAACTTCTCATTCGTTTGCACTTTTGCCTCTCCCTGAGAAACTTGGCATTCGTTCGCACAACTTTTGCCTCTCCCTGAGAAACTTGGCATTCGTTCGCACAACTTTTGCCTCTCCCTGAGAAACTTGGCATTCGTTCGCACAACTTTTGCCTCTCCCTGAGAAACTTCTCATTCGTTCGCACAACTTTTGCGTCCTCCTTGAGAAACTTCGCATTCGTTTGCACAACTTTTGCCTGTCCCTGAGAAACTTTGCATTCATTCACACAACTTTTGTGTCCTCCTTGAGAAACTTTGCTTTTGTTTACAAAAGTTCTGCGTTCCACCATGAAAATTTGCGTTCATTCGTAAATTTTTGCGTCCCCCTAAGAAGCTTTGCGTTTATTTTCCAAAACTTTTGCATTCCCCCGGGAAACGCGGTGTTCAGTTGCAAAATGTTCCCATTCTCCCAAGAAACATTTGTGATGGAAACAATAAAGGGTGGAAGTAAAAACTATATTTCAGTGCTTCCGTGCGAACACAAAGTTTCTCAGTGAACGCAATAGCTTTGAAATGCGATTCTCTCCTTCCTTTTTATATTTTTGTACATCACCATGTCCCTTTGGGGGCTCAGTACAACAGTCTACACGGGAGAAATTTAGTTTTGATGCATATGTGAGTTCACCTTGCTCGTGACTTCCTGCTCATCCTCACTGGATTCATGGGTGTCGTCTACTGCGGCAAAAGGTGTTAAAGAGCCCAGCGTTGATTCCCATGGAAAGCCACATCTCACCTGCAGCCGTTTTGGTTCTGTTTCCTCGTGTTTAACCTAAACATTCAGACAACAGTTGTGTTACATATCAGAGAGGAAGTTGTACACCTATATCTCGAAATATTCAATCATATTGCTCTGAAAAGAGATGCGTCACCTTTACTTGGCTACACTTTTTATCCGATGTAGTTTCTTCCTTCTCTCTGAAAAACACATCTACACCACTGTCACTGTCCTCAGTTTTTGTTTTCTTTTTCTTCTTCTTTTTTAAAGTTTTCTTCTCTTCCGTGTGTTCTCCATTCACTGGGCATTCTTCATCTTTTTTCCTTTTTATCTTCTGTCCAACCGTCTCATCGTCTTGTTGCTACAGGGATAAAACACAGGGTCAAATTCAACCTCTTCAAAACTAACAGTCAAACACAAACACACACACACACACACACTTACTTGGCTCTCAGAAAGAGCTCGTTTCCTCGTGGCAACTTTTTCATCATATTTCACTTTCTTCTCTCCCTTCAGACGTAGTTTTAGATCAAGGGATTTTGGAAGTAGATCTGGTTTCCCAGTGTCCTTCGACAGGAGCGACAGGTTCACGTGGCTGTTCTCTGCGTTCACACTGAAATTTAAATTTATTTATATGAATTTATAATGAATCACAAATAACTAGGTTATTTTTAATTGTTGGTCTGTGCATTCCATTATCTTTCAGTGAAATGAAAGGCTAGGTTAGGACTTCACGTGAAGTTAGAGAAACATTACCTGAGAACCTTGGCCGTCACCAGTGCATTCAGGGCAATGTATTCGGAAACAGATTTTGGGTCGTTCATGAAGTATTTTGTAGCGTGTTGGAACTGAACTCTTCCTGTGATGGCCCTTGATAACCTTTCATAAAACAAAAATAATTTTAATTCAACTCAGGAGACTAGAATGGCTTCATTAAAATGTGCATCAAAAGATGCTATACCTCACAAATATGCCTTTATCGTTAATAGACGTCACATATCCTCGGATAATCTGGTCCTCTTTTATATCGGAAATTGACTCAATGTCTGGGTCTGTAATATCTTGCTGATCCTTATGAAATCTGCAGAAAGGGAAGAATTAATTAATTAAAATAATAAAAATTTATTAGAAAAAATGTTGGGCACAATACAATGAGACAAACCTAAACTTTAACTCCTTTTCTTACTGAAATGGCACAAAGCCAACCTGAAATCAGCTAAAGAATTCTTTATAATGCTTCTTTGTAATGACAACAAATGGAAATGGTTTGTCAGATGTCTACATGAGAGCAGAATGTTTTGATGAATTATTTAATAGTTTCAAATGACTAGCAAGATTAGTGGCCAAAAATACAACCCAAAAGAAAAAAAAGGATTGGCATAATTTGCACAATTCTGCACATGTATGCCCTATGCCGGATGTTCTCAATATTCTGAGAAGAAAGCAACAGATGATATGGGTGAAAGACTGACACAGACCACCCATTTAATACTTTAGGCTACACATCATGCTGCTACTGCTGGTATCTCAGAAGCAGCACAAATCACAGCTGTGTAATAATAAACGAGGTACGAGTTTGAAGAATAATTAAAAATAACCAGATTAGGAATAACTTACTCACTCTCAAGGCATACTAGGTGTGCATGACTTTCTTCTTTCAGTCAAACACAGTTTTAAGTTATATTAAAAAATATCCTGGCTCTTTTTAATGGGAGTGAATGGTACCTTAGATTTTGAAGCCCAAAAAAAGCGCATCCATCCATCCTAAAAGTAATCCATTCGACTCGGCCTTCCGAACGAAGCAATGTGTTTTTTAAAGAAAAATATACATTTTTATAACTTTATAAACTATAATCACTGGCTTCTGGTAATGGCTGTGTGCGAGTCTAGTTTCGGTGGAAGAGTGACCTCCTACCCAGGAGTAGCGTAAGCTTAGATGAGAACAGATGACCCTCATGATTCAAACAAATAGGGCTCAAGCTCCTCCCACATTTCTGTTTTAAAATTCTCGTTTTAGACTTCTAATTCATGACCGGTGTTTTGTTTTGCTCTATCCTCTGTGCTTCCATGTTCATCAATACGTCGGGTCAGAGGTCACTCTTCCGCCGGAAATAGATTGGCTTACGGCTGTTATCGGAAGCCAGAGATTATAGCTTATAAAGTTATAAATATGGATACTTTTCTTACAAACACGCATCGCTTCAGAAGGCCTTTATTAACCCCCTGGAGCCGTATGGATTACTTTTATGATGGATGGATGTGCTTTTTTGGGCTTCAAAAAAATGGTACCATTCACTCCCATTATAAAGCTGGGAAGAGCCAGGATATTGTTTTTATAAAACTCTGACTGTGTTTGACTGAATAAAGAAAGTCATATGCACCTAGGCTTGAGTGTAAGTCATTTTGGGTGAACTAATCATTTAAGTACACAACTGTACTTAATTATTGAAGTACAAATTGGACTATTATTGTTACAGCTACCATTTATTAAAAATCATTACCGTCTGTCACTATAACATTATTGTCGATGTAATATTTATTTAGGTAATGTGGTAAGTCGTCATTTTATTTGTATTTATTGTCTGAGATACCGTCCTCTTGTAAGGAGCTATTGATTATCAATATAAACATGTAAATGTCAAATAAAAATAAAACAACAAAATAAAAAGAGATAAATAAATGTAATGGCTGAAAAGGTCCTCATGTTTCCAAAGTGAAAAGTGATTGCAGATCTTCACCCAGTTTGTTCTCATCATTTAAATGACACTTGATAATATACCTGGAGGGGCGTAATGACACGCTGAAGTTCCTCTCTTTAACCTCCTCAATAATATAGCACCTGGAAAAAAGGACATGCACACATTAACAAACTTTACATTTTAGAGCTTCCTTGTAGGAAAAATCCTGAAGACATTCATCATAAACAATTCCAGCTAGGTCATGTCTCATGACTCACCGGACAAGTTGGCCCTGTTTGTAGGGCTCCAGTGGGTTGTCTGCATATGCATCAGAGAGATCCGTTACCGAAGCAAAACCCCAATTCTCAAATGGGAGATGAAGCGACAATCCCTGGTGAGGCTCAACTTTCCGAACCGTCGCCATAGTGACCAACCCTTGCTCCAGCTTGTACATCCCTACAGCAACAGCACACAACAGGAAATGCTAAAGAGGCTCGAGGGACGACTGCAACGTGCGTCACGATGGCAGAAGTGCAACATCAAAGTATAATGTGACTCAGCGTTTGTTATAACAAGGAGAAAATATGAGCTAGGAAATCTCCTCTGACAGAGTGTAGTTATGACTCCAGATAAAACTACAAGTATTACCTGTGAGTGACAGAGAAAGCCGTAGTTGAGTCCTGTTGAAACTAACACCAACAACCTTTGCAGAAACAGTCTGTCCGGGTTTAAACAGCTTCTTTGGTTGATTAGCTTGCTGTGGGAAAACAAATGTTAAAGTTATAGCTTGTTTGTTACCACATTCATTTAAAGAGGACCTATTATGCCCTTTGTTCATAAACATTATTTTTCATATATTTGACATTGTTGCAGCACCTCTCTTCCAGTCTGTCAGTAACGCTCTGTTTAGTTCCAGTCTATGAAGCCCCTTCTGAAAAGCACAATGTGCTCTGATTGGTCGGCTGGACCAGTGTGTTGTAATTGGTCAACCGCTTCCAGCGTGTTTGGGAAATGTCAGACTCCTTACCATAACAGCGAGTTTCAACACACTATAACTCAACTCAACCAGGCCTTGCATATTTTTTTTTGCATATGCCTTTGGCGGGAATTATTTAAATGAGGAATATTTGTTGTGTTTGTTCCCGGAAGTAAACTCAAGACTACAATCGGGGCGTTTCAGGGAGTTCAGAAACAGTGTTACTGTATAGAGATTAACTCCCTCTGGAGTAACTTTGTGCTTTGTAACTTTGCAGACCTTTTTCATTCTCAAACAGAAACATTACACCCTAAAGAAAGTTGAAAATGTAAAAAAGTAAATAATAGGTCCTCTTTCTATGCAGTTAATCAGCGCATAATGCATTAAAAATGACTTTTACGGGTAAACTAATAAAGTAATATTTTATATCATAATTTACCATTAAATTAACTTTCTCAAGAAATTAACATATGTTCCTGTTTATTTAATTTACTGCCAAATACAAATGAAATACTTTTTGTAAGAGCAATGCAATCTTACAACACTTTGCTTTTAAAATACTCAATTTAACAAGCAAGAAAAACAAATTGGTAGAGTCTCACCCCAGGTTTTTTAATCATGGCTAAGAGCTCAACGGTTCCAGTGAGGTTGGGCTTCACTTCAACTTCCAAGGTTTTTTTTGTTACGTTGTACTGAAAAAAAGGCAAAAAATTACTTCAACAGTTCATGCAGTTTTTAAATTATATTTGCAGTTCTTTAGATTTCAAAAGTTACCGTTGACGGGAAACATAAGACTTCATCTCCAGGTGTGAAGTTTGTGTCAACTGACTGCTTGTCACCAGCTTTCAGAGTTCTGAAATAGAAAGAGTAAGAGTCTGCAGTATCGCAAAACAACGAATATAAAACTCACACAGACAGCAAATGTTTGTTACAACTGTTCCCATAGGCTGCTTTCTCACATATATTAATGTATGGAGAGCTGTAGCAACGTATACCTGGGCAGAAGACTGAGTTCAGGTATGGAAACAGCATAGTCGGGGTGAGAGATTGGAAGGAAACTGTTGAAAGAGAATATTTCATGAGAATAAACAACTAAAATCAATGCTTTTCCAAATAAAACTAATTTTATGCTACCCAAATATCAAATAAAAAAACAATGTCAAAAGTCCATAAAAGCTGACATTATCACTATAGCACCAATGAAAAGTATTGTTTTATGCATTGATGTTTTTGACACTTTTCTCATTTTGACATTGGGAATTTTTTTGTTTTTAATAAAATGAACACTCGTCAAGCGTCAAAGAGAGTAAAAAGTGCCTTTGGCAAGTAAATAAAACTCAAGTCTGAACTGCAAATGTGATTTAAATCAAATTACAAGAATGATAATTATTTTTCTTCCCTCCAAAACTTCATGTTGCAACATGTGGCATATTCCTCACATTGAGCAACAAAAATTAAACTATGAAAAAAAAAAAGATATAATACGAAATGTTATGAGTCTTTTGAAAACATGCTGATAGAAAAACAGTCAAATAAACACATTGTGCCATAAAACAGCAAAATAAAATAACACAACATTAAAGCATTTAGAAATAAATGAAATACAAAAAAAGTAATTAAAAATAAAATACAAATAAATACAATTTAAAACTATTTTATAAAATAAACCCAAATCATTTAAATAAAAAAGGAGAAAAAAATTAAAAAAGAAATAATAATAATAATAATGGAAATAAATAAATAAATAAATAAATAAATAAATAAATAAATAAATAATAATAAAAAAATTACATAAAAATAATAAATAAACAACTAATTAATTGATTAATAAAATAAATAAATAATAATAAATATTGTTTTATATCATTGGGCAGGATGTGAAATAACATTTTTTTAAATAAATACAGATTTTCTTCATCCAAATAGAAAAACGTAGAAAGTACCGAGATATGATTTTTTTGGCCATATCGCCCAGGCCTACTACCAACATTGTAACAACACAAAAGTGATTGAAAATCAGCGAAGTAACACTGCTGTATTTACTTGTGACCACGAACTGTGTGCCCTCCAATCACTCTGGCTTCGACCTCTGCGCCGACCTTCAGGGATGATGTTGGGAAGCTGCCAACCGCAGGAGACTCCTCTATCTCAGACACATGGATCCTTCCTATGGTCCCCGACGGCAGCGTCACCAGCACGTGCATGGGCTTCACCTTCTTTACTGTGACCGTCATCACTTCTCCAAGAATGAGGTCACGGGATCGACCTTGGCTCTTGGATTTGGGCTGCTTGTGTTTGGTATCAGTGTGCTGGAACGCTACAAGAGGAAGTCCTCCTAATTCCTCGCTGCTCGGGTCCTCCACGGTCACATTCAGATGGGAACCAACTGAAAACTTCTTTGAACCATTTAAGTGAGTCTGAAGGAGAATGATGGTCAGGTGACCAGTGTCACCCAATGAGACGACAGCAAAGTCTTTATCGGTGTACTGGATTGTTGCATCGAGTTTGGAGTCCTTTGTCAACTGAAGAAAAACACAAAGGATCAACTTTAACAGACTTTCCTGAACAAGTCAGATGCTGTGGATTTTCAGAGCTGCAAGTAGTGCTTACTTTCTTCTTGTTCGTGATCAACTTTGGAAGCAGCGACACATGGACCTCAGACTTTAAAGGGTCAACATGGAGAATCACTGCGCTGAATTTGCAGCCCGGAGTCACATTCACGCCTGAAACATTCACACAAATCTAGTTAGGCGAGAACTAGCATGTTATCCATCCATGTAAAGATCTGCACATGTACATATAACCACTTTTTGAAGTTTTAAAAGGCAGTTTATATGCTTTTTCAGTCCAGACATGTAGACAGCCCAATATGAGCATCACTTAAACAGGAATCTGTTACATTTGGAATCAAACCATTCAAGACATTCAGTTCTAATGGAAGTTCATGAACATTTCTATTCTTCCGCTGATGCTGAACAGTGTTGTTCTTGTAAACTAAAATGATTGAAATTTGTTTTCAGTCATTGAAATAAAACTGAAATAACATTAAATTAAAATATTAAATAAAAAACTTAAACGAAAATTATAAAATGTTGCCCAACGCAACTAAGTGAAATAATTTTGTGTACTAAAATAACTAAAATAATTTAAAGCAAAATAAAAATATTTAAAAATAAGCAAAAAAGCACAAAATTACTACAACTAAAAGAAAAAGAAACTATAAATATAAAAAAGAAAAGCCAATTAAAAATATTAATAAAGACTATAATACTATATAAATAATACTAATATGACACTTAAACACTGCAGATACACTCCGACAGTTTTTCAGTCTGATTGAAAAAATCTAAACAAAAACAAGAACTCAAAAGTTCAAAAGTTACCAGTTTGAAATAGGGGCAGGCGATATGGAAAAAATATCATATCGCTGTATTTTTCCGGAAAATCACAATTTTTGATTTTATTGTGATTTTTTTCATGTTGGTTTTAACATTTTGTAAGTGACTGAACAGTAAAAATGTAGCCTTAAAAGGTAACAAAGTACAAAAGTAAAAGAATGGCAGACCAAAAGTAGGGGTGGGAGAAGATTTTTTATCTTTGCTATTAAAAATAAGACCCTAGCATAGTTTAGTACTCGTGCGCCATTTGACGCTTTTAGTGTGCATGCGAATAAATAGCTTAACAGGCAAGACTTTAAAAAGCATGCAAATAATAAACTTCCGTGATTGTAAAGAACTGCAAGTTAACATGTGATGTTCTAAAGCAGATCGTGGAGACATTTTAATCACTCATGATCAAAAATCATAATATCGTACACCCCTAGTTTGAAGGGCTCAATCACTGAATTGGTGGCTGCAGTTCTTGACCGACTGAATCAAGTCATGTCGACTTGAAATAGACAGAGTACTGTTATTGAGTTGTGTAGTAAAAGTTAAAATCATTAAAATTACAAACTAGTTACATTTGGAGTGCAGTTTTGTTATCTTAAACAGAACCTTATTTAAAAGAAAGGCGGTCCTCACCTTCTGTGTGGAACTTTGAGGCCAACACAGTGGCTTCACTGAGCCGATCTGAGGTCACTGTGACCGAGCCGTCCTCTCTGGCATCTCCCACCGTCACCTTGATTTTATCTCCGAGCGACACAGCAGAGAGCTGTTGTAGGACGTCAGACTCCCCTGGAGACAGACAGAGAGTTGGATAACTTGATTAAAAACACTAAAATATAATCCAAAGAGCGGAAAGCAGAAGTCAGACAACCTATTGTTTGTTGTTCATCGGAGCCTACACTCGTACCTCTGCCAGAAACCATCTCAAAGATGGACTTCCTTTCCTTCAGACCCTGGATCAGTCTGGCGTGGGCACCTTGCTCCAAGAGACTCAATTCTGACACCTTCAGGCTGACCAGAAACCTTTGCTTTTCTTCGTCCAGATGGGTCACTAGGGCAACAACCGACTGGCCGATATCAAAGACGCCTGATGTGTTTGTGACGAACTGGTCGGCCATAGCCTACAATGAGATTGAAACACAACATCATCACATCTGCACTAGGGATGTGTCAGACTAGTTGAGTAAACAACGCTGCTGCTGCTAGTCGACAAAGGAAATACTAGTGGTTTAAAAATTTATTTTTATAAAATTTTATTTATTTTAAGGTGATGTAGAACTGGTTTGGTTATGAGGGACAATTCCGGTATGAAATTTTTACTTTTATACTTTTACACTTGAACACAACATCAGTGTTATAGTAAATTATTATTAGTATTTTTTTTTTACATGTCTATATAGCTTTTTAAGTTTACGTTTTTGTATATTTTATTTTATTTCAGTTAACGTTCATTTTATTTTAAAGTCCCCCTGCTGTGAAACACAAGCTTTTAATGTTGTTTATGTCTATGTGGTGTTTTTAATATGCTTTAAGCCGAACCATGTGCAAATTCATAAGTCAACACCATTGCTGAGTATTTTCTCCTTAAAACTGCAGTGAATCAAAGACAGTCTCAAAAACACGGTTTGAGATCGCTGGTGTTTCTGACGTCACAAACCACCTTGTAACCAATCACATCAATGTGTGATCATCAGTGAGTGGATCTCTGAGCTGGTGTGAGTGAGTGGAGGCGGGGCTAATTTGCATATTCATAGAACTATGAGGCAAGGGTGTAGAGTTACATTCAAACTATTTTAAAGGGTTAGTTCACCCAAAAATGAAAATTCTGTCAGTAATTACTCACCCTCATGTTGTTCCAACCCCGTAAGACCTTCGTTCATCTTCGGAACACAAATTAAGATATTTTTGATTAAATCTGAGAGTTGTCTCACTCCTCCATAGGCTTCTAAGGGACTGAAACTTGCTGGCCCAGAAAAGTTATTAAAGACATCGTTAATATAGTCCAAGTGACTCCAGTGGCTCAATCTTAAGTTTATAAAGCGACGAGAATACTTTTTGTGCGCAAAAACAAACAAAAATAACGACTTTATTCCACTATTCATTTCCTTCTCTCTGGGCCTTGTAGTGTTTTTGCGCTGCGCGTCTGTGTTGCACGTCATCACGCATCACACACATGACCAGCTTCGGCCAATTGTGAGCCTACGTGGTGACGTGTAACACAGACGCGCTACGCAAAAACACTACGTGAACCAACTAGAGGCCCAGAGAGAAGGAAATGAATAGTGGAATAAAGTCGTTATTTTTGTTTGTTTTTGCGCACAAAAAGTATTCTCGTCGCTTTATAAACTTGAGATTGAGCCACTGGAGTCACTTGGACTATATTAACGATCTCTTTAATAACTTTTCTGGGCCAGCAAGTTTCAGTCCCTTAGAAGCCTATGGAGGAGTGAGACAGCTCTCAGATTTCATCAAAAATATCTTAATTTGTGTTCCGAAGATGAACGAAGGTCTTACGGGTTTGGAACAACATGAGGGTGAGTAATTACTGACAGAATTTTCATTTTTGGGTGAACTATCCCTTTAAGGCATGAATACTTTTTTTTCAAGGAAAAAAACTTTTAAATATGTCATTTTTGTGTTCAAAGATGAGTTTTAAGGGATACAATTATTGACTACAGGGGGACTTTGAGTAACGTTCAATGTTTTTTTAATATGGTTTTGGATTTAGTTTTAATTAACTATAATAGCCCTGAATAACATTCCCTATATAAATATCCTAACAAACAGAATACCCATAATAATAATGGCCAATTCTCATGGGTTAAGATATCTCAGTAATTATCTCTATCTCTATTACGTTGCTTCCTGATATTAGAAATGTACAACCCCACATGATTTCAGGAAGCAACGTAATAGAGATAATTACTGAGATATCTTATCTCTTTACTTTACTCTTAATTACTTTACCCCACCTCTCCATGTTAAACTAGTCCCGTCCGAATAGGGCTTAAGTGAAGGTTTCATTTACAATGATCATAATGTAAGGCAAGCAGAGATTCACAGACAAAGTAGGCCATTTCAAATGGACTGTTAAAGGGATAGTTCACCCAAAAAAGGTTGTTCAGAGTCAATTGAAGTCAATGGAGTCTGTTTGTTTACTGACATTCCTCAAAATATCATCTTTTGTGTTCAGCATAAGAAAGAAATTCATACAGGTTTGGAACAACATGAGGGTGAGTAAATGATGACAGTATTTTTTGGTGAACTATCCCATTGGTTGATGTGTGCCACAACTAATGTCATTAACATTTAAACAGTGTCCAAACTATCCAAACAACCAAAATGCAAACATACATCTTTAGGAGCGAGGCCGAAGAGTCCGTGCGGGAAATCGATAAAGACTCCATAAGGCATGATGTTCTTCACCCAGCCCAGCATCTGCATCCCCACCTGGAGCTCGGAGAACTTCTGCGGGATGTTGCCGTCCTCCAGACAGGCCTTCAGTAGGGGTTTCTTGGTGAGAGTCTGAACAGGTCTCGGTTAAGAAGAACTGAACGGTCTGCAAATTAAAGCTGCATGATTCTGGATAAACACGATTTCTTTGTTTAAAATATAAAGATCAAGATTTCTCCCACGATTCTGAATATACAACTAAACAAAATAATGTCATTTAGTAGAGATTGTGACAAAATGTTAATTGCTGCAATATATATATATATATATATATATATATATATATATATATATATATATATATATATATAAAAAAAGTTTAATTAATTTTAATTAATTGTTTAAAAAACAAGTATTCAATGACTCACTCATTAAGCCTTCTCTTGTTTCATTACTGGATTAATCAGCATTTTTGAATGAATCTTTTCAATGAATGAGTCAGTGACAATTTTTTTTAACAGTCACAATGGCATATTTGATACAAACTTTATTTGAAGCATCAAGTTACTTTCAAAAGGTAATTCACTGTATTTTTATCGCTATCGTAGACATCAGTGTTTATATCTGAACTATTAACTTTTATCTCAGTACTTGTTTCATATCTATACATGACAACTACTCTCTCTGGTTCAGTGCCAACGCAGATTTAAATGTTTGCTGTGATCGTACTTGTCAATCTTTAACAGACACAGCCAAATCACGTGTCTTTGAATCAAGATCACGATCTTTTAACGATTAATCGTGCAGCTCGAATACAGATTTTTTAGTTGCAAAACGACTTTTTACTGACAGATGAGAATGGTTGTGTGAGGATACAATGCCCTTCTTCTTGTTCTTGCTGAGACACATTACTTTAGAGATGGTGTCACCCTCCTCCAAGGCCATCCACAGGGGAAAGCAGTTGGTCACATGATCAGAGAGATGCACTATGGGTATGAAAGCTGGAGCCTCTTCAGGAACAATGGAGACTTCCAAACCATCCAGGACTTTGCGGCAAACTCTTACATTGACTGCCTAAATAGGAAATGACATGGAGTCATATATTTTTTTTAATTTTCCTGTGGTTTGCAAAGATAAGTATAAAAAGTTGTTTCGGTCAAATTACCTTTCCAACCACAAAGTCAAATTTCTCAGTCTGCTCCACCTTTATATCTCCCTCAGTAACGGCCTTGAAGGATAAACATAGCTTCTTATTTTCAGGGTCGCACCTCAAGACTTTGGCCTGAACAACCTTGAGAAAATAATTAAAAGAATCCCCCAAAGTGTTAATTAGTGTGAACTGAAGATGAAAACACTTCGAGACGCAGAAATGTGTGACTGGAATAAATCTGTCAAAACACAGCAATTTATTTTAAATTTGATCATTTTAAAATATGGACATATTTGATCATAAACACAGTAAAGTGTCATATTGTGAAATGTTAAAAATAAAATTTAAAATGTAATTTATTCCTGTGATATTCCAAAGCTGATCATTACTAACAAAACTTACTGACCCCAAAATTAAAAAAACATTTTTTAACTAGATGCACTTGACAATTTTTAAATATTGCTCTGACCTGGCCAATGAAGAAGAGACCTTCTGGATTATCCACACGCTCTGTGGACAGCTCCGCCACAGGAACCAGACCCTTCACCTCTCCATAGAACCGGACAATACAGCCAAACTTCTTCACAAACACAATGACGCCGTGAGAGATGCGGCCCACCTTGGCATCAGAGTAGGACTGGAAGATAGGGAGTGTGGACTCAACAAGGGCCTTTTTCCTGGTCAGGATCAACCGCTTGTTCTGAGCATCCAATGATAATACCTAAAAAATTAAATTAAATAAAAACACATGTAAAAATAATTAGAAGGCTACAAATACAGTTTTAGTGACACCAGAGATTGCATTAAATGGGGGAAACGCAAAAAAAACTACATCCAGTATACTTACTGGATACTTCCAGTTTTTCTTATTTTTTTGTCTTTAGCTGATCACATGCCTGGCTCACTTAAATGACTGTTTATTTTTATTTAAATAAGAAGAATTCAATGATTTATTGTATTTATTTAATTACTTAACCTGACATGCATGTTAACTACCGTTCTAAATATTCTATATGTTGCTTAAAAATAAAATACATTGTGTTCAATGAGGAAAAAAAAGTTGCTTTTTACCCTGACATTTAAATAAACACATTTTAGAGCTGAAATTGCAAAACGGCCAAAAACTTGGTTATCATACGGTCAAAATCTCATACCGACCCATGCCTAATAGAAACTTCAAAAGGACAGCATTTATCTGAATTTATCATTTATCTAAATGTCACTTCTGAACTTTATAATAATGAATATGAATAATAATAATAAAAAAGAAAACAATTATGATGATTTTATCATCCCTAGTAGAAAAGCCTCACCCTGCACTTGACATTCAAACCCTCAAAAAACATCTTCTCTGGGTTCTTTAGGACGACATCGGCAAGGTGAATTCTGGGTATCATTCCTCTGATGTGGCCCGTTATCCTCACGAAAACGCCATGTTTCTGCAAACCCGCAACTTTACCCTGAAACCCAGAAGCAGCATGTGACCGCCATTACATTCATTCTTTTATGTGACATTTGCTGCAGATCCATTACTTTTTTTGCCTTGCCCACCTCAACAATTTGCCCCACTTTGATGTCTTGATATCTGAAGAAGGTCATTTCAATAGTGCTCCTGCAAAACAAAAGAAAACAGAATAACAAATCATAACACGAACCAGCCAGAACACCCCATCAACGTCGTATCAACCAACCTGCGCAGTGTGACCAGGTGAATTTGCTCCATAGGACTGTAATCTATGATTCTCAGAGAGTGTTCAGACTGGGACAGCAAGCGGTTTGGGTTGAACTCTTCTTTTGGCTCCTTCATGAGGTTTTTCTACATGTAAAATACAAATAAAACTTCATCAGACTCACAGAATGGATATTTTTAATATAACTCTGTTCGGATTGTGAAAGAAGAAAGCCATATACACCTAGTATAGCTTGAGGGGGAGTTAATCATGGGATAATTCTCATTTTTGGGTGAATTAACTCTTTTACTGATCTCAGGTCGGTTTTATAATGCAGGTTCATTTTTAACGATTTAAAAAAAAATGTTTTTAATTATATTTAATTGCTTGTAATTTACATACACTGCCAAATCCTTGCCTAATAACACGCAAATCAAGCACTATGAATGGATAAAAACCCTAACTTTAAAGAACCTTCATATTTAATGGTATTTAATTATTTTTAGATTACATTTAGACTTTCATGAAAACATTAGCAATTGGCTTGTAAAAGGTACTACCAGAGTTATTAAAGTTAACTAAAACTACAACAAATTAAAACCATTTAAAACTTGAAATAAAATAAACGTTAACTGAAATAAAATAAAATAAAATATTTAAATAAAAATCATTTTAGCAATCTGACAAGACAGCAATAACTAAAAATAAAAAAATAAATAAAAAAAATTACTAAAACTTAAAATGAAAAGAAATTATTGTTCAAAATATAAATAAAAACTAAAACAGTATCTCAATGATTCAAAAGTAACACTGAATCATTATACATGAGTTTTTCATTGAATTTACAACGTTTTGACCAGCAGGTGCCAACAGCCTGTGGTGTTTGAACACTTCAAAACAATGAATCATTTTGCGATGCAACTGGTTCATTTGATTCAGAGATTCAAAAAGCTTTGTTTCTCCCATCACTAGTGCGTAGTCATCATTGACAATATTTGTACTCACATGCACAAAGGCTGTGGTACCGTCGGGCATCTTCATCACGGCTCCTGAGTGATAGTGCAGATCAGTCATCTTGGAGCCCTGCACCACCTCACCAATCCGCTCGCTGTAGAACACATCCAGCACAGCGCCCCCTGGTGGCAGGAGATGACTGCGCAGGGACAGGCTCACATGCCGCGTGGACGGCTCCACATGCAAAACCCGTGCCAACACCTGAAAAGAGTGGGAACACGCAGAAGAACTTAATTACTGACTGTTATTTTAGTATTATTTATATAGTTTTACAGGTTTTAACATCATTTTGAATTAAGTTTAGTTAAATTTTTAGTAATTTTGTTTTGTGCTTGTCTTTTTGTTTATTTTAAAGGGGTCATGAACTGCATTTTTTCTATTATTTTATAATTTTTCCTAGGGTTCACTTATAATGTTATTATGATATTTACATCAAAAATGGCCATAATTTCACAATTATGTGTCTGCTGTGAGACTTCAGTGTAAACACCCACTGCTGTGATTGGCTGACATCTTTACATATGAAAGAAGTATTACATGTGGTACTCTCGAATACTTTTACTACGTTCTTAATATTACAGCTGTCGAGATTAACTAATCGTAAAAAGTGTTAATTATAGCATTATTTTTAGATCTATTCCCATCACTTGAAATGTTGTCGTGATGAGCATTGAGCAGATGACAGACAGTCTGTTGAGTGAATGAATGCAGTGATCTCGTCATTGCAACTCGATTTCTCTCATCATAACTAACAGCGCAAACAATGTAAATAAGAGATTTGTTGATTATAACAAGTTTTGGCGAGAGTCTAGAACTCAGTCACTGATAAACTCGCGCTGGTGGTTGAAAGCTCCAGCGATTGTAAAAGGAGGCATTCTTTGTATATAATTTTAATAACAGATTATTTGCACGCTACTAAAAGAAACAATGTGAAGTTGACCGTTTAGGCACTGCTGGCTTGATTTACTGACGCTTACAGCAATAAACGTAAATTACATATCAGAAATCACTGACCACAGATCAGGCTTTAGATTAAACACGGTTACTTACATTTTGTGGCATTACTGTCAGGTCTATATCTTACAGTTAAAGTCGATTTGCAAAGCCTGCACCGAAATGGCGACTGATTTCCCAGAATATCCACAGTGAAATGTACCGAATACAAACAAACAATGCTCAACTGAGACACTCAACATAGTTGAAAATAAAAAAACACTTTCCTAACATTAGGATCCTTTGGAAGGTAATGTTATTTTTAGTCCAGTGATCCTGTATGGCTCTTCTTTCCTCGTCATCTCACTAACACACCGGTGGGCGGGGCTAAAGATGATTTTCTTCTGCAGAGGCGGTCTTTTGTCGACATTATCACAAAATCCGAAACAAGTAGTTTTGAGCTTTGATTCAATTAAAGCTGTTTTTGGGCTAACGGGCTTTTACAGTACAATGACCTCTTACATGTCAAAATATCAGGGAAATTTGACCCCTTTAAATATTAGTACTTAGATTTAATAATTTTATTTCTTTTTATTTGAGTTTTAGTTCATATTTACTTTTTTTCCAGTTTGCAATTTTAGTGCTTCAATTTAAACTACATGAACATTAGATATTTTTAAATGTTTTAACCGAAATAAGTTTACAATTTTCATTTAATATTTAGATTTAATTATAGCTTTATTTCAATAAAAGAATTAATAGTTTTAGTTAACAAGAACAACCCTGCTGATAACCAAATGTTTCAGGCAGAAACACATCAAACAAAAACGATTAGCAACAATTTTGAAGCACTGTTACTATGGTCTTTGGACTCTTACCTCCTGTCCTTGGCTGTAGGTCGATGCCTTGTCCTCATCAAGGTGAAGAAAATCAACCACTCCGGTGAAAGATGAAAGATACGTCACGATAAGCCCGTGAGGAGTAACCTAGCATAAGAGGAAGTATTTTGGTATTAACCATAGAGTGCTATAGAGCCCACACACGTCTTCAGCAGCGTTGGTGGTTCCAGAAGTATTTTTTCCATTCATTTCTTCCATAAGGATTTAAAAAAAAAACTTAAAGCGTTATAAGCCAAGAACCAATCCTACCAGCTACGAGGTGAATCATGACATTACAAACTTAGATTTGAAGCAAAACTGTTTTTGAAAATCAGACAAAAATAAAAAGGTACAACAAGACTGTGTACTTAACAGCTTTAGTGAGGGAAAGAACTACAATCCCATGAAGCATTGCAAACAGATATACAGTATATATATATTTTGAGAGTGTAGGGAGATAGACTTGATTACATCATTTACAGTGTTTCATGGGAGTGGGCGGAGCTAAATAGACCTTTTAGTGTGTTCTGCTGATTTTGATTCTCTGATTGGTGGATTTTTGTACAGCATCATGGGTAATGTAGTTTTTTTTACCACAAATCCCGCTGTTAACCAATTTTATCTTAAAAATATGTTGAAATAATGTGGATTGACGGCTTCAGCAGAAACAAACACCATGAATTACAAACCTCGTAGCTCACAGGAAGGCTGTCTTTAAAGGTTCATAAGTTGTCATTAAAAAAATGAATGGAGTTTTTGCTTCCGGTCCCTGTTGCACTCTATATTATATTTCACGTTTAAACCGTTTCATCCAGCTGATCTACCAGAGTATGTGCAGGGTTCTAAAGGCCTTCTGACCTCTTGAAGTTTTTTACTTTTCTTATGCCATTTAAAATATGAAACTTTTGATATAACATTTTGTAAGGCTTTTTAAGGATCTGTGGGGAGCCTGCTTACCTTCTTTACGCATGCGCGGACCAGAAGTCCGGGCAGGAGGGTGTCTAGAGTCCATCCATGCTGAGCCGTAGCACAGGCCTTCGCGAGAACCTGGGGATTCTGGCACAGACGCACCACACGTCCATCGTTCTTGACTTCCTCTATCAGGATCGACACGTACTGACCCACATTCAGATCTGAGATAAACAGGAAACTTACAATCATAATGCCGCTTTTATCCCAACGCAGGCATAGCCTTAAAGGGACAGCCCACCCAAAAATGACAAATCCTATTATTGTTGTTGTCATTCCAAACATGTATTATGGTGTAAAATTTGATTTAAAAGGTAAAATTGTCAATAGTATTTTTGCATTTTATTTTTTTAATTCTAGGACTAGTTCATGCCATACAGGTTTGAAATTAAATGAAGGTGAGTAAATTATGGCAATTTTAATTTGTAAGTGAACTACTGGTAATCCTCTTACATTCTTTATGACGTGGGTGATTCATCGCGTGATTGAACCATGATAAACAGTTTATGTACACGAATCAGATGTTATGTTGCTGTATTTGCGCCTGACTCCCTACCTTGTTTTGTTTGTTTGTTTGTTTAGAGTTTAACGCCATGCCAGCTACCCCGGCTATATTCATTGCGAGAAAGATATAAAAAAGAAGAAGAACAATTCTACCTTGTTTTGAGGCAATGCTCTTTTTGGGCAGGAAAGCTTTAGTGCCGATAATTCCGATGTCAACCAGATATCCGTGATCTTCCACACTCTCCACACAACCACTCAGTGTCTGAAACGTTAAGAGGGTTTGATCTTAGCTCACGAGTGACAATTACACATAAAAGATTCAGCAAGAACTGGGTCATATACACTACACAATATATAATATTAAAGAAAGATTGCAAACTCACCATTCCAGGTTTCAAAGCACCTGAACTCAACACCTTGTTAACATCTTTTGGGTTGATTGACACTTTAAGACTAACATGACCCTCCTTAGCGGATTCTAAAGACGACACAACACATCTGACCAGCATTCCAGGAGTAAGTAGTTGCGTGAGAGGGACGACTTCCTATGAAGAGTAGACAAACATGCAAAGATGTTCGCAAAAACAACAACGTTCGCATCTATTTTTACACTTTCTTTCCTTGTGCAGTTGTGTTACCTCTGAACTGTCTTCAGAGTCCAGTCTGTTATTGAGAATCTTGGTGTAGGAGTCACAGATGTTGTAGATTGGCAGGTAACCAACGAGACCGCTTGGGAGACCAACTACCACCTCAAACTCTGACACTTCCTTCACACAACCCAGCATCAAAGTGCCAATCTTCAGATTCTAGACAGAGGAAATGGGAAAGAAACCTGGGTGATCAGACACAAGTACAATTTACATGTATACACCAAAAAAAAAAGTAAAGTCGCTGTTTGGATTTAATCTTCAGAGTCAAAGACTGGATCATTATTGCAGTGATAATTATGTTTTTGAGCATTTAATATGTTTGGGAACAGTTCTTCTAACCCTAACTGATGGAGTGTGTTTCTTTTTATTAATTAAACAACCATGTAAGAAGACACATGATGGTCATATTCCAAGATGACAATGTCAAGATTCATCAGGCTCAAATTGTGAAAGAATGGTTGCGAGGAGCATGAAGAATCATTGTCACACATGAATTGGCATCTGAGTCCAGACCTTAAATTCACTGAAAGTCTTCGGGATGTGCTGGAGGAGACTTTACAGAGTGCTGGACTCTTGCATTATCAATACAAGACCAAAATTGTATGTATCTCTTAGTAAAAAAATAAATGCTTTGATGTTATTTCCATCAACAGGTGTTGCCAAACATATAACATGCTAGAAACATAATAATATATGATATTATTATGTATATGATCCAGTCATATACTCTTAAGCATTTGCCTATTTAAATACAAACAGAATTGTCATATTTGTTTCCCTACAAAATTACCCGAAGATGAAGAATTTCCACAGAAGTGGCAGTATTAAGTTTTAAATGCTCTTCATCCACTTTCTGTTTTTTAAGGGGTTTCTCTCCATCATGTTCCACGTCCTTCTTCTTCTTCTTCTTAACCAGTGTTTCACGTGTCTGAAAAACATTCATACACATTACACTCATAACAATCTGTGCAAGCAACGGTTTGCTCATTGATCTTCATTAAAACCACTGCTTTAATCAACACCATCATCATCATCATCATAATCTTACTTCAAAAAGATTGTCCACATCATGTGTCTTAACATGTTTGGGCCCAGAGGTCTTCTTCTCTGCACCGCCACGGGGGAAATCTTCCTCCATAGATGCCATTATTTACTATTTACCTGAATAGAAGGGCTCTAGTGAGGTCCAATCAAGAAACAAAGACATTAAACATATTTCGAGTCTTAATACACATTAATAACCATCTTTACCGCAATTAATTTATCCGTTATTTTTATTTACACTGACTAAGAACAAATAACATGTCTTACATCTGCCTGCATGTCGACACATGAGAAACACAACATATACCTATACTATATTACAACATTTAATCAACATATTCCTTACATTTAAATACGCGACATAGGTCATTAAACCCCCCCAGCAGTAACAACAAACTGATTTTACTTACGCTATAAAACTTTGTGTATATCAATGGAAAATGCTCTCATGCAAGTAAATCTCACATGTTTCTCACAAGCGTGCCATTTTCACGACCCGGACGTAAACACTGGGAGGCGGTGTTTTACGATTGCAGCAAAAGTAAAAAGAATCAACCAATAGGGTGACGGGATTATCAGATTGGCGTTTCTGTAAACCTATCGGTGTGGTGTAAAAAGCGATTGACGTGAGTGTAAGCCAATGACCACAGTTTATTCAAGCTATCGCCACGAGGGTGGGATTTCCTTAAATCATTCACTTTCCGGCCTCTCCTCCATTGAAGGGCACCAGTTTGCTTGGTAAGTCATGTCTCTAATTTTAACTGAAATATCTTATTTTCCCCAGCTTGTTTTAGAAAGCGAGGTTTTTATGTTGCTTGCGAAACGAATATATTCTGCTTAATACAGCACAGAGGTCGCATTTACAATAAAGATGCTCGTTTTTGCAAACGGAATGAGTTGGTTTTAAGCATATTATGATATGTAACATTTATTGATATCTAACATTATAGAAATTGCCTATACAATCTCATGGTAAAACTACAACTACGTTTCACCAATAAACAGCAGTGTTGTCATGTACGCATTGTTCGTGACCTTGCATGATAATGAAAAACGATGCGATAAGTCCTAATGTATTAATTTAAACTCCTTTATTAATTCTGGATCAGCAGAACGCACACAGAAATCATGGGTGGACACGACGCTGGAACTCACCAGTTCACTGGCATCGCCAAGTACTTCAATTCATACACAATCACAGGCAGGAGGAATGTAAGTTGAATTGCATTGACAATTATTATGCAGCTAAAATAAGCTTAAAGGAGAACTCCGGTCAATTTTAACATTGAGCTCATTTTTTTGTAAATTTGGAGTGCTGTCAATACAGAGAACAACGACAAAAATCGGTGTTGCCTACACCGTGTTATCCTCTTTTTAAAATTTGCACCCTGTTGACTTCAATGGGGCAAGTTTTAAACCTGCTTTTAGCCTCTTAACATCCTTGATGTGTCATTACAAGTGCCCAGCCAATGTGAGTGATTCCTTCTGAGTGAACACGAGTGAATCTGACTGCAGTAGATGTGAAAGATATGAATAGAAATGATAATAATTCAGCCAGCGCACATACCTGTATTTACATCCTGTTTTCGGTCGAAGTCCACAGTAGTCGATTGTCGAGTTCGCGCAGTTAGTTAGTTACCTATGATCACGCACGTGAACTCGACAATCGACTACTAACCGAAAACAGGATGTAAATACAGGTATGTGCGCTGGCTGAATTAACATCACTTTTATTAATATCTTTCACATCTACTGCAGTCAGATTCACCGTGTTCACTCTGAAGGAATCACTCACATGACCTGTGCACTTGTAATGACACATCAAAGATGTTAAGAGGCTAAAAGCAGGTTTAGTACTTGCCCCATTGAAGTCAACAGGGTGCAAATTTTAAAAAGAGGATAACACGGTGTAGGCAACATCGATTTTTGTTGTTGTTCTCTGTACTGACAGCACTCCAAATTTACAAAAAAATGAGCTCAATGTTAAAATTGACCGGAGTTCTCCTTTAAGGTTGTTGCCACCATGGAATAAAAAACAAAAATAAAGCAGTTGTGAGTGTTTATCTCACAATTCATGCTTTTTTCCCCCTCAGAATTATGTCCCAACAATTCTGAGTAAAAAAAAAAAAAAGTCAGAATTGTGAGATAAATGGGCACAATTTCCTTTTTAGTTCTTATTTGGTGGTGGAAAACAAGTTTCCATACATCGCCTTTGTATTTTCCACTAAATTGAAAGTACTCTTTTTCCCTCGACTCAAGTGTGTGTTGGCCACATACGCCAGCATTGCTGCCATTATCCTCTTCTTCAAATTGAAGCCCAAGAAGCAAAAGGCTGTGACATCAAGTTAATTTATAGTAAGTGCCACCTGAATTTAATTTAAATGAATATACATTTACATTTCCAAAAGTTGCACTTCCATTCCAACTATTTTCCTCTTTCTCTTCAGGATGTTTTGTGAATGCAGAATGAACCCGGAGGGGAAGCTGGATGTCCTTGTTTTGACCATAACTTCAGTTCAACTATGTAAAGAATAATAAAAAAAAAAATCACTTGTACCCAACAAACACTGAGTAGAAAACTTGTTTTATTTACACTTTGAGGCACCTAGTATAAAAGCTTGTACAGAAATTGACAACAGCACTCGTCATCACAATGCAAAGATCAAGAACCAGATTCTGAATTAGAATGGAAAAGTTTAAATTGACAAAAGGAGACCAGCCATGTCATTTTGAGACATTTGATGCATAATGGCCTTGAAAACAAGCATGGAAGAGCATAAGGTCTGAGATCTAGGATCAGTAAATGAAAGAGGTATTGGTCGCTGTTCCCAGGTATGCTCAGTGCTTGACTCGTTCTTTCACTTCGCTTGAACCTATTTCACATGTAAGGGTGGGTGGTAATCTTTAAATAACATACACCATTTATGAAAAACACAGCTACGTGAAGTCATTGTCCTCCGAAACATGCGGTCCCTTCACTGGGAGTTGTAGGCTCCAGCAGCCAGTAGCAGGTTGCGCCTGGTGAAGTGCAGGTGTGTGACGGGAGTGGATTTGGTGTGGTACGTCCCCAGCAGCAGCTCCTGGGAGTTGTCGGGCAGGTGAATGTGGCCCGTCGCTGCAGTGAAGTCGTCCGTCTCCACGTCGTCGAAAGCCTTCGTGGCGTCCCACAGCCGAACTGTGCTATCCATAGAGCCTGGAACAAAAGACACAGCGTTTCAAGACGAATTTTATTACTATTAGCCCTGTAAAGCTTGAGATCTGAAATAAGTTGGAAAAAAATTGAGATGGAACAGTTTAGTGAACCTTCAATGCGTTTTAATTAGTATCATATTTGACACAAAACGCTTTTATGGCTCATAGTATGATAAGAGAATATGGGATAAAAAGACCTCAAGTTGCTGATATGTATATGACCAAAAAGTAAGGTGATATTCTGAAAGCTTAGGTCATTAGGCGGAGAGAAGGCTCTTTTGTGGCTGTTCGAGCGCATTCGACCACATGAGCATCATGCGTTTTCGACTACCTCTGGATGTGGTCGAAAGTGGACAAGCTCAAAAGGTTTTGGACCCCATTTACACCTGTATTTAGCATCCGATCGACCAAAACGCATCCTAATACCAGGAGTAAACAGGGCCTTAGAGGCTAGTGTCAAATGTAATACTGTAGAAACACTTTACATCAATCAAAACTAGTCATAAATGTGGTCTTGAGATAAAGAGCCAGCGGTCCTAACCTGATGCGAGGATTTCTCCATCTCTGCTGAACTTGAGGGCATATATTGTGTCTGTGTGGCCCTTCAGGTCTCCGATCATCAGCCCATGTCCAAGATCCCATAGTAACACTCTCCCATCTGTGGATCCAGATGCCAGGAACTTTCCATTAGGTGAGAACGCTAGACAATGGATGGGCCCCTGAAGTCAAACATTAACACTTTTTATTATCACTCACATGACTCAGTATATCAGAAAAATGGGGGTATAAAACGGTAATTGGTTGATAAACTGCAAAGAATGCGCATAAGAAAGAAGAGTTGAGCAGGTTTTTCAGTGATGGGCTTACAATGACATGAGAGGGAATAGCTTTTATTGAAAAATATTTATAGCTTGATTTAGTTAACGTCAAATAAAATAAACAGAAATAAAATATAAATATTAGATCAATTTAAACTTAATTAGAAACGGAAATAAAATACGTTTAAACTAAAGTACTAAAATGAAACAGAACTAATAAAAAAACGAACAAAAATGATAAACACGCATAACAAAATGAATGAAAACAAAAATTTAAAGCTATTTTAAAATGTATTAAAGCTAATTATTATTAAATACTATAATAGTAGGCCTATAATAATAATACAAAATAATAATAATAATTTGAGAGGGAGTAAACCAATAATGAAAGAGCTTCACAGAGACGGTAATGCAATGCAAATTCAACACAAATGGGATTAATGTAATTTCCTGTACAGTGCTGAGATCATTCATTCAGTCACCTTTGGAAGCCTTCAGTACCTTGTGACCTGTAAAAATGCGGACACAGTTTCCATTCAGGACATCCCATAGCCGTACAGTGCGGTCGGTCGAGCCTGTGGCCACATAGTTGGAGTTGGGGTGGAATCGCGTGCAGGTGACGTCAGCCAGATGCCCAGCAAATATCCGCAGCGGCTGGTAATGATCCGTCGCCCAGAGCCTGGGAAGCAAATGAAGATTTAACATTAATATTTGATTACGTTCTAGAAAACATTTGCAATATCTTCATTCATTGGCAAGTCTCTCTTTTTTTTCAATACAAGATCTTGACCAAAAAATTGATGCACCTCTCGATGGAAATGAATGTTGACTTTCGTTGGCTTTTAATACATTGCAATGTCTTGTTTTGTTCTTCTCGGTTTCCTTTTATCTGTTCTATCTATCTATCTATCTATCTATCTATCTATCTATCTATCTATCCATCCATCCATCCATCCATCCATCCATCCATCCATCCATCCATCCATTTATCTATCTATCCATCTATCCATCCATTATCTATCTATCTATCTATCCATCCATCCATCCATCCATCCATCCATCCATCCATCCATCCATCCATCCATCCATTATCTATCTATCTATCTATCTATCTATCTATCTATCTATCCATCCATTTATCTATCTATCCATCTATCCATCCATTATCTATCTATCTATCTATCCATCATGTTGACTTTCGTTGGCTTTTAATACATTGCAATGTCTTGTTTTGTTCTTCTCGGTTTCCTTTTATCTGTTCTATCTATCTATCTATCCATCTATCCATCCATCCATCCATCCATTTATCTATCTATCCATCTATCCATCCATTATCTATCTATCTATCTATCCATCTATCCATCATGTTGACTTTCGTTGGCTTTTAATACATTGCAATGTCTTGTTTTGTTCTTCTCGGTTTCCTTTTATCTATCTATCTATCTATCTATCTATCTATCTATCTATCTATCTATCTATCTATCTATCTATCTATCTATCTATCTATCTATCTATCTATCTATCTATCTATCCATCCATCCATCCATCCATCCATCCATCCATCCATCCATCCATCCATCCATCCATCCATTATCTATCTATCTATCTATCTATCTATCTATCTATCTATCCATGTATCTATCCATCCATCCATGTATCTATCTATCCATCCATTATCTATCTATCCATCCATCCATCTATCCATCCATTTATCTATCCATCCATCCATCCATCCATCCATCTATCCATCCATTTATCTATCTATCTATCCATCTATCCATCCATTTATCTATCTATCTATCTATCCATCCATCCATCCATCCATCCATCCATCCATCCATCCATCCATCCATCCATTTATCCATCCATCCATCCATCCATCCATCTATCTATCCATCCATTTATCTATCTATCCATCTATCCATCCATTTATCTATCTATCCATCTATCCATCCATCCATCCATCCATCCATCCATCCATCCATCCATCCATCCATCCATCTATCCATCCATTATCTATCCATCCATCCATCGATCCATCTATCCTTCCATCCATTTATCTATCTATCCATCTATCCATCCATTATCTATCTATCTATCTATCCATCCATCCATCCATCCATCCATCCATCCATCATCTATCTATTTATCCATCCATCCATCCATCTATCCATCTATACACACACACACATATATATATACACATTATGCTAGTATATGCCCTTATAGTATATGTACAGTATTAGTATACACTGATTTAAATAACAACATCATTACAGTAATGAGAATCTAGCGTACCGTGCCACTCTGTCGTGTCCTCCAGACACAAAGTAATAGCCGAAGGGTGAGAACTGAGTGTCCCACACTGGATAGTTGTGTCCTTTATACCCCACGAGACATGTAAACGTCTGCAGACTCCACAGTCTGACTGTACTGTCCTCAGAACTGGACAACAGATAGTTCCTAAGAGACAGATGAAGACATTAAACCACACTGTCAGCTCAGCTGGTGCAGAACGTTTCAAAAGATAACAAATCATGCAAAAAAATGTTTCGTCGATAGCAAAATGATAATTTGGTTAGTCTCATGCTTAAACACCTCCCCCGTAGTCCTGCATTACTTAGAGGAGCATTTCATGGAGATAAAAGTTACTTTCGAGGACATGTTTGATACCTGTCTGGACTGAAGCTGACGCCATACACCGGCCCGCTGTGACCGTGTAGGATTTTAGACTCACTGGCCGTCTTCTCATCCATAATCCTCTCCAGAACGTCATCAGACTCTTTATCAATCAGATTCAGATCTAGAGAATAGGACAGCATGATTCAAATTATTTACACTGGGGTCTATAAATCAAAAATCTACTCTTATGTCGTTCCAAACCAGAATTTCGTCCATCTTCGAAACACAAATGAAGATATTTTTAATGAAATCTGAGATATTTCAGTCCCTCCATTGAAAGTTTATTTAACGAAGCTTCCGCAAGATTCAAAGAGGTTTGTTTTGTGCGTCAGGCAAGTACGGTTGAGTTTCCATTTACCAAATTTGAGTGCTCTATGCATGTTCGCTGATTAAAGTTTATATGTGAATAAAAGCCGAAATTAAATCTGTTGATCACATAAAGCGATCAGAAGATTAAACCGCTTGATTCTTATGGATTTATTTTACGATTGCAGGAATGTGATGAGGTAAAGACAAAAAAAGAAGGAAACGAGCGATCATTTTGAGCCCTGGTTGAGATACTAAGACTAGAGCATACAGCCACAGAGCCGTCAGAAGCAAGCCATGCATGAAATAAATATATTAGAAAAAGCACTATTTGCAGTTTGTTTTTGCAATTTCAGTATCCATACAGTCAGACTAACACAGTTCACATGGGTCCCAGGTAGAAAAAGACGGAAATTTATATAAATACGGAAAAATCATCCCTGGATCTCTTTATTTATGTCCGATTTTTGGGTGAATAGACTTTAAATGGAGTGACAGAAATCTCAGATTTCATTAAAAATATCTTTATTTGTGTTTCGAAGTCTTATGGGTTTGCACTGTGTCTCAAGGAATCACACAAGGGTGAGTAAATGACAGAATTTTAATCTTTTTGGGTGAACTATCCCTTTTAGTGTTTAATACTGGCAATAAAAGTTATAGGATTGTTAAAACTAGTGTAAAACGTTCCCTTAAATCTTTGCGAGAGTAACAAGAAGGTACGTGTACCTGCTGCAGATTTGACTTTGCGTAATTTTTTGGGTGTGACGGTCCACACGCGGACTGTGGAGTCAGCAAATCCTCCCGCTAACAGACTGGAGTCGTCAGTGAAGTCTACCGCCGTCAAACCCTGAGCGACAACACAATGAGCACGTGCGGAGTTAAGAAACACCAAACTCAATCATCAGCATAAACACAGCCAACCTGGTAGGCGTTGAGGAACGTATAGAAGCAAATGGAAGGCAGGTTCTCCGGGCTGAGCCGGATTCTTTTGGTGCTCTCCTTCATGTACATGATCTTATCCAGTTTGTCCGAGTCCTTCAGCTCTGGCAGAGGGATCCTGTCGATCAGACATCAGCCCGAAAAAGAAGAACAGATTAAGAAACTATACATACCGTTTCAAATCATTTAAAGTTGATAGTTCACCCAAAACATTTAAATTCTGTCATTGTTTACTCATCCTCAAGTTGTTTCAAACCTTTATGAGTTTCTTTCTTCTGCTGAACACAAAAGAAGATATTTTAAAGAATATGAGTGATCAAACAGTTGATGGACCCAATTGACTTCCATAGTAGGAAAAAAGTCAGTGAGTTAATGGGGTCCATCAACTGTTTGATCACTCATATTCTTTAAAATATCTTCTTTTGTGTTCAGCAGAAGAAAGAAACTCATACAGGTTTGGAACAACTTGAGGGCGAGTAAATGATGACAGAATTGACATTTTTTGGGTGAACTATCACTTTAAGCATTATCTTTAAGTTCTCATGAAAATAAAAGTTCAGTTACACTAGCATTCAAAAGTTTGGGGTTGGTAAGTTGTTTTAATATTGTTAAATATTTTTATATTTTTTAATTTACAACAAACGTTTTCTATTTGAATATATATTAAAATGTAATTTATTCCTGTGATCAAAGCTGTATTTTCAGCATCATTACTCCAGAATTCAGTGTCACATGATCCTTCAGAAATCATTCTGATATGATGATTTGCTCTTATTATTATCAATGTTAAAAACAGTTAAACAGCATC
This sequence comes from Squalius cephalus, assembly GCF_949319135.1. Taxonomy (NCBI): domain Eukaryota; kingdom Metazoa; phylum Chordata; class Actinopteri; order Cypriniformes; family Leuciscidae; genus Squalius; species Squalius cephalus. Next base: position 20,491,183 of record NC_137123.1, read on the forward strand.
TTAATATGTTTATGGAGACCATGATACTTTTTTCAGGTTTCTTTGATGAATAGAAAGTTCAAAAGAACAGCATTTGTTTCAAACAGAATAGTTTTTGTAACATTATAAATGTCTATACTGTCACTTTTGATCAATTTAAGACATATTTGCTGAATAAAAGGAATAATTTATTTAAACAAACAGACAAAAAAAAAAACGTAACCCCAAACTTTAGAACAGTAGTGTACAAGTACTTTCAAGCTGAATGATGAGCTTCTGTCAAACCTGTTCTGTTGAGGGGCGTTTGGGTCTTGTTTCTTACTCTTGGAGCCTATACTGTCCTTTTTAGTTTTCTTCTTCTTGGGCTTCCCTTCCTCATTCTCTGCTTCATCATCTTCATCATCAAGCGGGACTTCAATCTCTGGCTCCTTCAGCAGCCCGTAGAACACCTGGTACCATTAGAAGCAAGACGGCACATTAATAAAACATACAATCATATTCAAATACAAGATGATTTCAATTCAAGAGTGATATTCAATTATGAGATGATTTACAATCTCTTTTAGTCTTTTATCATGTACAAAATGTAAAAGCGCAATCTTTCCTGTTGTTATTCCATTAAGAACCAAAATCCCATCCCTTTACCACCATTCAAAAGTTTGGGGTTAGTAAGATTTTTGTAAAGAAATTAATACTTTTATTAAACTGATCTAAAGTGACAGTAAAGACTTGTACATTGTTATAAATGTCAAACTTTCTATTCATCAAAGAATCCTAAAAAAATGTATCACAAAAATATTAAGATGTTTTTAACATAAATAATAAAATCAGAATGATTTCTGAAGGATCATGTGACACTGAATTCTGGAGTAATGATGCTGAAAATTCAGCTTTGATCACAGGAATAAATTACATTTTTAAATATATTCACATTGAAAACACTTATTTTAAATTGTACAACTATTTTGCAATATGACGGTACTATTTTTTTACTCTTTCAAAAATCTCCCCGACCTCAACCTTTTGATTGGTATATTTTCCATATGTAAATACATGCTTTTGTATCAAACCTTGGCTTTATTGACTTCTCGCTTGGCCTCTCCCCCGAGGCTGCCGGACATGCTGTCGATCTGACCCTTGCTGCGGGGCATGCCGTCAAAGATGTCGATGTACAAGTGCTCTTGAATGATGTTCCATATCTGGTTATTATGTCTTTCCTGCAAGTGTCTCTTCAGAAGCTGGTACGAGTCTCTGGAGATGCGCAACACGAAGCGGCTGGTGCGGAAATCCAGAAGAGCCTCGTTCCCCTTCATGTGCTCTTTCTTACTGAGGCCGCAAAGAACACGCAGGTCATCCAGATAGTAACACTCCTGATCGCCGCTAAACCTATCAGCAGAAAGGAAAAATTGAACTGGTTAACCCACAATGTTATCTCTGATCAATGTTATCCTTGATTAGCCGTCCCTGATTAACTCCACCAGTAAAAAGGGTCTGATTTTCTGATGCTTACTTCTCAAAGAAAGCCTTGGCTTTGGCCTCATTGTTGTTGTAGACCAGCTCCAGGTACATGTGAACGAACAGAGGGTAGAAGAGCTGGGACAGTTCTGCTCGGTGGCAGTCCAGCACTGACTCGATGAAGTTCTTCAGGTCGCTGTAGTACACCTGATACAGAGAGGGGTCCCCCTGCTGACTGTACGCTGATAGCACCACACGGACATCCGGATGGTCTTCTGACCCTGCAGCAGACAACATGAACATCAATGTCAGACATTAAAGGGATAGTTCACTTTGAAATTAAATTTTGGTATGTTTTAGCTTACCTCAAGGGCATCCAAGATGTAGGTGTCTTTTTTTCCGCAGTAGTTTCAATTTTGATATTTTTAGGTCAAACCGTTCTTGTCTGTCAGTCATTTAATGCAGGTCTATGGTCACGGTCTCAAAGAGCATGCACAGAGTCCAAATTAAACAATTCCCCATCGTCCAAATTAAACAATTCCCCATCGTAAGTACACACTGATGGCCTAAGACACAAAACGAGCGGTTTGTGTGAGAAAACGAACAGTATTTATATCGTTTTTACCTCTTATACACAGCCACGTCCAAGTGATCTGAGGGCGCGGGCGCATCCTGGTGTGTGTCGTGTGCGCAGACTGGTGCATAGATATATACACTAGATTTCGCCTTGGCTACGGCAGTTCATTGGAACGAGGCGACATCTAGTGTATATATATCTATGCACCAGTCTTGGACAGTGACCATAGACCTGCATTAAATGACTGACAGACAAGAACGGTTTGACCTAAAAATATCAAAATTGAAACTACTGCGGAAAAAAAGACACCTACATCTTGGATGCCCTTGAGGTAAGCTAAAACATACCAAAATTTAATTTCAAAGTGAACTATCCCTTTAATGCAATATACACAGTAGTCAACATTTGAAGTGGATCAAAAAGGTTCATCAAAGTTGTCCTAAGACAAGACAGGGTATTGTTAAAAATTCATGTATAACTTCGATGAAAGGTTTTGATCCACTTCAAATGTTGACTAATGTATATATGTATATATATATATATATATATATATATATATATATGTATATATATATATATATAAAGTTGGGGATCGGTAAGATTTTTAAAAGAAGTCTCTTCTGCTCACCAAGGCTGTTAAATATAATAAGAAAACTATTTTCTGTTTTAATATAGGCTATTTTAGAATTTAATTTATTCCTGTGATGCAAAGCTGAATTTTCAGCATCATAACTCCAGTCTTCAGTGTCACATGATCCTTCAGAAATCACTCTAATATGATGATTTGACGCTCAAGAAACATTCATTATTATTATCAATGTTGAAAACAAACCGTACAATTACAATTTTTTACACAATTTTACATGAACAATTTTGTTCAGGATTCTTTGATGAATAGAAAGTTCAATAGAACAGTATTTATCTGAAATAGAAAGCTCTTGTAACATTATACACTACCGTTCAAAAGTTTGGGTCTAGTAAGATTATTATTATTTTTTTGTTGTTGAAAGAAATTAATACTTTTATTCATTGAATTGGTCAAAAGTGACAGTAAAGACATTTGTAGTGTTACAAAAGATTCTATTTCAACTTTCTTTTATCAAAAAATCCTGGGGGAAAAATTGTACACAACTGTTTTCAACATTGATAATAATAATAAATGTTTGTTGAGCAGCAAATCATCATATTAGAATGATTTCTGAAGGATCATGTGGATCAAAATACCTTGTACATATAGTAATAGTGGCCAGTTCTTTAATATGCATGAAGTTCATGCAAGTAAAATGCCAACAAAATATGTTGTGCAAATGATGTTGCACATAAATAAGCAAGACTATGAAGGGAGGACTGAAGAATGATTTGTTATTGAAATAACTAATGTGGGCTAACTCGAGCAATGCATGATAATAAGCAGATTTTGTACGGATCCTTTAATGATGCATGGTACATTATTTACTGATACACCGATGCATGGTGTATATGATCAATTGGAAGCCGTAGTGTAGGTGCCACTCACTCTTGATGGGCACGGGGGTCAGCGTGCTCTGGGGGGCGGCTGCTGCTGGGATGGACACCCGGCTGAGCAGAGAGTTCGCATCCCCTCCATCTCCGTCTCCTTTCCCTCCTCCACTGCCATCGGCTGCCAGAGAGTCCACCTGGTCTTCTGCGAGACCCGCTTCTCGCCTCAGGATCTCCACCGACTCTGACAGTTTATTCCGCTTTAGAAACTGCAGCACTGCGATCAAAGTTTGTTGGTCCTCCTGCTTCGGGGCTCCGCCGGCGGGGGCAGCGGTGAGGGGCGATGAGGAGAGCGCCCCGTTCCCAGTGTTCCCCGGGAGGTTTGACGTCCCATCGCTAAGTATTTCAGGCTTTACCTCTTTCTCTGTGTCCAGCTCCATCGGTCCATCTTGCAAAGCCGCCATTTTTTTCCCCGGCGCTGATTGCACTGACGTCATGACGCATGCAGCGTGATGTACGCCGTGACGTAAGCGCGTGGCGTTTTGTTCAGTGAGAGAGTCGACGGAGAGAGAGAGAGAAAAGGAGTCAACGGTGGAAAATGTGTTATGAATTTGAGAGATATCAGGAAGGAACCAGAAATTAACATTTCTTTTTTTAAAAGGGGGCAATATTTCTGAGGTATATTTACTTTTGGTCACTGGTTCTCCTGTCACCCAAAGACGGGCTTCAGGACAGCCCGAATCTGCTACTGTCAGTCCTGGGCCCTTACAGTCAACCTCCAAAAAACTAGGGTAATGATATTCCAGAAACGCTCCAGATCTCAGGGACCAACACACACATTCACACTATCACACAGAACCATTGAAACCACAAAACACACTTACCTCTGCCTAAAAATAATTACTACAGGTAACTTTACTTTGGCTGTGATTGTGAATGAACTCAAAGAGAAAGCTCAAATGGCCATTAAAAAGATAAATTAAAATTGGCATCCCAGTCCAAATCTGGCTCAAACTTTTCAAAACAAAAATGTAACCAATTGTTTTATATGGCAGACAGTGAAGTGTGGGGTCCTACTATAATTTTGATATCAAATTTTATTTCTTTAATTAGGAAAAACAGATTGAAACTCTACATTTACAATTCTGTTAAAGAATACTCAAAAGTCCAAAGAAAAACACCAAACAACAGATGCAGGTTAGAATTAGGCCAGTACCTTCTCCTGAACATCCTACCAAAAAAAAAAAAGAGCCATCAAATTCTGGAAACTTCTAAAAACAAACACCAAGAGCTGAACCTAACGAAGAGTCCCCTGTGCCAGCTGGTGCCTGAGGTCAGTCAGTCTCAGACAGACACACACTCACACACACGTTCGGCCCACACAAATTATGAACACAGAAAAAGACAAGTACATCACCTATTGGACAAACACTTTTAAAAACCAACACAAACTGGAATGTTATTTTGCCTTAAATCGAGAATACGGTGTTGCAAGCTACCCTGCACAGTGTGAAACTCAGGAAAACATTGACTCGGCGAGCACAGTCTGGCCGTAGAGACGGGCCGGCGCACACAGACATGGATCTCCCCTGAGGACAGACTCTGCTCGCACTGCATCCTGGGAGTGACCGAAACTGAGCTGCACTTCCTCACAGAATGCCCAAAACATCAGAGACCACTATAACCCCAAAATGAATCAAATATTCCCCAATTTAACATCTGTTCGATCAACCGAAAAACTTTGTTTCATTCTTGGCAAAAAAGAAAAGAAAAGCAAAATGCACAAATATAGCCGTAGGATTTGTAGCATCTCCTGAGGGACAACAAGAACCAGGAAACAAACGACCAATAAACACACTCTCACAGCCCAAAACCAACCCCCCACTAGGACTATGGAATTAATTTTGTTCCAATAATAATGAACGTAACTTTTCAAGAAACTAATTAAAATATAAATTGAAACTGAATAAAATATCTTTGAAACTGAAAAAGAATAAATCGCAGGCAAATTTTTTGACTTCGTTTTTAATACACTGCATGTTTTGCTAACTATTTCTCATATTGCGTTCGCTGATCTGAACTTACAAATGCGCTTCCAGAGTTTTCATTTACGCTTTTGAAGTTTTCGCTTACGCTTCTGAAGTTTTCGCTTACGCTTCTGAAGTTTTCGTTTACGCTCCCAGAGTTTTCGTTTGCTGTTCTGACACATTTCTCTCGTGGGGGCGGGGCTAGTAGCAGTGTGCTCTTATTGGCTACTGAGTTTTTGATTGACAGCTTCTTCACCTGGAAGTGAAGACGTCAGTGCTGTGTTTATGTGTGGATGTGAGCGTCTGTAAGCGCAGCTTTCTATTTCATTTTAATGATATTAAGTTTATATCTGTATTTTTTTGTATTTTTATATTGTTGAGATGATTTCTTATAGAAGGAATAGTAGCCTACAGACGAATCATTATCATTATCATTAGCCATCGTCGCTATCAGGATACTGGATAGCCTATTCGAGGTAAGTCAGATTTATTTATTTTTAATCAATACTATACTAATACAATACTAATACTATTTATAATACAGTAGGTGCCTCTCCACCTTTTTTCAGGTGGAGAGGCATTTTAGAGCTCAGTGAGAGCCCATAACATTATACAGCTGTGTTGTCTTGATTTAACTTAGTCCAATAATTACATGACTTGTTTATCTACATTCGGTTACAGTCTTCGATTAGATCATATTTCCCCCCAGCCACCCCAACCAACATTGGGCTAGAGTAATGTACAGTATCTGACTGTACTGTAGCCTACAGTACAAAAAGTACTGTATCAGTCAATGACCGATGCCCAAGGACCAGAGCGCTGTCAATCACTGCCTGATTCAACTTTGGCAATGTAAAGCCTTTTTTTTAACCATGCCAATAAAGCTATTTAAACCTGAATTTCTCAATTGCTGATTAATTTGCGATGCAGAGTTTTTGAAAGAGGAGAGAAACGACTTGACCACAGAACACGTCTCTGTTCATAATAATAAACACTCAATTATTTTGAATCTTGAAAATTATTTAATTATTTAGAAATTATTTATTCTGATTACTTTTGTGTGATAAAGATGACTGATAGATAAAGCTATTATATGTAGCTAGTATGAGTAAATGCTTTTTCTGTGTCCATATTTGACTAATAATAATGCCAAAAATTGCACTTCAAATGAACATTTCTGAGAAAAATGCTTAATCTGTAATAGTCTTTAATAATAAATATATGTCCAAATTAAAAACTTAATACATGCAAGTAATTATAACTGAAAACATCCAGCAACTGGGGAATACACAGCCATGGATATATGTTTATATATAGGGCTATACAGCCATCTACTGGTTACACAACAGTATTACAGATGATAAATGCTTCATGACTCCCGAGGTAAATATTTAAGCTAGTACTGTAAAATCCCTTAAAACATTTATATAATTTGTTTGGAAAAAATATTTTAAATCTACAACTTGTTACTGTATGTGGGAGTTCAAAGTAGTTTGTATTGTTAGATTATAATACATTTCCTCTCTCATTTTCCAGGGAGTGGCAACTTTTCCATAAACAAAATTCTGATGCTGACACAGAGGATGGAGTGATAATACCAGAGATCCACTGTCCCTTTCAGACAATAATCTTACTTTGTTCAGACACATCACCTTTGAATGACTGGGATCTTGATCTTCAGACACCTGATTTATTTTATTTTAATATAAACTAGCAAATATTTTAATTTCCTCTAGATTAAAACAAACACAGTTCACAAGAGGTTGCACTTTATTCTTATTAGTCTATGCTGATCTTGGATTAGCATACCAACAGCAAATGAATGTTAAGGGGATAGTTCACCCAAAAATAAAATTCTCTCTTATTTTACTCACCCTCATGCTGTCCCAGATGCATTCTACTTTCTTTCTACAGATATTATATCATTAGATTGTAAGGAAAGTAATCCATCTCTGCGAGTCCTAAAGACGACCACACACAGTGAGCGTGACGGTAATCCATGCGAAAAATCACTTCCGACCAACTGTCTTACGTACATGGGTTACAATCCACTTGTATTATGGACTCACAGAGATGGATTATTTCCTTAAAAATCTTTGTCTATGTTTATGTGAAGAAGAAAGTCATATACACCTGGGATGGCATGAAGGAGAGTAAATGATGAGAGAATTATCATGTTTTGGGTGGACTATCCTTGTACTGCTTGTGTCCAGTCACTGCTTTGTTACTTGAACTGCAACAGGAACTGTTCAAAGAATCATTGCAACATTTAAAATGTATATGAATTTTTTAAATGTATTCAGTATTTGTAATTTTTCATTTTGTATAGTAATGTATCATGAGAATACTGTGCATTACATGTATATTATGCAGTTAATGTTTTGTGAATTCTGGTCTTTCCTGTCACAACATAATTGCATCCAAGACCTTCACTCTGATACTTGTGTGTATGCTTTAGTGACAATAAAGAATGTAAATTTAATTGAATTCATATTTTCAATTACATTAATTTAACTGGTTGTATAAGTCACAATTGAAATGGTTGATGATTGTTAAAATATATTTACAATTTTAAATCTTAGAAGATAGTATTAATTAAATGAAATAACTAAATACAATTATCAATTTTAAAAAAAAAATGGCAGCAAGAACATTCTTTGGGTGACATATGTAATGAAATGCCCTTTGAGGTCTGTATCATCTGACAGCAGGCCACGATTGTAATTTTTTAAATTCCTTTAATTTAAGTGACAATTAATTTTGATGGTGTAAATGTATATCATGCTAACAGTGAGTAGTGTTATGGCCATGGTTGCCAACCTTGATTACTTGGTTGAAGTTTGACTTTCTTGACGGCTGAATATATCACACACGTTTGCTAGTATTCTCTTTAAATTGTAACAGCTCAAACTAATCAGAGCCTAACATGCAAAAGAATCATCAGGAATAAACAAATATTCTCCGAAAACATTGGACACTATAGGCTACAATATTTTAAGTATTATACAGTACTTTAATGTACAATTACACCTGAATAGACTGAATAGATCTCTTGTGCTCCTAAAAGCTTCTGTCGACAAAGTAGTAGCAGCAGCAGGTAAATACAGATAAAATTAAAAAACAAACCTAACTTAATATCATTAAAATGAAATAGAAAGCTGTGCTTAAGACGCTCAAATCCACACATAAACACAGCACTGACGTCTTCACTTCCTGGTCAAGAAGCTGTCAATAAAAACCTCAGTAGCCAATGAGAACGCACTGCTACTAGCCCCGCCCCCACGAGAGAAATGTGTCAGAACAGCAAACGAAAACTCTGGGAGCGTAAACGAAAACTTCAGAAGCGTAAATGAAAACTCTGGAAGCGCATTTGTAAGTTCAGATCAGCGAACGCAATATGAGAAATAGTTAGCAAAACATGCAGTGTATTAAAAACGAAGTCAAAAAATTTGCCTGCGATTTATTCTTTTTCAGTTTCAAAGATATTTTATTCAGTTTCAATTTATATTTTAATTAGTTTCTTGAAAAGTTACGTTCATTATTATTGGAACAAAATTAATTCCATATAGGACAACCCCCCATTTTGTTATTATTATGTACTATATCTAGCCATGTGTATATAATATTGTCTTTTTTATTTAGTTTTATTATTATTATTTTCTACTAATGCTTTATGTTCAGATGTTCTAAATCATCAATGCTTTGGTGATACAAAATGTATTTTTTGTCATGCAAATAAAGCTTTCTGAATTGAATAGAGAGAGGCTGAATTCAGAACCGCATACTTACATACTACTCTTACTATTTCTATCTGCCATAGAAAGATGTGGTAAAAGAAGTATGAGTAGTATACTAGTTGTACAAGAGAGAGAGAGAGAGAGAGAACTGCGCTATCCTTTACTTTCCGCTAGGAGGCAGTGATGGAAAGTCAAGTCCGACTCATTTCAGAGAATCGGTTCTTTTGAACAGTTTATTTCCGAAGACGAATTCAGGGATTCTTTTACATCATTGCGAAATTACGCCACCACGTGGTCCTTGACATTCGGGTGTAAGCCATATTTAAACGCACATTATACACTTTTTTTTCGATTAAGGTTTAAGTTTTAATCGCAGTTAAGTCAGTTTGCAGCAATTATCCAATTCATAAAACATTATTATTTAGGTTAGAATATGTATAATTTGCTTTTACATTAAAAAAACTGAACATTTATTTACGTTTTATGTGAAACAGCCCATCATATACGTATTTCCAGTACGTTTTATTTGTCGATATTTGGCTAGTGACTTTTAGTCAAATCTTCGAAAAGCCTATCAGTTGACTCGAAAACGACTCCGACCAGTCTGACCAGATTCGATTCATTTTAAAAGATCCGACTCGCATGAATGATTCATTCACGAATCTCATCGGTAACAGGAGGCATCCGCGGCTGTGTTAGTCGAAAGAACATCTTCATCAGGGATTTTCTTTTTTCTTTGAGGGCTCAAGAAAAAGCTAGCGACACCCGTCCTATCATTTAGAAGAAAGAAGCCTGAATAATTAGCGTTTTATCGGATCTAGATCATTATTCAAGGACTGATGGGGTCATGGCAAGTCTCGGTGTCAGCTTTATCCGATACACGCCGGTAACATCTGCAGGATATAAAGTGAAAGATAAACTATAATCGAGTAAGTTTATCTGATCCCGGTAGATTTAACATATGCGCATGCGAGATACCAGTTCTGTGCTCTGGATATGCCGATATATGAACTGAGATAGGCTGAATGTGTGTTCAAGACAATGTGATTTTGGCTTTCCATAGACATTTTCCTGTGACTTTATCATCGGCAACTCTAAGACGGGGACTATTTTGTAACATTTGTTTTGTTCAGTGTTTTAAACGGCGTATTAAAGAACGGATATCTTCATCTCTCTGACCACCTCTGAATTCATTGCATTAGAAGAGCTAGACTGGAGTTGTCCTTCATTTGCGCAAACAGAAGCTTTTTTTGGGGGGGATCCAGACATTTACTCTTGTGTTAAAGGAGCCTATTAAAGAGTAAGGGGATCTTGGAGATGTCAGGCCGGCCTAGGACCACCTCATTTGCGGAGAGCTGCAAGCCAGTGCCGCAGCCTTCAGCCTTTGGCAACATGAAAGTCAGCAGTAAGTATTAACATCTCCTCTGTATCTCATATCGTAATCTTTCTCAGCCAAACACCATTAGAAACACAAGAAATGCTCAATTGGTGATGTGTATGATATACAGTTTGTGAGCATCTGTCATGTAATCTATCCCCTAATGTAGTGCTGCCTGGATCTCAAGGGATGGGTCAGGTCCTGTCTCTTATTATCAGATCTACTCAATGGAAATACATTTGCTGCATTGTGCATTAAGGAAGCACCCTGCCTGGGCATCGTTGCACAGCTCAGTAGTTTTATAGCAGGGAGATTGCAGTGCCCAGACCTTTTTTTCAGCATAGACAATGACTGTTTACTTGCACAAGAATTTCTAGATATTAATCAGAATTTTGTCATATACACATCATGTCAGCACTGATTCATGGTTATTACAGTTGTTGTTATTTTGGTCTGGTTGGCACAATTACATGACACATATGTAATCCTATTCTGAAATGAATCTGAATATTCCTGTGACCACATAGATCTGTCATTTGAGGGCTGTCATTAGCTGGATTGATTCATTGTTTTAACATGGAAGATGAGCTCATGGCTTGTTTTAGTGCCCTGAGATCCTTGAATAGGTATTGATTTATAAGACCATGAATGTCTTGAGGCATAGCTTACTACTATATAGCTTGATATCTCACTTACTTTCTAGCTGGATGAGGTTTGCATAGCTGCACGAGCTGTACAAATGTCCATTTTCACTCTTTGAACTCGTGCCCCCGTGGTTTGATTGACAGGCCTGTCTCCTGAGCCTCAGCCCAGCTGGATCACTCATTTCCTGCACTAATGATGTGTATCTCACCACTGTGCGTCTCAGAAAAGGAGGATCAGAGAGATGTGTGTGACTCACCTCTGACTCTATCCATTTTCCAAATGTCTCCACAGCCTTCCTACAGTAGTGTCACAATAGGGGAGGACACGTGGACTGACACTTTGTCCAGCACTTAACACATCGCTGTCGGTGTAATGGTGCTCTGCTATAATGGAAACTCAGTGCAGCTTCTATTTTTCTTAACACATTATGCACACTTTAAAAAAAGCATTTTAGTGGCTTCAGTGGATCCATAAATAACCTTTAACACCTATGGAACATTTTCATTCCACTAAAGGTTCTTTATAGTGGAAAAAAGTTCTTTAGATTATTAAAATGTTCTTCACATCAAGAAAAAAATTATTTTAAGAACTGTTCACTGTGATTTTTGGGAACAACCAGTTCTTCTATGGCATCGCTGTGAAAACTTTAGAAACTTTTCATTTTAAAGTGCTCCTATTAAGCTTTTTTCAAATATTACCTTTTATGCAGAGTGTAATATTGGCTAGCTATTTGTGAATGTAAAAAGTCTGCAAAGTTTTAAAGATGTACAACATAAAGTTAGTGTCTCCTAAAAGAAATTATCGATTCTGACCCGCTGAAACGAGTCATCAGCAGTTCTTCCTGTTAGATACCTACGTAACATTGTAACAAATTTGCATAATGCCATCTATGGTCTTCATTGGCTGCCCGCGAACAACGTCTACCGTACTTTGCCCCACCCTTAAACTCTGTAGTTGCTGCTGAGGCCTGTAAGAGTTTGGTTGAAATTGTCACAGTGGTGCGAATCCACTTTCATGCACTTCAAAAACATGAGGACTCTGGCTGGAATTGACACGGTAAAACTGACGCATCGTTACTGTTCTTATCACGGTGTATGAAGCTCTGAGGAAGCCTCTGGAGCTGAAATTCAGATATGGTAATAGGCGTTTTATTTCCAACAAGTGCTGTAAGCGATAGACCAATCACAACAGACTGGATCATCTGACCAATTAGAGCAGAGAAGATCAATCACAACAGACTGGGCCATCTGACCAATCACAACAGACTAGTCCGTCTGACCAATCAGAGCAGAGTAGACCAGTCACAACAGGGCTGCGTTCAGCCCCGACAAAACGTTGCACAACGTTTTTTAAACAGAAACGGTGATGCGTTGAACACACTGTTCTGATGACGCAAGAGTTGCAACTATGGCAGCTGAGAAGGCCATTCTTTGTGTTCTTTGTGAAGAATTTTCGGAGCCTGATGAAGTCGGTATAAATATGTGTTTAATACTACAAAATATGCCCGATGTTACAGTTACTGCACTTGCCGCCCAGAACAAAAGAGAACATCCCAATCGAGTGAAGGGATTTGTGGAAACTGAAATGGAAGCACACATCTTACCTAATTCAGACTAAAACACATCTATTTAGCCTCACATGCTGACTTTTTTTGTAGTTCATACTGTTTTAATACCCTGTATTTTCTTTCTCATTTTTAGGAAAAGCACTTAATTACCATTGTTTATTTCTATACCAAATGTCATACACTTGCAATGAAGCTAAAAATATAAACAACTACATCATTATGTTAATATCCTATATTTTTACAATAAAACTTACGACAAACATGTCTTCTAATATCCTCAGTTGTTGCATCGAACACATTTGTAAATTACTTTCATTGAACCCATTGTGCGAGTTCACTTTAATACCGCGTGCTTTATATACATGTTGCTGCTGATTGGACTGCAGTTCTGACACACCCACCAAACAAGAGAAAACGTATCTCAAACCCCGGTGCACGCCGTTTCCAGGAAACATGACGTTCAACCCAGAAACCGTAGCAAAACGTTGCGCACCGTTTTGAACTTGAACGTGCCCCAGATTTGACCAATCACAACAGACTGGGCCATCTGACCAATCAGAGCAGAGTAGACCAATCACAACAGACTAGTCCGTCTGACCAATTAGAGCAGAGAAGATCAATCACAACAGACTGGGCCATCTGACCAATCACAACAGACTAGTCCGTCTGACCAATCAGAGCAGAGTAGACCAGTCACACCAGATTTGATCAATCACAACAGACTAGTCCGTCTGACCCATCAGAGCAGAGCAGACCAGTCACAACAGATTTGACCAATCACAACAGACTAGTCCGTCTGACCAATCAGAGCAGAGTAGACCAGTCACAACAGATTTGACCAATCACAACAGACTAGTCCGTCTGACCAATCAGAGCAGAGTAGACCAATCACAACAGACTTGTCCGTCTGACCAATCAGAGCAGAGTAGACCAGTCACAACAGATTTGACCAATCACAACAGACTAGTCCGTCTGACCAATCAGAGCAGAGTAGACCAATCACAACAGACTTGTCCGTCTGACCAATCAGAGCAGAGTAGACCAATCACAACAGACTGGGCCATCTGACCAATCAGAGCAGAGTAGGCTGCGAAAGGGTAAGTTTAGAGAAGACCGGATGTTTGGACGATCCATTTTCAGACTCTTTGAGAAATTAGGTGATGCTTCAATGAACATTATGAGAAAGTTAAAGTGTGTTTTGACCTTGGATGTATGAAAACCTATTATAATAGGAAAGCTCCTAAACAAAATTTGATTGTATTTTTGATCAAATTAATTCAACATTGCTTAGCATAATAAACTTTAATAACATAATTTTTTTTATTATTTTTAATTTTTTAATTTTTTTAAGTGTATATATTTATAAATGTCCATAAATGGGCTTAAATATAATTTCATATAATTAATTAAAATTATTTAAATTGAAATAATAAAAAAGCCATATAATGAAATGGTCATCATTTTGTGTATACAAAGTATCATTTATTTTTTGCTTTTGATATTTGGGGCGTTGCATTTTGAATATTGTGCATGTATGTGAGAGTGTGTACCAGTGGTGCTTGGCATTGATCTAATCAGCTGACAGCAAATGACTCGCAGCGTCAGCTTCACCAGCTGACTCATCCTGCTGCCATTAGCAACGCCCAGGCCTGAGGCAGCATGCCTTCCTCCACAGGGTGTGTCCTAAAGAGGGGCTACACCTGACCATGTGACATTCTCATTACTGTCATGCGGCAAATAGCCTGTCTAGACATGCATGTCAGAGAACAGCAGCAGGCCATTCATTATAGCCGTGAAATTGCATTTCATAGCTCATATTAAAGAAAATACTGTGAACCTGTCAAAGCAAATTAGGCCTTTAATCCTATTTAGAGCTATTATAGACCATCTTAGGATAGATGTCTATTTAACGTGTATGAAAACGAGCCTGTGGGGGATGGAAGTATGTTCATTGAGGCAACTGTAGTGGTGTTGATCATTAATATATTGTTAACATTAAAAAGAATAGATTGTGGATAGAAGTGGACAAAAAAGAATAGATTGACATATTGGTATCAGATATTGAATAATTAATTGTGCAATGAATTGTTTTAGTTTTTAGTATTGTTTTTAGTATAATTTAGTTATGGAAAATTATAGAATTTTTAATATCAGCAGTATTTATTGGCCATAACATAAATAAAATAAATATAGGCTTATTGGTATCAGCCAGGATTTTAATATATCAGCGCATCCCTAAGCACAAGCCATTGAATGCATTCAACAAATGTGCCTGTTTTTATGTTTATTAAGTTAATTATGACGGCCAACCTGATGTTCATTATAATATAAACAAAACTAAGAAGTAAGGGTTGATGTGTAAAACTGCCGTGTTTAAATTCTGCAGAGCTAATCATTAGATATTCATAATCAGTTCATGTTTATTCATGATCAATTCATTTTCATCTGTTCTTATCACTGCGGATGGTGAGGGATAATCATTTTGTATGTGAGATAATGTTGTTAATGCTCTAGCCGTAATGATGAAAACTAAGTCTCTTAGACGGGAGAGGATTAAGCTAAGCTGTGTCTTATATTAAATGCCTCGGTTTATCTGAATTGCTAAATGACTAGTCAGTTGCTGAGCTGGATGGTGTCAGAGGAGCAGGATGGGAAGATGATCTGGGTAAAGTAATGGGCCGTGACTCAATTAAAATTCCATGCTGCGTAAGTTTGAGAGCCCAGATCTTTATTAGCTCATCGTGCGAGCGCGTGTTCACGCTCACGCCCTCTGACTCATCACATTTCCCCGTGCTGAACGTGCGCTCGGTCTGCACTTTACTCCACGGCTCACCTGACCTGCCAAACACACGCATATCATTATAGTATTTGGCTTAAATTGGCTCAGAATCAGATCACTGGCAAACATGCAGCAGATTTGTTTCCTGTTCACTGCAACAATGCAGATTTTCTCACACAGCACATCTGCCAAGCTCCAAAAAGCACCATAAAAGTAGCCCGTGTAACTAGTGCACTACATTTCAAGTGTCCTGGAGCTGTATGTTAGCTTTGTTCACGAATCTGTTTAGCTCACACAGGGCCTACTCAATGATTCGTTCACAGTGGTTCATTTCAGATCTATTCAGCAGTGTTGGGGAAAGTTATTTTTAAAAGTAATGTGTTACTCCCTAAAAAGTAACTTGCTGTATTACTTAGTTACTTTTTATGTAAAGTAATGCCTTGGGTTACTTTTGTGTTACATTTTCTAACCTGGGCTGGGCTTGCTCGTTTGTTTTTTTTAATAACAAAAAAAGTTCTGTTTTTGGCAAATTAAAGGCCCGTTCACATGAAAAGTTAAATGAATAAGCCACAGGCTGAAGAAAATGCAAATTAACCACAAATGTGATGTTTAACTAAAGTCATTTTTGCTTATTGGTATGGTTGAATTGGACCAGCAAAGACACTGTTTAATAAAGTGAGAATAAATACATAAAGTATATTTGTATTATTTTTAGGGCTGTCAAACGATTAATCGCGATTAATCGCATCCAAAATAAAAGTTTGTTTTTACATAATACATGTGTGTGTACGGTGTATAATTATTTTCTATATATAAATACACACACATGCATGTATATATTTAAGAAATATTTGCATGTATATACTGTGTATATATATTTATATTGTATATATATTTATATTATATATAATTTATATTATATATAAATATTTTATATATAAATAACACATTTTCTTAAATATATATATGCATGTGTGTGTATTTATATATAGAAAATAATTATACTCCATACACAGACATATTATGTAAACACAAACTTTTATTTTGGATGCGATTAATCGCGATTAATCGTTTGACAGCCCTAATTATTTTACATATTTAATCCTTGCATGATTGCATAATACAGTATTCTAAGTTTGCATTTCACTGTTTTTATTCATTTTAAGGAATACTGAATCTGTTTTTGTGTTGGTGAGATGAGTAGATGCATGTTCACGTCTAGAACTACAATAGCATCATGTTTACACAGCGCACACAACACCTCTGCACTTACTCACGATTTCTCTCAACATGGGACTCAATACATGGGAAACCAAGGAACTTGTGTTATTTATTTGAGAAAGTAACTTAGATGTTTTGCTGGAAATTTAATGGGAATGCTTTAAGGCTCAGATATACTTAAAGCGAAATTAAAGAACGGACTCATGGGACGTCATTTAAAAAAAATCAGGCCGAAACCAATTTCATTTGGAGTTTGTTTTGGGAGTTCGAAATAGCTTGCCAAAGCAAACTTTCCGGAAAAGTTCGCTCAGGCTGCTAAACGCCTAAACACCTTCTAATTATTTCTTCTATTTTGAAAGAGTATTTTTGTAACACCAATGCATTCCTGACCTTTAAGATCTGCAGTGAATCATGATACTGTCTATGCTTTGAAACCTGTTTGGAAAACCTTGTACTTTCCTTCAGTAGGGAGTGTGTTTATCAAAAACTGAAGAACGGATTCAAAATTGCTTCTCTTACCATATGTTTTCCAGAAATGAGTCTGCTCTAAACTCAAACACAGCATAAATGTGATTGTCTCACCTTTCAGAAACATAAACTTTGTTTGTTTGGTCATAAAATGAATCATTCTCATGCATAATTAAAATGTTTGTTAATGTAATCATATTCTGCTGCTTTGTAAATGTACACTACCATTCAAAAGTTTTTTTTTTTTATATAATAAATTAGTACTTTTATTAATCAAGGATACATTAAATGGATCAAACGTGACAGTAAGCACATTTATAATGTTGCTAAATATTTATATTTCAAATAAATACTGTTATTAACAGTTATTTTAAATTGTAATAATATTTCTTACAACATTTTGATCAAATAAATGCAGTCTTGGTGAGCATAAGAGACTTCTTTCAAAAACATTAAAGGAGACATATCATGCTTTTAAATCGTTCCTTTTTACATATAAATCATACATTTGTAGTCTATATAAAGCGGAACTGCAATGCTTGGGTCTGAATTCCTCATTATTATAGCTCCACCCTTTTCTACCCCTTTTCTGATGTGCGTCTGAGAGAAACTCGTTTTGGTGCGGTCTCTTTAAATACAATTGAGACACTTCATACCCCGCCCCCTCTCCAGGATGCAGAGGTGACACTCGGTTCAACTCCACCCCGTTCGGCCATTTTTGTAGTTTGATAGCAGAGATACGATTATCTAGCGGCACAGAAACTTTTTATTCACACGTTATTAACAAAATGTCAACAACGGAAGACTTGTCCAGCCAGCCTTACATGTTCGAGCCAGAGTCGGAGCCGGAGCGAGATGAAAATGAAGACGACGAACCTGCAGAACAACGTCTTCATATGGATGTATCGCAATGGTGTGTTACTGTATTTACACATGAAACTTTGGTCTTCCGACCTTTTACCACCGTGTCGATTTATTTTGATTAATATGTGCGAGGGAGATAGAGCAAGACAGCGTCTAGTTTGGAGACAGTGTCTTGTTTACATTTTCGCCTGGCTCCGAAGAGAGAGAGAGTGCGCGCGCGACCGGGTCTCTCTCTCTCTGCTCGTTCTTTCAGTCACAAGCGCGGCAGTTCATCTACATTAGACCGTGTAATGAAGCGTGTGGGTTACTACATCCAACAACCGAACATTTTAACTTACCCTCTCGTAACTTCTGTATCTTTTAGCTTGGACTACAAAATTGCAGCGAGAAATAAAAATGGCGGATTGCTCGAAGTGTTGGGCTGGAATTCAATGTCCTTATTTGGCAGTTCCGCTGCAAATACTGTGTGACGTAATAGTTCACAAAACATCATAGATAACAGAAAAATCTGAACAGGTTGAAAAATAAGGCCAAAACAGAATATAAAGATATCAACGAAGCACCTGAAGAGAATAATTTCAACTTTTCTGTACTTCTAAACACTCCAAATATACAACAAAATGCATTTAAGGGCTAAAAAAGTGGATTTAGCATGATATGTCCCCTTTAAAAAATTGCATCAAATCCAAACTTTTGAACGGTATTGTAGCTAATGAGAATGTGATTGGTTTATGTAAAATATCTTGACTTTATGGTGATAAAAAGTGAAAGAAGGTCACTGATGTTATTTCCTAGTGGACACTTAGTTTGCATGACCTCAGCTTTGGCCTGGACTAGATCACTTTCTAAACAATGATCTGGCTTTAGTTTCCAATTCAAATTCTCATTGTGCTAATTAATGATCCCATTTGCTAGCTATACAAAGTAATTATCCATAATTAAAACTAATGAAACTTTATTTAGTCAGTTTTCCATTACTGGACTGCAGACGCTCACTCCAAGAAACCAGACATTTGCTACATTGGAAGGTCTTTTAAAAAAGGTTTTGTAATCGAGATAAAAATGCTCTTAATAGAAATGGAAATTCACAGAGAAGAAAAAGGTGAGTGGTGAGTTTCAAAATATCTTTCTACTGTATAATTGAGCACACTTCCCCATTTTATGCTCATATTCCTCATTTTCATGTTCTCAAGCACTTGCTCAGGGGTGTGAAAACATGGTGAGGTGTGAAGCGGATGTGTTTAACTCGAAAATGAGCTCAGGTGTATTTTGACACGCGCAGGAACACACATTAATGAGGATATTAACACCTAGAGCTCATGTGACTGTGTTAAACAGACCAGTGAATTTCAAAGGAATATTCATGATACTTTGTACTTTCTCTCTCTCCTTAGGAGATAAAGATGGCAGTAAAGTCACAACGGTGGCCGCGACCCCTGGTCAGGGTCCCGACAGACCTCAGGAGGTCAGCTACACGGACACAAAGGTCATCGGGAACGGCTCGTTTGGGGTCGTATATCAAGCGAAGCTTTGCGACACCGGTGAGCTGGTGGCCATAAAGAAGGTGCTGCAGGATAAAAGGTTTAAGGTATGAATGTGTGGGTTGTGTGTCTCAGATTTTCTAAGAAAGACATGCTGATGAGCCCAAGTGCGTCAGATTTGTGAGGCCAAAATAAGTTTAACGTTTACCCTTGTGGTGATATGGGTGACATTTGCTTACCATTTAGCCTTGTATTGATGTCAGTTCTCATGACTCTTTTCTTTTTTCTCTGTCTATACTTTTTTTTTAATCAGAATCGTGAGTTACAGATCATGAGGAAGTTGGATCACTGTAACATTGTACGTCTGCGGTACTTCTTCTACTCCAGCGGAGACAAAGTGAGTGCCACTTTTCGTTTCTTCCCTCCATTTTTCTAAGCACCATCAAGTGCCCTATACCACAAACATGCTGGCCCAGTAGTTTCCCAGCAAATGCTCTGGGTCATGGGATATGTATTCCTATGGTGCAAACTTAAGTGAATAGCAGTCTGATACATGACTGTATAGAGAGGGACTGCAGCAGAGCCCCACTGGGTTGGCTCTTGCACACTAAAATACACTCTGGACACCAGCAAACTCACACTCTCTTACTTAGAGTTTGTACTCTGTTGCTAATAATGACTTCAAAAAAAAAAAGTAAGTAAACATGGATGTTTGACAGAGGACTTGTCTGAAGCTTGGTGCTGATGGGACCGTCGTAGTGACAAGAGCCTATCACATTACTTCCAGCTTGGACCACAACACAACACAAAAGTATAAAAAATATATATGAAATTATATTTTACATAAAGAAATTTAAGCCTATTTTAGTTCCACTAAGATTTTTTGGATCGTGACTTCAGTTCTCCCTCAATTATTAGTGTAATGCAGAAAAAAATCTAATTTTCCTTAATGTAATGTAAAAAAAATATTATATATAATGACATTTGTATATGTGTATATTAATGTAATATGATAGTAATATATATTATGCCAATTGTAAAGTATTTTTTATGTCATGGTAATATGGTGGTAATTTATTTGTAATAAAATGTCACATTTTATACAAATATTTTTATGTGTATATTTTTATAAATATACATTTTTAATTGCTTAACCCTGAAAATAAATGCAATCAAATAAATAATAATAATTATATATATACTACCGGTCAAAAGTTTGGAATAATTGTGACTTTTTAAAATAATTTTTATAGTAGTCTCTTATGCTTACCAATAATGTATTTATTTGATCAAAAATACAGTAAAACAGTCATATTGTGAAATGTTATTACAGTTAAAGAAATGACTGGTTTCCTTTTTTAATATATTTTAAAACTTAAATGTAATTTATTCCTGTGATGGTAAAGCTGAATTTTCAGCGTCATTACTGTCTTCAGTGTCACATGATCCTTCAGAAATCATTCTAATATGCCATTTTATTTCTTTATTCAACATATAAAGAAATATTCTTAAATCTTTTTTTCTTTCTTTTTTTTGGGGGGGGGGTGGGGGGGTGGGGGGGGGGGGGTGGTTGTTTGATGAGATTCTCCACTATGTTATGAACAAATTGAATGAAATGTCCCTCTCATGGTGCGATGCACATATACAAAATGTTGTCATTCATCTTCAAATCATTTTATGAATAGAACTATAAATAATATGCACAATCTTACAGTATATTTAGCAGAAGACACTTGCTATGCCAGCAGGGTGGTATTTTTGTTGAGATTTACAGCACTTGCTGCTCAGGCTCTGCAGTGTTGACCTGTGGATGGGATTTCTGGGTAATCCTGTGATAGCCCGGGGGCAAAACCTGTCACAGCCTAGTGGCCAATGAAAGCTCAGTAGGAAACTTTTGATTGATGGAAAGATAAACTGTTAAACCAGCCCTATTTTTACTGTATGACAAGTTCTGGCTCCTGTGCAGCCAACCAAAGGAACATTGTGTGTGTGTGTGTGCTTGTGTGTGTGTGTGTGTGTCGAAGAGAGTTCACAGAGTTCAGCCTTCCCTTTTAATGTATAATCTATACACAGATCACACAAATAGGATCAGAGTCTTGTCAAGATCGTATAATGAGAATACTATTGCATTACATACCTGAGAGTAAGCTTTTACAGAGTAAATTTATACAAGCTGCAGACATCCAAAATCAACCACTTCTTTTTTCTTTCCTTTTCTGAGAAAGAAGATCAAGGTACCACACAATGTAACCTAACCCTAACCACGTTCATATATGCATAGTTTATGTCAGAGGTCGTCCACTTCAGTCAGGAGGGCCACATTCATATATAAATATAGATTGCAGCCTCTTGCATTGCTTGTGGTTTGGGAAATGATTGTGGTTGTGAAACATGAGGATTTTACTGAGTAAAGAGAGTCCTTTTCATCCGCGTACACTTTTGTTTTCCTTCACATTTTAGATTGAGTGAATTCAATTGAAGTGTCACATCAGTCAGAAAAGCAATCAAGGGCCTTTCCGTGACTAAAGCAGTGTTTAACAGTATATATGTCTTTTCTCTCTGCAGGCCTTCGCCAGAAGTTTAGATTTTCACTTGCTCTTTTAAAGGCGCTCTGTGTAATTTTTTTGACTGTACTAAAGCATAAAAATACCTTATGTTTGCAGAGATGTTGGAAACATGCTAAGTTCAAATACTTGTTTCTCTGAAAAGAAATGCTGCAACAGTTATTCTGCTTTGAAATGTGCATTCTGTGTCAGAATGTCTGTTTGTTTTGGTCTGTGTGATTTTGGTCCAATTTACCAATAGTATTTCGAGACAGAGGGTTGCCAGTTGGCAGAAAACAGCAATGGAAGCCTGCAAACGAACTGGGACGAAATTCTACCCGACCTAAAGCCCTGGCAATAAAAACTATAAAAACAACTAATACTGTAAAGCTCAAAGTATACTTCAGTCGTACGCACACCTCGTCCACGTGCAGCCCAATTTTTGTGACTCTCTGTCTCGCACACAGTTGAGCACGCGAGCCTTTCAAATGCTCCGTCCCAGTTCAGAGGCTGCATCCTTCAATGGCTGAATTCGAAGGCCAATTGCCTCACTGCTGCTTGATGAAGGCTGTCCCAATTCAAAGGCTCCTCCAAATGCGTCCTTTGTTTCCCGTGAAATGAAGGGTACAACAGATGGATCCTTCACGGCCTTGCCTACCCCAGAATTCATTGCGCGCCAGTGACGATAGGATTTTTTTTTTTTTGAGAGAGAAATTGACTAAATTACACTTTTAAACGTAAACTTCACTTAAACGTATTGGTATAAGGTTTCAACTAACTCAAATATCTAATGATACAAATGTAAAAAAAACAAAAAAAAAACAGTTCACATGTTGACATATCTTAATAAGATGGAATTCTATCTCAGTGTAGTTTATACATTTTATACAGAAATGGACCGTGGTAAACATGTTTAGACAGTTTGTGAACACTGTTTTGTTTTCAGACTGTTTAATATAACTTTCTGCCACTCGTCAACGGCAGCTGCCACACTTCCTAGGCGGCAAGAACAGTCCTCCGTAAGCTAGTCCGTCCCATTTAACAACGCTCATTCTGACTATCATGACCTTCGTAGGTGTTTCCTTTAAAGTCTGCGTCCTTTGAATGATGCAGCCTCTGAATTGGGAAGCAGCTTTGGCCGTGACCGTAGAAAGATGCGTTTGTTTTCAACTGCTCAAGCCACTCGCAGAAGCGCTGTTGTACGCGCACCTTTCGCGCGGTCACTAAACTTGTGCAGCACGTGGACAGGGTGCGGACGTCCACGGACCCTCCTGATGGCGAAAATTACGTCACACGGACAGTGCGCGGGCCGTCGTGGAACGAAGATGGCTAAAGTAAACGTCAGTGTCGACGGTTGACGGAGGGCCTGTCTGAAGCTTGGTGCTGACGTGACCGCCATAGTGACAACAGCCAATCACATTACTTCCAGCTTGGACCGCAACACAACACAAAAAAGCCGGCTAGCGATTGGCTAGCATCTGCGCTTGGGTATTTGCATAATGGCAATCTGATTAGCTGATGCCGTAACAGTGCATTCACATGGGGCGTTGGCGTTACCACGTCTCATTTACTTTGAATGGGTGATGTGTTGCCGATGAATTGTGGGTTCTGGTGCATCGCGTCACTGGCGTTGCCTGTGGCAGAAGTTGAACAATGTTCAACTTTTCAAGCAGGCATCAGCCAATCAGATCACCTTTATGCAAATACCCTAGCGTGTTGCAGTCCAAGCTGGAAGTAATGTGATTGGCTGTTCTCACTATTCACTATCAATATAACCTTCAACATCTTTTAACTGCCTCATTAATATAATAAACTTATTTTTGGCAACATATTTTTATATATATATATTATTTGTATAAAAATACACTACAGTATTTAAAAGTTTTGGGTCGGTAAGATAATTTTTTTTAGATATATTATGAAATATTATTACAATCTAAAATAACACTCTTCTATTTTAATTCAATTTAAAATGTAGTTCATTCCTGTGAGGCAAAGTAGAATTTTCAGCATCATTACAAGCCTTGTTTATCCCCCTGTAAACGCGTTCAGTTCACAAAATATCATCCTCCTAACCCTAAGACGCACGTACAAACCGATGCACATATGAGAGGCCGTTGGGTATTCGGTTACTCTTGAGATATTCTCGCACACAACGGCAGGGCTTATTTTTTGTAACAAAGACAGAAAGGAAGACATTATCTTTCTCTATGTGTGAGGGGTGCTTTGAGAGGCGTAAAAGAAAAGAAACGGTACAGAAAGTAGGATGCTGTAAGTGAATGGCCAGTCATGATGGATTAAAGTGTCACTCTGGCCTGAAACACATTTTACACCAGTGTTCTAATTCAGGACACAAATAGTGCCTTGAAACAATCAAGTCTGGTCATATTTTCTTGTACCATGTGTTTATGGTTTGAGGATATGGCCATTTTGCTAGTAACAGATGCATTTGCACAAAATGCTCTAGTTTGCATGGTCAGATGGTAGATCATTTTTTTGTTGCAATTAAAGATCGTTTAAATTAATACTTTTGTCCAGCGAGGGTGCATTACCTTGATCAAAAGTGACTGTGAAATAGTGAATAGTGAATAGTAGAAAAAAAAAAATTCTACTTCAAATAAATGTTCCTTTGAACCTTATATTCATCAACGAATCCTGGAAAAAATGTATCACTATTTCAGCAAACCGTGAAGCAGCACAACTGCTACATTGATAATAATAAGTTTTGTGGTAAATCTTACTGGTTAAGAATCACTACTCTAAAAATATTGCTGCAATTTGAAGGAAACTCTAATGCCCTCTTGAGTACTGAGATTTGTTACCAACACAGCAAGGCTTACATTAACGTGTTGATTTAGCATTCATGTCTGCATTTGTAGACGTGCGCAGTTATGTTTGTGGCCTGTGAAGCTGGTATCTTTGCCCGTCTCGTTGACAGACATTGAGAGCAGGGTTGTTCTCACTGGTTTAACCCTCCATTCCAGCATGGTGACATAGTGTCTGACCGTTGCGACTTTGCCCCGACGGCTCCCCTGGTGTCACAGAAACAGGATCAGTTCAGTTATGTAACTCTGTCCAGACAGAACGCTCACCCATTGACATACCTCTTTACTCTCTGGGCTATGGTGCGGTTGAATCAAAGTTCATGGATATTGACTATCACACCAGTTTATAGTCAAGAACAGCAGTGCAACCTAAATTCAGTAGTGTGCAACTAATATGTGCAGTGACAGTCTGCAACCGGCTATTGCATTCCACAATGCAATTCACCTGTCTTGACTTTCCAAGCGCTAACTATGTCTTGATTTATTATTTTATTGGACTAGGTATGTGGCCGAAGCCTGATTCCGAATTCAGAAAGGCAGGGAAAATTAATAACGCATTCTAAGGAGGCCCTAAAGGGACATGGTCAGGCTTGCTGCGGTAGTTGTTACATTACATTAGATTTTAGTTATAACATGAAGATAGTAAGGAGAGATGACTGACAGGATGATGGTGGAGGATTTGGTGCACAACAGATCCTGAGCATCATTGACACTGACGTCTTATCTTGTGAAATGTGTGGTCACTACCGCTGCTATACACAGAGTACATGAGATTGCGAATTAGAAAGTGAAAGTAACAAGTGAGTGTGCATTCAAAATTCTCAATACCCCGCATATTGATAGCGGCTTCATTATATACAATATAATTACCCAACTATATAATTGCAAGAGAACGCAAAAGCATTGAAATATATTTTTTCTCATGACCCTTTAGGGGCTCCGTAGAATGTGTCATATCTTTTTTCCGAACATAGTTCAGTCAATCAGTCAATCTTAATGGGGGTATAATTATTTTCTTTATGCATATTTTAGCTAATTATTTTCATGTGTATATGTGCAAACATGTTACATCTTAAAGTTTTGTCAGCAAAGTTGCATAATACCATTTGAAAAGTTTATCATTGCATATTTTGCAGTTTCACAAATATTTTAAAATATAATGTCCACTAGTATATAGCACATACTACACATTATGCAGTATGCTAGTATTACAGAAGTTTTGTTACTATTTCATGTATTTTGGCATGGTTGGAAAGCTGTATTGACCAATTAGCAGCAATAGCATACCTCGTTTTATAAATTCTAAAATGATCACTGTATTTTAAAATGTGTACAACGCTTGTCTTTAGTTATCACCTGTATGAAAGAACCAGCATGGAGCCTTGATATCAATATTTGTGATTTAGCAGCCTCTTTTATCTAAGAATTTGTATGCGCACATGAACAACCAATCACAGCACATTGCGAGCTGATCTCATTGTTGCGAGGTAGGAAATGGCTCAGTGCCTTTGGCTGGTTCATTTTCCAGCTACATTAAGGAAAGAGAGAGAATGTGTCTCATGTGTGATGAGTCTCAGACCTCCTTTTCTCCCTAGAAAGTCCCCCAAGTTGAGAAATATTATTATTATTTGGGGTCTGTAATATTTTCCATTTTATTTTATTTTTTAGGCTGCATTTATTTGATCAAAAATACAGGAAAACTGTAATATTGTGAAATATTATTACAATTTAAAATAACTGTTTTTAATTTGAATATAGGGGTGGGCGATACGGCAAAAATATCATATCACAATATTTTTCAGGAAAATCACGATTCACGATTTTATCACAGTTCTTTTTCATGTTGGTTTTACTATTTTGCAAGTGACTGAGCATTACAGCCAAACTAATGTCCCTATTTTAAAAACAGCCTTACAAGGTAAAATATCAAATAAAAAAGGCAGACATTTAGGCCAAAGTGTCGAAGATAAAAATCTTTGTCATTTTTTTCGTTATTAAAAGATAAGAACAAAGATACACATTACATATACACAACATATAATATACAAATGAAATAAACAGTGCTTTATTTTTTCAGCTAAAATAGGTGTATTTAACTGAAGCATTCAAGAAACAAATTAAATGAACAAATATAAAAGTAAAACACTATACCGATACCGACACGACAAACAAAAGTGAATTTGACTTGGTTACATGAGAATCACCAACAGCTTTTACTCAAACAAATCTAGACAAGATACAATGGAAACATGAGGGCTATTTAAACACCAAGACTAATGACTAACAAGAAACACCTGTGAACAATCAAGACGATCAACCAATTTAAAATGTAATTTATTCTTGTGATGGTAAAACTGAATTTTCAGCATCATTACTCCAGTTTTCAGTCACATGATCCTTCAGAAATCATTCTAATATGATGATTTGCTGCTCAAGAAACATTTCTGATTAGTATCAGTGTTGAAAACAGGTGTCCTGCTTCATATTTTTGTGGGAGCAGTGATATATATTTTTTAAGGATTTTTTCTTTGATGAATAGAAATAGAAATCTTTTGGAACTGTATAAATGTCTTTACTGTCACTTTTGATCATTTTCATTCATCCTTGCTGAATAAAATTATTTATTTATTTCAAAGAAAACGAAAATAATCTTACAGATCCCAGTCTTTTGAACGGTAGTGTACATCAATGGAATGGTTTGGTACATAACCTCATAGTAATGTTTATTTATTGCTGGATAATCTAATGAAACACTTTTGATGCTGTTATATATATATATATATGTATATATATGTGTGTGTAATGTAATATAACATAACATAACATAACATAACATAACATAACATAACATAACATAACATAACATAACATAACTAGTAAACACACACCTGAGACTGTAGATCTATTTTGATCATTGCTTGTAACCAGGGTTTGAAATTAACATATATATATATATATCCTCATATACACACACACACACATATATATATGTATATATGAGGATCTTCTTTCATCCTCATCACCAAAAAATGTTTTTTATGTGGACAGATCAATACAGTACAAAGAACATCCAAAAATCTAGGATGTTGGAAAATAACATGTCTTTTCTGTTAACCAAATGCTTTTTAATCTTCGTTATTTCTTCAATGCAAATGAACAAGCGCACCGTTATTTGTTGCATATTGACGGGCATGTTTAAGTAAGCCAGATATGTCTTCGCAAAAAGCTGTATTTATCATGATGACTCACGAATTGAGTATTTGTGCTAAATCTGCGCAGATTTGGCTTACACGAACTTCCCCAGCAAAGTAAACATTAAGTAACAAGCCAAATTGGCTAGTGATTTTACAGCGTTACCCGCGACAGTTCATTTTTTCCCACAGTTGGCGGGTGTTCATTTCAGAGCCTGCTTGTAACCCATAACCAACCTATAAAGATGTTTTCTAGATATCAAACACTCTTTCTTTTGTCACTCCTTCGTGTTTTTCTTCACATCCACAGAAGGATGAGGTGTATCTGAATTTGGTGATGGACTACGTGCCTGAAAACGTGTACCGAGTGGCCAGACACTACAGCAGAGCCAAGCAGAATCTGCCCATGGTCTATGTGAAGGTAACATTTTGTTTGTTTAGAATTTTTTACTTCATCGGAATGGTACGAAACTTGGTAAAGGTTTTGGCACTTGCTATGTGAACACAAAAAAAAAAAAAAAAAAAAAAAAAAATCATGGACATGAGTCGAAAAGGTTAAATGGTCCTGAAAAAAAAAGTCACACTTGTGCTCCTCACGGACAAAAATGAGCGCATTGGAAATGAATGAGAGACTAATTTAATCTAGTGAAAACTTTTGGTACTGTGCCCAAACAAAATCTTACTGAAAGCTAATTTTTTGAGATATCAAGCTCATATTTGGAGCACAACTTGTTTACAGCTTTGATTTGAAGGCAGTTTTAGAATAAAAACGTGTTTTTGAAAATAATATTTTTTGTGCATTTTTTTCATATTAAACGTATAAAGTTACATTTTTAAAACTTTTTTTCACTTCAGCAATAATTTGCCAAGTGTCGTCTTTGAAAAGAAATCAAACTTAAGTCTGTGCTCTAAAGCTTTCAAGATTTACGACAGTTTAAGTTGGAAATTAAATTTTCAGGTCTATGCTCAGAAAGTGACTTGCTGGGTGGTCTTGCAGGTTTAGAGGTCTTATGAGGTGGATTCTCCTGTTTTCATGGGGTTCTGTGTCATATCATAGTTCATTTTTGAGCTTTCAGTGGATTCATTTGTAGATTTGACTCCGCTTGTAAGTTCTGCTGTATTAAAGTCACTGATTATGTGTGTTTTCAGCTATATATGTACCAGCTGTTCCGCAGCTTGGCGTACATCCACTCGTATGGGATCTGCCATCGAGACATCAAGCCGCAGAACCTCCTGCTCGACCCAGAGACAGCTGTACTCAAACTCTGTGACTTCGGAAGGTGAGACAATGCTGTAAAGTTAACAGCACTTATTGATACCGAGATCTTGAGTAAAAGATAGTTGAGACATTAACTGAAGTTCTGTATTGATGCTCACGATCTTAAAAACCTTTTGGTGATTTGAAATTAAATTAAAATCGTGCTTGCATTACTGTTCAAAAGTCTGGGGTCAGTAATAAAAAAAAAAATGTAAATACTTTTATTCAGCAAGGGCGCATTAAATTGATCAAAAGTCACAGTAAAGACATTTATAATGTCACAAGAGATTTCTATTTCAAATAAATGCTGTCTACTAATAAACTTCCTGTTCATCAAAGAATCTTAATCACTGTTTCTACAAAAATATGAACTGTTTTCAACACTGATCATCAAATCATCATATTAGAATGATTTCTGAAGGATCATGTGACACTGAAGATTGGAGTAATGATGATGAAAATTCACATTCGATCCCATTTTAAAACATATTCAAATTGAAAATTTTATAATGTTTGAACTGTATTTTTGTTCAAATAATTGCAACCTTTCTGAACATATGAGACGCCTTTCCAAAACATAAAAAAATCTTACTGATCCCTAAATTTTTAACGATAGTGTACATATATATTTCTTTACAAATTGATTATATGGAGATGTTAGTGCAAAAATCATGCAACATGTGTTCATCTTATACACTATGTCAACTCCTCCTATTCTGTTTAAAAGCATCCCATGATGCACCTCATGAGGTTGGTTGAGGGAATGAGAGCATTTTGGTGGCAGAGTGTGAATGGCAGCAGTTTAAAACAGAAAAACTTTGCTTATGTGAATAACAGATGTGGTAACTTTACTGGAAAACTTCATCTGGCAATTTCACGGCAACTAAACAAGTCTCATGTGCGAATGTGACTATTTCACGGATCAAATCCGACCATCCGACACACATAACTTTCAGCGTTCTTATCTGAATCTGTCTGACTTTACTGTAAACTGCTCAAAGATCCTCTGTAGTGAACTAAATTTGGCTCTAGTTAATTAGTGTATGGTGATAAATAATGATTATGATTATTGTTCTTATGATGATAATGATGGCTGTTTTGATGCGCACTGTTGTTGGTGTAATTTCTGGTCTGATTCTCTCTGTCCGTCTCTCGTTTGGTCCGTCTCCTGCAGTGCAAAGCAGCTGGTGCGTGGTGAGCCTAACGTTTCCTACATCTGCTCGCGGTACTACAGAGCCCCTGAGCTCATTTTCGGAGCCACAGACTACACTTCCAGCATAGGTAAGGTATCCGACTGCTCTCTGTCTCCTAAAACTCTTTTTAAACTACACCATCGGCAAAGGTGTACTAAAATAAATTTTAAAACAAAGATATTCAGTATCACACAAAATCTTGTACTGTTATATATCACATTAAAGCAGTCATAATATAAACTTGAGTGTTACATTGAGTAAATCATTGTGTCTTTGTGATGTCAAAAATATCTCATGCAAACCAAGGCTGCCTTTATTTGATCAAAAATACAGTAAAACAGTAATATTGTGAAATATTATTATTACTATTTATATTTTAAAAGGTAGTTTATTCCTGTGATATCAAAGCTGAATTTTCAGCATCAGTACTACAGTCGTCAGTGTCACATGATCCTTCAGAAATTATTCTAATATGATGATTTGATGCTCACGAAACGTTTCTTATTATTGTTGAAAAGTTGCGCTGCTTAATATTTTTGTGGAAACTTTGAAAAAAATGTTTTTTCAGGATTATTTGATGAATAGAAAGTTAAAAAAAATGTAAATGTTTGTCTTTACTGTCCCTTTTGATCAATTTAATGCATGTTGCTGAATAAAAGTTTTTGACCATTTATTTCTTCAGATACATTCAGTGATGATTCAGAAATTAATTTAGATATTTGCATGGTTAAAATTGCATGCATCAACAAGCGATATGGTATCAGTTAAATCACACCTCCAACATAGTTTTTGTGTAATGTATAAAGAGCTCAATAACACACTGAGACATGCTAAAGAAATGGGATCAAATAATTTGCTGTAATATTCAGTGTTTATTGTTTTTGTTTTTCTATACAGACATTTGGTCGGCTGGTTGCGTACTGGCCGAGCTGCTTCTTGGACAGCCGATTTTTCCTGGCGACAGCGGTGTCGATCAGCTCGTTGAAATCATCAAGGTGTGGAAGTGTGTGTGTTGCATGGGAGTTTTCATAAATAACATTTTTATTGCTTCAGCTTTTTTAATGCTGAACTGAAGAGTCTATGCTAAATCACATTATTCACTTCTCTTAGAGGTTGTTAGTGTTTGAGTAACGCAAAGTGAAGTTACATTTCTTTTTTTAAGGAACTTTCTTCTAATTTAAGACTTATTTCCTGCAGGTAAAGGCCTGAATGATATCTATAAGTCGGTGTTGTTGTTATCCTTAACAAAAACTACATTAAAATCTATTTTTACAACTTTTTCAATAATTGACATAAAACTTAAATAAAATAAAAAATAAATAGTATATGAAAAATCCTAAACTTAGAGCTGCCTCTTCAGCAGCTATCTGAAATAAAGTAAGTTAAAGTACTAAAATGACTAAACCTAAAACCGAAATAAAAAATGAATAAATAGAAATCTATTAAAAAAAACAGCAAAACAAAAGAATTGCTAAAACTTTGACTAAAATAAAAACGTATTTTTAAATATTAATAGTTACTATAATAGTGTATTATTAATAGTAAAATAACACTGCTATGAAGATAACTATAAGAGCATCCACACATATAATTCATCAGCTGGAAATAAATTGCTCTGAAAGTGATTCCAATGATTTCGTTCCTCTGGATCTTATAATCGTTGTTGCAGTGTGAACTCTCAAGTCACATCACCTTTATTTCTATAGTGCTTTATACAATACAGATTGTTTCAAAGCAGCTTCACAGAGATAACAAGAAGAAATAGAGAAGAGAAAATAGTGTAATTTTTCAGCTGAGGTCAGTCCAGTGTTGATTTGGACAGAGTAAGAAAACTTGTGTCCTCCAGGTGCTGGGAACTCCAACACGAGAGCAGATTCGAGAGATGAACCCAAATTACACTGAATTCAAGTTTCCACAGATAAAGGCGCACCCGTGGACTAAGGTTAGCATGAGTGTTTCCATGTGTTTTCATCCTTCTCTTTTCTCCTTGGTTTAATTCTAGGCTTTAATTCTATCTTCTATATTGCTGTCTTTACACCCTTCTTATAATGGCTTATAAAATTACTATTGCCTTTTAACGTTAATTGCTCTCTTGTGACTTATTTAAACCTAGATTTACATCAAAAATCGTACTTTTGACAGTCAGAAGTGTATATTATTGTACAAAGGTTTGTATATAGCACTAAAAAAACCTGTGTTGTCGTCCGTATGTTAGGTTTTCCGGCCTCGGACCCCTCCGGAGGCAATAGCCTTGTGTTCCCGATTGTTGGAGTACACGCCTACAGCCCGATTCACTCCTCTCGAGGCCTGCGCTCACACTTTCTTCGACGAGCTCCGTGAGCCCATCCTCAAGCTCCCGAATGGACGAGAGCGGCCCGTGTTGTTTAATTTCACCACACAGGGTATGTGGCACACAGATGCACAGCAGGTTCATGTTTTCAGACCTGTAGATCGTTTGCTTTGTACCGAAATTGTTACAATGTTGCATTTTCTTCTTGGTTCGGTTCTCTTTCACAATATTTATATTTATAAATTGTCCAAAACTTGTTAACACAAGTCATTAGGGCTGTCAAAATGGCTGAAAAACTAAATTCTATTTTTATACTTACTAATATTCGAATTATATATATATATAAATAAATTTAAAAGGCATAAATTCAGTTGGGGGTGGGGGGAGCTTTTGTCTTGTCTCCTGAGGACGCAATGAGTAATTAGTGCACCGCATTAAAGGAGAACTCCGGTCAATTTTAACATTGAGCTCATTTTTTTGTACATTTGGAGTGCTGTCAATACAGAGAACAACGACAAAAATAGTAGTCGATTGTCGAGTTCACGCGCATTGGTTTAGTACCTATGATCATGCGCGTGAACACGACAATCGATTACTATGGACTTTGACCGAAAACAGGATGTAAATACAGGTATGAGCGCTGGCTAAATAAATATAATTTTTATTCAATCTTTCACATCTACTGCAGTCAGATTCACCGTGTTAACTCTAAAGGAATCACTCACATTGGCTGTGCACTTGTAATGACACATCAAGGATGTTAAGAGGCTAAAAGCAGGTTTAAAACTTGCCCCATTTAAGTCAACAGGGTGCACATTTTAAAAAGAGGATAACACGGTGTAGGCAACACCGATTTTTGTCGTTGTTCTCTGTATTGACAGCACTCCAAATTTACAAAAAAATGAGCTCAATGTTAAAATTGACCGGAGTTCTCCTTTAAGGAAGAGATTTACTAAACAAGGCAAATTAGCATGAGAGCGTGATTCCAAAAAAAGTGCAGATGGGAGTGGAAAGTTCTGCTTGTGATCTACTGACGCGCAAATTAAAGAACACAGGCACAAACAGATCATTTCCATAATGACCAACACAATCTACCAAGAGCAGCGCAAATCGGGTTAGACTTCCGCATTGTCCGTCATTTTGACGGACAGGGTAGTAAAAACTCCGTCATAATATATTATTACCTGTCATTTTAATTTTCATATTTTTGTGATGATAAGCCATTTAATAGGCTTGTTTTTTTTTCCTCCACATTTTCATTTTTATTCACGAACGTACAGGACAAGCGTATATAGGCTAGAAATGCATTTGTTTATTTATGAAGAGGAAGTTGAACGGTTCGTCACTTTTCAGGTTTCATCATGAATGTTTGTCCATTAAATCGCAATAAGCTTTGTGCTTTGCTACTTTTGATATGAAACAAAGTCTCAGTTTTCAAATTCGGTCCATTTTATCATAAAATTCAAACAATAAATACAGTTTTGGCGCTCTTTAATGTGGCGCGAGCGAGAGGTCACTATATCACCTCAGTTCAAGCGAGTGTGTGTACGCGATCAATTCCTTTCTTTTTACTACGTTACAGAACGGAAAAAAAAACATGAATGAACATCAGGAAATATGTTGAAAGATACAGTCCAACTTACCGAAATCCGTATCATGTCTCTCATGTAATCGTTCAATCAGTGTTTCAACCGCAGAGACGTCAATAAAACATCAAAAGATCAGCATTTAAAAACTAAATCTTTTATAACATTTTAACGGTCTTTAATGCCACTTTTAATCAATTTGATGCATCCTTGATGAATAACTATTATTCCCCAAACTTTAGAACGTAGTTTAAATGTGGTTGTACTTTCATAATTCTATCTTTTTAACACTAATATCGCCAACACTTTACAACAGGGTCCCATTAGTTAACGTTAGTTAAGGCAATAACTAAAATTAACACTACATTTGTTACAGTATTTATTAATGTTAAAATTAGGGCTGTCAAACGATTAATCTCGATTAATCGCATCCAAAATAAAAGTTTGTGTTTACATAATATATGTGTGTGTACTGTGTATAATTATTTTGTATATATAAATACACACACATGCATGTATATATTTAAGAAATATTTGCATACATATACTGTATATATATTTATATAGTTTATATTATATATTAAAAAAAAAATTATATATAAATAACACATTTTTCTTAAATATATACATGCATGTGTGTGTATTTATATATACAAATTTAATTATACACAGTACACACACATATATTATTAAAAACAAACTTTTATTTTGGATGCGATTAATCGCGATTAATCTTTTGACAGCCCTAGTTAAAATACAACTTTGTTAGTTCATGTTAGCTCAGGTCCATTACATATTACTAACCGGAACAAATTTTGATTTGAATAAATTATCTAATGTTTTGGATTTGTTTTTTTCATTGTTAGTTCATGTTAACTAATGCAGTTCTCTAATGTTAACAATTGTTAAAGTGTTACAGTAATAGCTTTTTTATCCAATGATCAGAGTTGTCCATTAAATATTATTAACCGGTACAAAGTTTGATTTTAATAAATTATCTAATGCTTTGGATTATTTTTTTTTTTTTGATTGTTAGTTCATGTCAGCTAATGCAGTTCACTAATATAACATCTGGAACCTTACTGTAAAGTGTTACACTAATATCTTTTGCATTTAATGATCAGAGTTGTCCAGTAACCCCTCGCTGGCATCCGTACTCATCCCTGCACATGCTCAGAACCAGGTGGATAACTCCGCCCAGTCTGCCACGGCTGCAACAGGTGAGCGTTTCACTCTCAGCCTCTCAGAAACCCCAAGACTGTTCTCACAACCACTTTTAGTAATCATCTGTAATCGTTCCAGGTGCCATCAGTGGACCGAACGCCAACGCTGCCTCTGCCGCCCCCAATCCTTCAACTTGAACCCCATCCACCTGTCAGTGGGCCGACGCTGCTGCTTATTAGCCACGCCCACTCCCGGGAATCAAGGGCGTGGCTAAAACGAAACGAAAAGCTCATGGTATGATGGATGCGCCAACCAAATCTTCCCCCAGCCATCGTCTTTGTTTTTATTATCAGTGTTTTAATTTATACGCTCTAAAGGACAAAACGAGGGCTCAAAAACACGCCTCAGGACTGTCTGCGGTCATGTTTGAAAATTCTTTCTCTCTCTCTATATATATAGATATAGATATCCACACACTAATATAGAGTTACACCACAAATGTGTTTTCACATGTCTACTTTGACATTTTTAAAGGGGAATCTGTATGCTGTAGCCACGGCTTCTTTTATAATCGTCAAACTGACGCCGACGGTGCAGGTGGTTTCTGATTGGCCCAATACGACCGAGCCATGGACAGATTTCCAGGGCTTGTGTACATTCTGTAGACTACGTGAAATATATGCTAATGACTTTTGCCTTTTCCCCTCAGTATTGGGCGGATATGTTGTATGCTTACGCTGTTTGCTGCTGTGTACGTCTTTCTTTTTGACCACTTTCGAAGGAGTGACACTATCCATTTGTTTCCTGCTCGTCTTCCTCCTTCCTGTTGTATAGTACTTTACTGAACTCTACAGATGTTGACACACACATAATATCGAATCATTTTCTGTGAGCGAGAGTGTGTGTGTGTGTGTATGTGAGTGCATGTTATGTGTCTTATGTCTATAAATACTGTATGCTCATTCTTGAACTGTTAGTGAGCTTAAAGAAACAAGCACGAATCTGATAATCAGGAGCTTAATACTGAACATGTGAAAGATGCCGGGGTTTGGTTCTCGAAATCGTCTCTTCTGTGTCAATTGTGTTAGAATTTAACGGGAATGAGTGGCTGGAGACAGTATGAAACCTTTAACCATCTGGACTGCTCCATCAGGAAATCGACACTAAGGATGAGGAGGAAGAAAATCAGATCTCTACTGTACCTTTGCTTCCATTTCTTGTTGTTTTTCTTCCTTGTGTCCTCTTTAGTGTCCCCTAGTGTTAGTGGAAGTGTACAACTGAGGCTGTTGTGTTTAGTTCATCTAAATACGCTGTGAATCTGCACAGAATAGTCAGCCTGTTTATGTACCTCCCAAAAGTGCTGTTGAAAGAATATCCATACGTTCTGTTGCCCACTTAATGTTCACCCAAAATCATTTACTCGCTCTCATATGGAAGCCCATTTCCGCCACATAAGAAAAAAAAACATGTCGAAATTATGAGATGAAAAATCGAAAATTATAACTTGATGTTAAAATTGACATATGATATTAAAAAGTCATAATTATAATCTATAAAGCCAATTTCAACTTTATCACAATCATAATTGACATAGTATGTCATAATTTTGACTTTTTAAATCTTAAAATTATAATTGACTTAATAAATATGACTTGGCTTGTAATAGCTTTGTCATAATTATGATTTACAAAATATGATTTCTTTTTTTCTCATGTGGCGGAAATGGGCTTCCAAACTGTTTCAAACCCAAATGATATTCTTTCTTCCATCGACCCCAGAAGGAAATGTTACGTTCACAGTCACGCTGATCTTTTCTATACAATGGAATTTGATGGCGACCAAGGGTCGTCAAGCTACAAAAATGAGAAAAAAGGTATCATAACAATAATCCATATGACTTGTGCAATATTTAAAGTCTTCTGAAGTCGTACAGTTGACATTTTTAAGTTGTTAACCACTAATAATTCCTTCCATAGATCTCAAGTATTGTGTTCAATCTGAATATGCACATATTCAAATGTCTCACTTTTAAGGTGTTTTTGTAATTTTTGAAGCTTGAAAGATCCTCAACTCAATCCACTTTCATTGTATGGACACGATTCAGCATATCACAAAAATATATTATTTTATGAAG
Source organism: Squalius cephalus (assembly GCF_949319135.1). NCBI lineage: Eukaryota > Metazoa > Chordata > Actinopteri > Cypriniformes > Leuciscidae > Squalius > Squalius cephalus. The sequence continues at coordinate 20,529,003 of NC_137123.1, forward strand.
GTGATTAAATGAAAACATAATTTTAGTTTTTGGGTGAACTATCCCTTAAACTTTTGTTGTTCTTTTGAACTGGTTTTTAATTGCCAACTATTAGGAAAAATATGATATTATACAGTATGAAGGTGCTCCATTACTCGTGTATTAAAAACAATCATATGTTTAAATAATGTATGCTTGGCAAAGGGAAATTGAATTGAATTCCATCTGCTGAGCTCTTGTTCAGGTCAGTTCTTTATCACAGCAGGGACAATAGATATATTTTTTATTTTCCTTTTTCCCCTTTTTATACTTTTAATTTACAGTTTCTGAAAGACTTTTTCTTAACCATGCAGGAATTTCTTGTATGTTCTTTTAATTGTGAGGGAAACTCTCTTACATCTACAGTTTTTTTTTTTATTTAACTTTTTTATGATTATGAATGATATGTGGGAATATACTGTCATGTATCTAGTATTAACTAATTATTTGCAATTGCAATAATATATTTTTTGATTTGTGTTTGGGATCTTGTGAAACACTTTCAGCAGCACTTAAAGAGATTGATGTCATTTAGCACTACGACCTTTTTCAAAAGTTCATAAGCTTTATTTGAATATGTTTTATGTACATCCTTGCATATTTATCCGTTGCTGTTAGCAGTCACGTTGCTTCAAGGATTTCCTCAGCATGTGAAGAAACACCTTTCTCGGTGACTCGTACTTGAGACGAATATGAGATGAAAGGGAAAAAGGAGAAATAACAAATGTGAACTGTTAGTAGCCATGAGTCAATCAACAGCCACCGAACACATGAAACATAGCTTTTGTTTTGTTTTGGTTCTGTTTTGTCTTGTTTTGTTTTGGGTTATGTTTGGTTCTGTTTTATTTGGGGGAGGGGGTTGTTTTTTTGTTTTTTGTTCTGTTTTGTCTTGTTTTGTTTGGTTCTGTTTTGTCTTTTTTATTGGTTTTGTTTAGTTCTGGTTTGTCTTGTTTTGTTATGGGTTTTGTTTGTTTCTGTTTCATTTTGGGATTTTTTTTTGTTTTGATTTTGTTTGGTTCTGTTTTGTTTTTGTTTGTTTTTTGCTCTGTTTTGTTTGGTTCTGTTTTGTTTTTGTTTGGTTTTTGCACTGTTTTGTTTGGTTCTGTTTTGTTTTTGTTTGTTTTTTGCTCTGTTTTGTTTGGTTCTGTTTTGTTTGTTCTATTTTGTCTTTTTTATTGGTTTTGTTTAGTTCTGGTTTGTCTTGTTTTGTTATGGGTTTTGTTTGTTTTTGTTTCATTTTGGGTTTTTTTTGTTCTGTTTTGTTCTGGTTTTGTTTGGTTCTGTTTTGTTTTTGTTCTGTCTTGTTTTGTTATGGGTTTTGTTTGGTTCTGTTTTGTTTTTGTTCTGTCTTGTTTTGTTATGGGTTTTGTTTGGTTCTGTTCTGTTTTGTTTTTGTTTGTTTTTTGCTCTGTTTTGTTTGGTTCTGTTTTGTTTTCTGTTTTGTCTTGTTTGGTATGATTCTGTTCTGTTTTTTCTTTTTCTGTTCTGTTTTGTTTTTGTTTCTGTTTTTGTTTTTGTTTTTGTTTTTCTTCTCCCGTGCCAGTATTCTGAACGTCTCTTCTTGTTCATACTGATGTCCGTTCTGTCGCTTGTGTGTTCTGGTTCAGAGAAGTCACCTGATACTGTACTGTATTGAATAAAGTGTAGGTTACCCTCACTGCATCACACTGCTTCTTTTCTCTTTATTGCTAAATATCTTTTTTTCTTTACTAAACACCTTATCCCACTCAGGATAGGGTGATATCTGAACGATAGGGACACCAAATGACAGCATGTCAGTATTAGTGAAAGCTTTCACTCTCGTGTTGTTCCAATGACTTAATTTCTTCTGCAGAACTCGAAAGATATTTTGAAGAACATTGGTAACCAAACCGTTTTGGTAACCATTGACTCCCACTTGTGTCCACACACTGCAAAGACACATTTATATGCAAATACCATATAAAAGTGAATTTATCATCCGATGACCCCTTTAAAATAAAGTGATTTCATTACTAATTCTTGATAATGTACTAATTATTGAATCATGTTTTCTTAAACTATCTGATATATTGCTATATGGCATATTTTATCTTATGTATTCAGACTTTTAATTGCAGCCAACTTTAACAGTTAAAGTAACATAATAATATATTCATCTGTCAGCTCATTCTTTTGTTTGTTACTTTATAACAACTTGTCAGTTATGTTTACCAAATGATGAAAATAGTACAAATGTTGCATGACTGCCTCAGACTGTAAGACCTTGGCAGTGTAAATTATGCTGATAAACATGAATTACACCAGACTTTGAAGTCTTAGGTCACCATCAAATAATGATGCCTTTGTGATTTTTCACAAATAATGAAAGCTCTCACTCTGCTGCTGCACAAATGTAACACATCGTTAGTATTTTTTTTTAAAAAGTAACATTGTAAAAAAGAATGTTCCACAGTGTTCAAATCATGCATGCCACAGCATAAAGCAATAATTTTACTAATATATTGAAAAGAAAATACACATTTTAAGGCAAAACAATGGCTAATGTATTTGATTACTTTAAATAAAATGTCATTCATGAATAAGAAATATTTCTTATATTAGGAAATGGGTTATGATTTCTTACTATATATGGGTTAATAAACATAATAAATTATATTGTTTTGAAAATGTAAAAAAGAAGAAAGTTTTGTGTGATGGGTAGGGTTAGTGTATGGAGACAGAATATACAGTTTGTACCGTATAAAAAAATATGGAGTGTCCCCACCAGACTGTGTGTGTGTTAATATACAGTATGTATATATATATATATATATATATATATATATATATATATATATATATATATATATATATATATATATATATATTACAGAGCAGTTTTTACTCGTTTAACGATCGCAGTAGCAAATATTACAATGACGCACTCTTCAGGATAGGAAAAACCTCCCACTTACTGTTTAAAAGTGTATCAGTCCGCTTGTGTCATCTACAGAGTGAGAAACGTCCCTCAGCAGTCGTCTAGCTGGTAAGACTGACATTTATCAGCTTATTTTCCCTATCAAATTTTAACCTAATTTTTATTCTGTAATTATCATTTACATTTTGTTGCCAGATATCCAGGTTGCAGTGAGAAATGAAGCAGTTTTGTGCTGTTTGCATCCTAATGATTCTTACTCATGGTAAGCCTGTTTGTTTATCCGGTCTAATTGTTGTCTTTCACACATTTAGGTGCATAAAAATACTTCTATCACAATGTAGGTTGTTCACATCTCAGCAGTCTTGGTGTTAACGCATTACAAGTAACGCGAGTTACGTATTCAGATTACTTTTTTCAAGTAACTAGTAAAGTAATCCATTACTTTTAAATTTACAACAAAATATCTGAGTTACTTTGTCAAACAAGTAACACAAGTTACTTTGTTTTCTAATTCATTGACTGGCAGCTCTCTTTGTTGAGAAAAATATAATATTTTTTTGTTGTTGTTTTTTGTTATTAAAATCAAGCCCAGCCAGAAAGTAACGCAACACATTACTTCCCATAAAGAGTAGGCTACCTATAATGCAATTAGTTACTTTTAAGCGAGTAACGCAATATTGTAAAGCACTTTTCTAAGTAACTTTCCTCAACACTGCATATCAGTGTCTTTCAGTGTCTTGCAACATGCAATGTTAAAAACAAAACAAAACAAAAAAAAAATTCGCATTGCCAGGAAATATTGATATATATATTTTTTTTTTTTTCTGTCCCAGATCTTGCTCGCTTTTCTTTCAGGGCAACGGCGTTGCGTTGTAACCTGTGTGTTTCCAAAGGGCTTGGGAATCGCTGCACTCCATCAGTGCAGACATGTGTGCCATCTATCACCAACTGTGGGTACATCAAACTCAAGCCTGGTTTACTGGGTGAGTTCAGCCATCATCACAAGTGAAAACAGATACAGAACCTGTTCAAATCCGTTGTTTTTTTTAAGTTAGTCACATCAAACGTTCTTTCCGCAGGTCCTCCCTTCATCCGTTCCTGTATCAGCATGGCGACCTGCTGGAACTATATGTATTCCGAAGCTGTGGAGGCTAAGTGCTGTAACACTGACCTCTGCAACTGAGCAAGCAAACACCTGATCATGTTCAGTCGAATTCTGCCTTTCTGTAACCTTAGCGGTATGATTGTATTAAATTGTACTAAATACTATAGCAACTAAAAGGCTAAAAAGTCAAATGTAACAAACAATTAATAACTGCCTAACAAAAAGAAATGATTAATAACTTTTTTGCAAGTAACAATACAATCAGTCAAGTTGTAATTTGTGTATCTTCCTATGCGAACAATTTGTACAGAGGACACAAAAAAATGAACAAACAACTGAACAGTATCACTTTGGAATAAAGTTGGTAGCAGATCATGAAAAATCTGGGTCATTTGAGGATTGGAAATTGATATCAGATCTTTAATGCTTTTCATTGACGGCGCAGCAGGTGTTGAACAGGGTTTAACTGGAGTCAAAAGTTTGTGTGATTGAGAAATATTGCACTGCAAATGCACAGACTCCACTTTGAGAAAAATCTTGTTAGGTTAGAATGTGGACTTTTTCTATTTCTGTAACTCGATAAAAAAAGAAAGGGATAGCTACTTTCTTATTTTTGTGTGTTAAGAACTGAGCGACTGGTACACTGTAAAATATGATCAATAAGTTATGAGAACATGTTTTTACATTGCTTTAACTCATCAAAATAAGTTATACAAGAGATTTAACTCATGGTTTAGGTTTTAAATCAGTTGAATGTATTTTAAGTTGAAATGACTTAAACAACCAAGTTGATTGTACTTAAAAATATAAGGCAGCAACTTTCTTTTTTTTACAGTGAATTACCAGTTTCATACAGTCTATGTGAATAACGTGTCAACCGATAATAACGTGTCCACTACTGCTATTGTTCAACCAGATTGTAATGACTGTTTCCGATGGCGCCATCTACTGGACACTAGCCAAAGGACAAGTGTCATCGCAAATGACCCTCAAAAATAAAAATTAATTAATTAAAAAAATAAATTAAAGGTTCTGCAAAATTTCCACAAAATAATTACATACTTATATGTTAGTTCATTAGGTTATTATTCATCAAATAGTTGTGGTAAGAACACTCATGTAAATGTGACATGTAATTTTAATTTTTTTAAAAAACTTAATTTAAACAGTTAAGGTTTATAGGTTAATGATTAACTTGAGTAGATCAGCTCTGGTTTGCTATATCAACAACTGATGAAAAATTGTTTGACTGACTGGATGGATGGATGGATGGATGGAGAGAATTTGAATTTAAATTAAATTGGAATTGAGGTATAGCAAACAGGATGCAGAAGAATACAAATGTATTGAAATGGAAATTCATTATTATTACTTTAATTATTATACCAAAAGCAAAGTTTGTCAATACAAACTTGTTTTTGTTAAAGTTTAAGAAAAGAAAAAAAGTTGAAAAACTTGAAGTTTGAATCGACCGACATAGACAGGCAAATTTGTCTCTTTCATTTCTGTAAGTGTAAAATTTGTAATATATATATATATAGTCTATACACACACACATACATACACATATATATATATATATATATATATATACCAACCCGAAAATGAGAAGAAAGTTGAGTTCGGACTCCGGATGTTGATGGTTGTTTTACATAAACGTTTGATTATGTATCATAGATATGCCAAAATACGACAATTTAAATACGTATTTTAAACGGACTCGAAGTAGGATAAATAATTGTATTCGAATTAAAATAAATAAGAAAATGATGTTGTATCAGTGCCAGTTAGGCCTATTATTAATCATGACGTTCAGAAATAAGACGACAAAACAAAAGGGAAACGGTTAAATTTAAGAAAGAATATTTTTTTATTTTAGACTAATAAATATTTGGTCTTTCAAGGCACTTCCAACATAAGGCCAATAAGTACTTCTTCTGACGGATAACATCCGTGTCAGATGATCTTAAAAGAGTTACACATCTAAAGCTGCTCTACAAGAGCACGTCAGAATACAACACAAAGAATAAAACATATACAGCAGCTTATACTTCCATCATCTCGTGTGGCTTTCGGGGACTGGCTTAAAATGGGACATTACTGATACTATAATTAGGCCTAATTAATAACCATGAGCAATAAGATGCGGTTCCTCTGAAAATATAATTACATGTTGTTCGTTCAGCACTTAGTTGCGCAATTAACAAGAACAATCATGTTAACGTGACCAAAAGCTGTTATTGTAACTTTCCCTGTGATTCTGCAAGTGTAAACTTTAATATTTGCGCAAAGTCTCTCAGAGTGGAAGAAGCCGTCAGGTAAAAAGTTTTTTTTTTTTTTTTTATGACAAATAATACATCCCATAGGACACGGGTCCGTTAAATAGTCCTGGCATCGGGACGGGCCGTGGGAAGGAGGCTGGAGGTCCGTACAGAGATGATGGAGATCCCAGAGGGAAGGGCAGCGCGAACGGGGACAGGAGCGGTTTGGAGGCGCATTTGAACTTTTCCAGCTCGGCCTCCTGGAGTCTCTTGGCCTTCGCCCTCCGGTTCTGGAACCAGATCTTGACCTGAGTCTCGGTGAGGTTGAGGGAGTTGGAGAACTCGGCCCGTTCGGCGATGGAGAGGTACTGTTTCTGCCTGAACTTGCGCTCGAGGGAGAGCAGCTGTGAGGTGCTGAAGGGTGTGCGCGGCTTCCGGTTCGTCTTGTGCTTGCGTAACGGGCACGGCGGCGGGCTCGGGAGACCTGCGGGACACCGGGAACAAACCGTTTCTTCTTTAGAAGCTGGGAAAAAAGGTCAGGTCTCCAAATGCCTTCATCGTGAACTTTGACTACCGTTCTTTCTTTCTTTTTGAATAGGCTACCACTTTCTTTTTAAAATTCACTGATATCTCATTTTCTGAGTGTTTGCAACTTTTCTAATGATCTTTTTTTCCCTTTTTCTTTTTTTACATTATTTTTATTTTGATGGCAAACAGACTGGCATTGAACGCCAATAGCCTCATTTCTTAACTGTTATTTCACAACAACAATTGTCATTTTTAAAATGATTAACTTTTACTAATTAATTAGGCTACTATTTATAATTACACATGTCTAAAATTTAATAGATAAATATTGTTAGTTGTTAGTAGGCTATTATTATCAATGTAGGGCCTATATCTATTGGTAGGCCTATAAGGAAAAACATGTTTAAAATGTCTAAATATGGGCTCATTTTTTAAATCTTCTTTTTTTAAAACATAATTCTTTCTTTCTTTCTTTCTTAGTTTTCATAAAACTACAAAACATCTGAATAATCCAAACTTTATCCTTCTTTCGCTGCCTTGCAGTTGCAAGCACTAGCCTATATTTACTGTAAAATAACCTACTTTTTTGTCATTTTTGTTTAACGTCTACAACAATACTATTAGCCTATTTAATATTTTCACAAAATAAATTATAAGGCTATTTATAATAAAAAAAAAATTATAGCCTAAATAGTTTATAAAAATATATGTATAGCTGTCAATAAGAAAGGTGAAGGTAAAAATAAATCAATTCTAATGATAATTTATGTATTATTAATTAAATAGCCTATCGAATTAATATCTAAATATGCATCAAAATGTTAGCTACTATATTTACACTGTTTTCAAAGATTTTTTTTTTTTACAATGAACAAACTCAGAAGGCTAATGACTGTAACTGTAAATGGTTGAAAGAATACTTACGAGGAGGAGATGTGAAAGACGAAGAGTTTGGCCAAGTGCTCTGTTCCTTATCGCTTAAATCTTCACTGTCCGAAACGCTTGACAAAGTGTCCACAGAAACTTTGGTTTTCTCTACAAAGTAAGTCCGTACTAAGTCCTGTCCCAATCCCAGTCTCTGGTGCTGGAGAGCCGGAGAACACGCGACCTGGCAGCTCGATTTGGCCATCAGGGATTCAACACTGAACGGGAGGTAAGTCTTCTTCACTTTATGTCCCGTGTCAGTGGTCATATCTTTCGGCTTTTGACTTTCCTCGCTGTCCGAGTCCGATTTTTCCTGAGCTGTCGCTTCAACTGGCCCCTTAGGAGAACTCATCGTAAACCATCCGCCGCAAGTTTGTTCATATACAGTCTCGTCTCAACAACTTCCAACAGTCTGTCTCGCGCTGCTTCAGTACACTTATAATAGCTCGCAAACTGCGGCCAGCCAATCAGCGTGTGCGCTCGACCAGCTGACTTACAAACGCCTCGATTTGATTGGTCAGAACGGTCCCCTGGGGCACGCTCGGACCAATCAAAATAAAACCCTCAGAAGTCATGTGGTCAAGTTGACACCAAGACATCAAGGGGATATTGAGAAAAATGAGTACTTAATCGCGGATGTCTTGCTGAGATGATGTATAGATGGCCTCGGGGCTCTTGACTCTTTGGAGCACAAAGTAGACCAATTTTAGCCCAATTAAACAGTGGGGAAGCTCTCAAAGTATCTGTATCCG